>NC_086450.1:175823228-176126978 GCF_028390025.1 Pseudophryne corroboree | reverse complement strand
TACATACAAACACACATATATATAGTGCACACATACCTGGGGATACAGAGGGGAGACACTGGCAGCTAATTGTGACTTGTGTCGATATAAGAGAGCTGCTGCTGTTGCTGTGTATGCGCCGCAGCTACCTCTCTCTCCCGGCTGGCTTGACTGCCAAGAGTTCATGCTGCGGTCGCGGTCGCGATCGCGATCGCGTCTTTTCCCCAGTCATCAGGTCCGGGGAAGGAAGCGGTGGAACGAGCGCCAAGGCAGGAGGGGGAGGCGGTGCAGGACTCAGACATGCGGCTCCACAACAGCCCCCACACGGCAGATCCGACCCAGGGTGAGCATGGAGCAGGTGTCTTACATTCCTCCCGGCCAGCGCAACACACATCCTCCTGGCTGTCATTTACTTCATCCCTCTCAGCGTTGCCGCTCCTCAAGTGACGCCGCCCATAGGCAGCTGCCTAAAGCTGCCTAGTGGTAGCGCCGGCCCTGTCCCTATGTCCAATGGACAAAGAGATTACAGTGTCCACTGTGTTAAGTTTTGGAAGATTATATAAAAGATGCCTGCTGCAGGCCTGGTCACACAAGACTCACAAAGTTATCTATCTAGATGACCGAGGACCAGACTGGGTAGCGCGGCGAAATCCAAACAAGTATGTATCATTGACTGTAGCCATTATACTTTTGTATTGTATTGCTTTGTTATTGTAACCCCCTTTCAGTAATAATACGCTGTGGTGTCGGAACCCAGTAGTTTAATTACAATCTGGTGTCATGTCTTCCTTTCCCTGCTAAGGTTTAAAGTGTATTATTATCGCATTGCATAACTGTTAAGGGTTCACTGTGTATCATTGGGTGTGTACGCGCTGTGTGTACTTTGTACAGCCAGCGCAGCGTTTGTACGCAAAGTCCGTACTCGGTACGGGACTCTGTACGCTAACGGTGTAAAAAGTCCGTAGGTTGCGGATTAAGTATAGCGGTTGCAGCGGCTTCATTTAAAGTGTATGAAATGTCTTTTTAAAGTGTTGCTTTTAGTCCTGTATGAAAATCAGCATTCTCAGGGTACAAACACCAAAATAAGGACTGCTATGGATGAGGGGTGGTGGTGCTGGGAAAGAGGTGCAAGGTCAGAGGCGGAACCAGCGGTGGTGCTAGGGGGCACCAGCCAAAATCTTGCCTAGGGCATCATATTGGTTAAGGCTGGCTCTGGTTTGGGCAACAGCATACCTGCACTATGGGAGTTAGGGGTAAATGGTCACCGGCCTCTGTAAGGTGTCAGAGCCGCTTCTCCGCTGCAGGACCACTGTCCTGAGAGACTGTGTTACCGCGGGCAAGGTGCCTTAACGAGTACAATCGCAGCATGCCGCACACCCCTAACATATGCCTGAAGGTAAGAAGAGTGATGACTACACATACGGGACCCCACTAGGGAGGTCAGCTGGTTCTTGGTGCGGCACGATCATAGTGGGGGCATCCAGACCCTCCCTGGGGGGATCCCATAGCCCCCCTGCGTGAACTGGCCAGCAGTTTGGTGGAAACAAGTATTTATACTCTGTTTGGCACCATATAGGAGACATTGCCAGTATAAATAAGTACATAGCTCCCGCGCCATTACAGGGGGCGGAACTAACTCAGAGCAGGACCAGCAGTTTTCTGGCGCCATTTCACGGCACACTAATTACACAGACGCTGCAGGGGACAAATCAACTCCTCCAGGGACACTCCAATGCCACAAATGGCAATTGGGTTTATTGTAGGGTGGAGTGATACTACAGGAGCTTTTAAAAAACAAAAGGTCCTAGTACATATATAATATGTAGCACAGCACTTACAGTAGATGGAGGTTGGTATGATGGTTCTTTCTCTCTGTATAAACTGTGAAATGCATGCTTGTTTCCCACAGGGACGTGCAGTCAGGGGAGGCAGGGGAGGCAGTGCCTCCCCTGTCACTAATGATTAAAATAATACAAAGAAGATACATAAGACACATATCCTGTGTCAGATGTACCCTCTTTGTATTATTATAATCATTGTAGTCCGCATGTACTACATTTGGGAGGCACTGACAGCTAGTGCCTCCTGTAACCAGTGGGAACGGGACAAAGCGGGGGGCGGGGCCATGTGCTGGGCTGTAAAAGCCCATTACAAAAAGAGTGGAAAGCGGCACTTATACAAGTGCCTCGCTAGCAGGGAAAGCACGCCCCTGCTAGCGAGGCACCTGTGATTGGACAGCGGATCCAGTGCTGGATCCGCTGGTCCAATCACATAGACGCGGCGTGGAGAAGTGGCGGCGGGACACGTCAGGCACTGCTCCAGCTGCAGCGCGCCGGGATGCCGAGGAGACAGAGTGCATGCGGCGCTGACTATGAGCGGCTCCCCCCTCCCTGCCTCCTTACTCACAGCACTGTTCTTGCAGCGGTACATGGAGAAGGGGGGAGAGCAGAAGACAGCACCGCGAGAGCCAGGTGCAGAGAGCTGGGAGTGCTTTATGCAGCGGGCGGCGCTAACTCCCTTCCTCCACTGCTCTCTCCCAGGGAGCAGCACTGACACCTCTGCGGAAGGCACATATGCCCAGGCCAGGACCCAGGTGAGGGGGGGTGAGTGAATGAAAGTAACGTGGGAAGGGGGGCAGCTCACACCCACAGATCACCAGAGACCCCCCCCCCCCCCCTCCCCCCGTGACAGGGCTGCAGGGAGTAGTAGTGGAAGGGGGGGGGGGGCACTGTACACCAGCTAGTGTCGGGCTGGCTTTGGAGCCTGCTGCTTGATGGTGAGGGGTTATTTTTATAAAAAGGGGCGTGGTCACATATCCGTGATTAAGCCACGCCCCTGACTGTGCCAAGTCTCCTGCGATCTGACTGCTACTTTGCTGACACTGGCACCTGCAGTGTGAGCTGGCACCTCCAGCCTGGAGGTACCTACTGTGGTAATGTGTGTGTGCCTCAGTGTGTCTGTGTGTCTCAGTAAAAGTGCGAGTGCCTCAGTGTAAGTGTCAGTGTGCGTGTCTCAGTATGTGTGTGCGCCTTAGTGTGAGTGTCAGTGTGCGTGTCTCAGTATGAGTGTGTGTGCCTCAGTGTGAGTGTCAGTGTGCGTGTCTCAGTATGAGTGTGTGCGCCTCAGTGTGAGTGTCAGTGTGCGTGTCTCAGTATGAGTGTGTGCGCCTCAGTGTGCGTGTCTCAGTATGAGTGTGTGTCTCAGTATGAGTGTGTGTGCCTCAGTGTGAGTGACAGTGTGCATGTCTCAGTATGAGTGTGTGTGCCTCAGTGTGAGTGACAGTATGCGTGTCTCAGTATGAGTGTGTGCGCCTCAGTGTGAGTGTCAGTGTGCGTGTCTCAGTATGAGTGTCAGTGTGCGTGTCTCAGTATGAGTGTGTGTGCCTCAGTGTGAGTGTCAGTGTGCGTGTCTCAGTATGAGTGTCAGTGTGCGTGTCTCAGTATGAGTGTGTGTCTCAGTATGAGTGTCTGTGCCTCAGTGTGAGTGTCAGTGTGCGTGTCTCAGTATGAGTGTGTGTCTCAGTATGAGTGTGTGTGCCTCAGTGTGAGTGTCAGTGTGCGTGTCTCAGTATGAGTGTGTGCGCCTCAGTGTGAGTGTCAGTGTGCGTGTCTCAGTATGAGTGTGTGTCTCAGTATGAGTGTGTGTGCCTCAGTGTGAGTGACAGTGTGCGTGTCTCAGTATGAGCGTGTGCGCCTCAGTGTGAGTGTCAGTGTGCGTGTCTCAGTATGAGTGTGTGCGCCTCAGTGTGAGTGTCAGTGTGCGTGTCTCAGTATGAGTGTGTGTCTCAGTATGAGTGTGTGCGCCTCAGTGTGAGTGTCAGTGTGCGTGTCTCAGTATGAGTGTGTGTCTCAGTATGAGTGTGTGCCTCAGTGTGAGTGTCAGTGTGCGTGTCTCAGTATGAGTGTGTGTCTCAGTATGAGTGTGTGTGCCTCAGTGTGAGTGTCAGTGTGCGTGTCTCAGTATGAGTGTGTGCGCCTCAGTGTGAGTGTCAGTGTGCGTGTCTCAGTATGAGTGTGTGTCTCAGTATGAGTGTCTGTGCCTCAGTGTGAGTGTCAGTGTGCGTGACTCAGTATGAGTGTGTGCGCCTCAGTGTGAATGTCAGTGTGCGTGTCTCAGTATGAGTGTGTGTCTCAGTATGAGTGTGTGTGCCTCAGTGTGAGTGACAGTGTGCGTGTCTCAGTATGAGTGTGTGCGCCTCAGTGTGAGTGTCAGTGTGCGTGTCTCAGTATGAGTGTGTGTCTCAGTATGAGTGTGTGTGCCTCAGTGTGAGTGTCAGTGTGCGTGTCTCAGTATGAGTGTGTGTCTCAGTATGAGTGTGTGTGCCTCAGTGTGAGTGTCAGTGTGCGTGTCTCAGTATGAGTGTGTGTCTCAGTATGAGTGTGTGTGCCTAAGTGTGAGTGACAGTGTGCGTGTCTGTACCTCAGTGTGAGTGACAGTGTGCGTGTCTCAGTATGAATGTGGGCGCCTCAGTGTGAGTGTCAGTGTGTGTGTCTCAGTATGAGTGTGTGCGCCACAGTGTGAGTGTCAGTGTGCGTGTCTCATTATGAGTGTCAGTGTGTGTGTCTCAGTATGAGTGTGTGTGCCTCAGTGTGAGTGACAGTGTGTGTGTCTCATTATGAGTGTCAGTGTGTGTGTCTCAGTATGAGTGTGTGTGCCTCAGTGTGAGTGACAGTGTGTGTGTCTCAGTATGAATGACAGTGTGCGTGTCTCAGTGTGAGTGTCAGTGTGCGTGTCTCAGTATGAATGACAGTGTGCGTGTCTCAGTGTGAGTGTCAGTGTGCGTGTCTCAGTATGAGTGTGTGCGCCTCAGTGTGAGTGACAGTGTGTGTGTCTCATTATGAGTGTCAGTGTGCGTGTCTCAGTATGAGTGTGTGTGCCTCAGTGTGAGTGACAGTGTGTGTGTCTCAGTATGAGTGTCAGTGTGCATGTCTCAGTATGAGTGTGTGTCTCAGTATGAGTGTCTGTGCCTCAGTGTGAGTGACAGTGTGCATGTCTCAGTATGAGTGTGTGTGCCTCAGTGTGAGTGTGTGTGCCTCAGTACAGTGTGAGTGCTTGTCAGTGTGACATTGTGGACAGAAAAGGATAAATTGAATGTCTGCAACAGGATCCCCACCCTGAGACTCTGAAAATATCTCAAACAGATGCAAATGGATGGTTATATCATGAAGTACTGATATAAAGCCAACTACCTAATTTATAAGCCCAACAGAGCAGATGTATAATACGGGTTGGTGGTGCTCCCCAGAGCCAAATAAACAGAGAGAATACACTTAGAAGAAAGAATGCTCTTTTTTGGGGGGCACGCTTGAAAATGACCGCAGGGTTGTAAATGCACACTTAGAAAAAATTAAAACATAACTTTTATTATTCCATCTTAAAAAGAGTACAGTTCCCCAAAATACTTAGACATACCAAACATTGAATTAAATCAAACGTAAAAGTGACCTTTAATGTATACACAATTTGTTGATCACATAATCCGATAATCACTACTCTAGTCATAAATGACAATACCAATTAATGTTTTACGCCAAAAAGATCTGAAATGTTTACAAATGACTGAAACTGTACATGTAATATAGGAGCAATTCAAACTGGGACCTCATTCATTATCCGCATAACACTCGGTCAAAAGCATAAATACAAAAAACAAGTTAATTGGCATTAATGATCCTTAATCATATTGCTCCCTAACCGTCAATTATTGTGATATTTGAAAAAGATCACATAAATATAAAATAATGTAAAGTTAGAGTAACCCAATATGGAAAAGACACAATTGTCACCTCAATTAGTAAAGTATTGAGGTCCTTTAGAATAACAGTATAGGCTTGTATTAGAGAGAACAGTATTCACCTCAATTGATCAAGCATGAGCGTCCCAGGAGCAACAATGGTGGTCATTCCGAGTTGTTCGCTCATTGCCGATTTTCGCTATATTGCGATTTTCCGCTTACTGCGCATGCGCAATGTCCGCAGTGCGACTGCGCCAAGTAAATTTGCTATGCAGTTAGGTATTTTACTCACGGCATTGCGAGGTCTTTTCTTTGTTCTGGTGATCGTAATGTGATTGACAGGAAGTGGGTGTTTCTGGGCGGAAACTGGCCGTTTTAAGGGTGTGTGTGAAAAAACGCTGCAGTTTCTGGGAAAAACGCGGGAGTGGCTGGAGAAACGGGGGAGTGTCTGGGCGAACACTGGGTGTGTTTGTGACGTCAAACCAGGAACGAAACTGACTGAACTGATCGCAGTGGCAGAGTAAGTCTGGAGCTACTCAGAAACTGCTAAGAAATTTCTACTCGCAATTTTGAGAATCTTTCGTTCGCAATTTTGCTATACTAAGATACACTCCCAGAGGGCGGCAGCTTAGCGTGTGCAATGCTGCTAAAAGCAGCTAGCGAGCGAACAACTCGGAATGAGGGCCAATATACTGTAAGCTTGTGATAAAGATAACAGAAACGCTGATGTGTTCTAATTGCTAAAACGTTTGTTGCTTATGTAAGTGGTAGCAACACTGTTATTTTATGATTGCCACATTGTTAGAATTTTTTGTTGAAGAAAGCGATTGATACAATTTGATTCAGCAGATTGTGCAGTAACATAGTTATTTGCATAGGTATTTCCAGTTAAAACAGGAATACATAATTGTGTACCTGCACTGTATAATGTACTGTAAATAAAAAAAATAAGACAGACAGAACACTTCTGCTGTTGGTGTTAGATGCTGATCGTAACCCTGATGCCAAAGGACAGTGCAGGGAGACTACAACAAATTCGCCAATGAGAGAGTGCTGAAAAATAGGAAAAAATATTGAGCTAATATGTGAGGTAAATTACTGAGAGTGTAGTACAGTATATAGTGATAGAGGGTCCCTTCTGCTGTCTGCGTTAGGGGGAACGGGTCACCCTGATACTAAAAAGCTTTTCCGTGTGCCCTTCACGATCGCTGATAAGAGCAGGACCAGAAAAAAATGTGTGCATTTACATCCCTGTGGACATTTTCAAGCGTGCCCCCCAAAAAGTGTATTTTCAGTGTGACATTGTGTGAGCTCACCCGTGCTGTTCCACGGACCCCGGGATGTACTGTTTATGTTGTATTTTATATTGTGCTATACCTAGTGTCACCCTCTCCGTGTAACCCACTGCTGTCATCCTCTCCACAGCATCACCCTCTCTCTGGCACCCACTTCTGTCACCCTCTCCCTGGTGTCACCCTCTCCCTGTCTCCCAATGCTGTCAGTGTCACCTTCTCTCTGGCACCCACTTCTGTCACCCTCTCCCTGGTGTCACCCTCTCCCTGTCTCCCAATGCTGTCAGTGTCACCTTCTCTCAGGCACCCACTTCTGTCACCTTCTCCCTGGTGTCACCCTCTCCCTGTCTCCCAATGCTGTCAGTGTCACCTTCTCTCTGGCACCCACTTCTGTCACCCTCTCCCTGTTTCCCTAATGCTGTCAGTGTCACCTTCTCTCTGACACCCACTTCTGTCACCCTCTCCCTGGTGTCACCCACTCTGTCACCCAATGCTGTCAGCATCACCTTCTCTGTGTCACCCAATGCTGTCATCCTTTCCCTGGTGTCACCCTCTCTGTCTCCCAATGCTGTCAGTGTCACCTTCTCTCTGTGACCCACTGCTGTCACCCTCTCCCTGGCATCACCCTCCCCCCTTAATATTTATTTTTTATATTACAAAATTTACAATATATTAGCCGCCTGCTCATCACAAGTTTGGCAGTGGCTGCATCGCACTGAGATGCAAATTAGCGGCAGGGGGGCCAGGATGGTTGATGGCGGCAATTTTGTAGTAGATTGGCATAGGCAGCAGCCATTAGCAGCAGCAGCAGCAGTGGGTATTGGCTTGTGGGGCAATAGCAGACATCAGCTCAGCGGTGGTAGGGGTCATCGGTGGGCCTCAGCGTACATTATGGCTGCAGTGCCTCACCAGCCACTGACCTCACCGCACGCCACTGGTTTCCCATGTATGTTCCCCTACATACTGTATACTAATCTGAGTAAAAAATAGTTCAATCTGGTCTTCCTCTATGTGTGGTGTTCTCAGCAGCCATCAACCACACCATAATGTGGATACAATGTTGCCTACAGGCAGAGGAGAGGAATTATTATATAGACCACAGTGTGCCTGTGTCTTTGTACTGTGTCTGAAGGGTAAACTTGCTAGATGCTGCCAAAACTTAAAATGAGTGCTTCTTAAGAGGTTATAGACATTTTCTACCTTAGGGAGTAGAGCAATTATTATGCTATAAGATCTGTGTAAATATACCAGATATTTATGTACACAGAAAAGTCTCCATTAAGGAGCTAACTGGTAACTCATTCAGGGGACCATGGAGTCTGCCTAATATGATAATTCATTGAATGGATCACTACCGGTGGGTCCACTTACCTATCGTCGTCACGGCTACGCCCACCAGATATGCTTACCCGAGATCATCATCTTAGGGTTGCAAATGTTGGGGGCAGTGCCAGTGGTGCCTCAATGCAAAAGAGGCACCAGAGGAGAAACAAACAAGATCACAAAAACAGAGCACCAAGTCTATTCCATAAACACTTCGGAATGAAGGTGGTCCTCCACTCCTAAGGGATTGCAGGGTATGGGCCCATCTAAAATATTTCAGCATATTTAGAAAATGCTCCTGCCAGGATCACTGGGTAAAAGATCTGTTTACCCTGGCAGAAAGAGTATGTTTAAATTCACTCCATTTCAAATTCTGAAGAATCGCGGGAGAAATTACAAGAGGCTGTACTAAGGCTGGGTCAGACCCAAGCTATAGTTCCAGTTCCGCCTCATATAGAAAACACGGGCTACTAATCCAACCTGTTGTGGTACCGACTCTGGACAGTTTGGTAAGGCCCATTTCTCTATCGTCCTAGTGGATGCTGGGGTTCCTGAAAGGACCATGGGGAATAGCGGCTCCGCAGGAGACAGGGCACAAAAGTAAAGCTTTCCGATCAGGTGGTGTGCACTGGCTCCTCCCCCTATGACCCTCCTCCAAGCCAGTTAGATTTTTGTGCCCGGCCGAGAAGGGTGCAATCTAGGTGGCTCTCCTAAAGAGCTGCTTAGAGAAAGTTTAGCTTAGGTTTTTTATTTTACAGTGAGTCCTGCTGGCAACAGGATCACTGCAACGAGGGACTTAGGGGAGAAGAAGTGAACTCACCTGCGTGCAGGATGGATTGGCTTCTTGGCTACTGGACATCAGCTCCAGAGGGACGATCACAGGTACAGCCTGGATGGTCACCGGAGCCTCGCCGCCGGCCCCCTTGCAGATGCTGAAACATGAAGAGGTCCAGAATCGGCGGCAGAAGACTCCTCAGTCTTCTAAAGGTAGCGCACAGCACTGCAGCTGTGCGCCATTTTCCTCTCAGCACACTTCACACGGCAGTCACTGAGGGTGCAGGGCGCTGGGAGGGGAGCGCCCTGGGAGGCAAATGAAAACCTTTTTGGCTAAAAAATACCTCACATATAGCCTCCGGGGCTATATGGAGATATTTAACCCCTGCCAGAATACACTAAAGAGCGGGAGACGAGCCCGCCGGAAAAGGGGCGGGGCCTATCTCCTCAGCACACAGCGCCATTTTCCTTACACAGCTCCGCTGGTCAGGACGGCTCCCAGGTCTCTCCCCTGCACTGCACTACAGAAACAGGGTAAAACAAGAGAGGGGGGGCAAAATAGTGGCAAAAATTATATTATAAAAGCAGCTATACAGGGAGCACTTATTATAAGGCTATCCCTGTCATATATAGCGCTTTTGGTGTGTGCTGGCAAACTCTCCCTCTGTCTCCCCAAAGGGCTAGTGGGGTCCTGTCTTCGTTAAGAGCATTCCCTGTGTGTCTGCTGTGTGTCGGTACGTGTGTGTCGACATGTATGAGGACGATATTGGTGTGGAGGCGGAGCAATTGCCAAATATGGGGATGTCACCTCCTAGGGGGTCGACACCAGAATGGATGCCTTTATTTATGGAATTACGGGATAGTGTCAACACGCTAAAGCAGTCGTTTGTCGACATGAGACGGCCGGACAATCAGTTAGTGCCTGTCCAGGCGCCTCAAACACCGTCAGGGCCTGTAAAACGCCCTTTGCCTCAGTCGGTCGACACAGACCCAGACACAGGCACTGATTCCAGTGGCGACGGTGACGAATCAACCGTATTTTCCAGTAGGGCCACACGTTATATGATTTTGGCAATGAAGGAGGCGTTACATTTAGCTGATACTACTGGTACCACTAAACAGGGTATTATGTGGGGTGTGAAAAAACTACCTATAGTTTTTCCTGAATCAGAAGAACTAAATGATGTATGTGATGAAGCGTGGGTTGCCCCCGATAAAAAGATGCTAATTTCAAAGAAGTTATTAGCTTTATACCCTTTCCCGTCAGAGGTTAGGGCGCGCTGGGAAACACCTCCTAGGGTGGATAAGGCGCTCACACGCTTATCTAAACAAGTGGCGTTACCCTCTCCTGAGACGGCCGCACTTAAAGATCCAACAGATAGGAGGATGGAAAATATCCAAAAAAGTATATACACACATACAGGTGTTATACTACGACCAGCTATAGCGTCAGCCTGGATGTGCAGTGCTGGAGTAGTTTGGTCAGAGTCCCTGATTGAAAATATTGATACCCTGGATAGGGACAATGTTTTACTGTCTTTAGAGCAAATAAAGGATGCATTTCTTTATATGCGTGATGCACAGAGGGATATCTGCACACTGGCATCACGGGTAAGTGCTATGTCCATTTCGGCCAGAAGAAGTTTATGGACGCGACAGTGGTCAGGCGATGCGGACTCAAAACGGCATATGGAAGTTTTGCCGTATAAAGGGGAGGAGTTATTTGGAGTCGGTCTATCAGATTTGGTGGCCACGGCTACAGCCGGGAAATCCACCTTTTTACCTCAAGCTACTCCCCAACAGAAAAAGACACCGACTTGTCAAAGTCAAAAATATTACATAGAGAGACCATATAAACTGCACACATATAAGTCGCTATACTTGCAAATATGCGCAGCGAGCACAGCAATATATGGAAACACGCATTTGCTCGGACATGGCACTGAGATGGATTCGGCGCTTGTTTCATACAGTACATGGTTATAATAATGAACAGCACCAGACATCATGGAGATTTAGAATTGGCTAATGAATTAATGTCATGGATGTGTATCATTCGAACCGAACCAGATAAACACATCATGTTTGGTATTGAAGCAAGCAGAATGAGGTGTGGGTTAGTTTGAGGCCTGTTGTGTTGTTGTGGGACATTGCAGCGGATAGATATGATTATATGTATAAAAGCTAAGATCATATTGTTAGAACAATGGATGCTCAAGACAACCTTTTACTAAGTTTTCAGGGCTGAACCTGATTAGCATATACAAAGGAGAAAGAAAGACCCCTCCCCCAGGTACTGGTCAAACAGGAAGGTAGTGGTCAGGTGTGGCCTCAGAGAACAGATGTAATGTAGCTACACACACACACACAGCTACCTGGCACCCAGCAGCATGGCGGCTAAATCCCCAGGACATCTTCCAAACTAAAGGCTAAGTATTGAATTTCACATGGCTAGATAAGGAAACAGACAGATTGCTTTCTGGTTTAAATAGGATATTGTAACTTGGTTGTGTGATTGTTGGGTGTTTGTGGATACTCTGTGAAGTCTGTGATAAATTGGAACAGTATACAATCTGTAGCATAGTATTTGTGGTATTTGTTTGCCTATGGAGATTTAAAATAGATTGTGCTGGTTAGTTATACTATATATCCTGTTAATCATAAATACCACCATGCAGTTACGTTTGTGTTAATTACATTGTGATCTGGTCTTGTGATGAATATGCTCTGGTTATTGAGATACTGAAGTTGTTTGGGATGTGAAATTATGAGATGGTTCTAGGAAGTTGGATTACATTGTGAAAGGTGTTTTAGATGGTTTGGAATTGTAAAATCAGAACATATGCATTGTTTTGAGGCTTGGACATTTTGGAATAAAATGGAGTCTTGTGTTTTCTGCTATGTGATTGTGGTGTAGTAGAGTGCCATGTGTTTGGACCTGCAAATCTAAAATGGCTGCTGCTGGATGTCTTCCCCTCCCCCTTTCAGGCATGTGGTGCAGTCTTTGGAATTATGGGAGTTTTCTCAAAATGGAGTCTAGCTTCCATCCCATGCTGTATTCAGCATTGACTAACTGCGCAGCGATTGTCTCTCACATGTGTAGTTTTATCTGCAACCATGTTGTCTCTTATTTAATGTTATCATGAGCCATTTCTCTCTATCTCTCTCTTCTTCTCTTCCCCTTCCATTTTCCCATAAATAGTAATTGTATTGTATTGTATTTCTTGTGTAGTTATCTGGTTAGGTAGTCTCTGTTATATTGTAGTGTATCATTTGTACTGTGATTCTCTTTTACAAGTATATTAGATGTAATACAGTTAATAGGCTTTGGACCCTAAACCAGTATCTGTGTATTTCCTATAGTGTTAAGTGTTCACTTGAGCGTCGGTGACGCACAAGCAGCTTTGTAGTTAGTCAGGTTACACAAGGTTGCACTTACACCCTGTATTCACATTAAGGTATTCTGTGTATTTCATTGTTAAAAGGTTTAGACATAAAGGTATAGCGTTGTGAGCGTCTGCGCCGCTGGTGATCTCCTCGTGGTCTCGAGCGTCTGCTACGCCATAGCGAATCATTACGTTAGTCAAAAGCCATTTAACGTGCTGTCCTGTGATCGCTGGGCCGTGAGCGAACGTGACGCTTGAGCGTCTCGCCTACGGCTGAGCGATCGTTACGCAACCAGCGTACCCGTACGGTACTTCTTAAGTAAACAGCGTACAGTGTTCTTAGACTTCATAAAGGGTTGTTTATACGACAAAGGAATTTAGTATTGTCAATTGGGGGCCGTCCAGTCCTTCACATATCTGCACTAGGTAGATCAGCAGACATTATCCCCCAGCAAAAGGGCGGGAGGTTGTCTCGCAGTGCTGATGGGATAAGCGTCTGCTTCGCTTAGATAAAGAGTGCTGAAGGAATCCGGAGACCAGGAGGTAAGAACAAAACGCTTGTGTCTTTTAAAACTGTATTTTTCTTCTGTCTTGCGTATATACGCACGTATACATATATATCTGCATTTCTTTTCCATCCGTGTATTTCATTTTTTTCGTATATCACTATCCTGTTTGCCAGTTTTATAGTTGATAAATGTGCTGAGAGAGATTTGTCGCTATTTCAATAATTTAAGTAGAAGCAACATAGTTAAAATATAGACAAACACACAGCTTTGCCAAGAGACAAGGTCAGTGTGGTGCGCGGTAAATGATCAAGGATCATCTACATTGATAAACGTATAAATCGTGTTACGGTGGATCTTTGCTGTGCGTACACGTGTCTCTAACAAAAGACTGAGACTTGCGTACGCAACCCAAAGGCCGACGCACGCAGCGCAACGGAGCGTCCGTGTACGCTCATGTAACAAATCACAAATGTTATAATTAAAAGGCGATAAATAGCGCAAAGCAATAAGTAGCGCAACGCGGTAAATAACGCAAAGCGATAAATAGCACAAATTGATTTCAGCTTTCCAAAACTTAGTTTAAATACCTTACTTTACTGTAATACCTCTGGGGAGAGCTATCAGACTACGGGAAATGATTTTTCTGATCAGAAAACTATAAGAATGATATTGGGTTGAAAACGGTATGAGTGTATTGAATCCCGCTTTGTGGACTTTGTGATCTATGTGATAATCCCGCTTTGTGAACTTTGTGATCTATGTGGAACGTGATGAGCACGATCTGAGTGAAAACGTGCAACAGAGTGTGATAAAGTTTTCGTTGTATTACGCTCTGGCTGTTTTGGAGCACAGTAGGGAGACTCCAATGATCCTACCATTTATGGGCAACAAGTGTCTATAAGTGGTACGATTGGACCGCACGGTTGTATGTGTGACCAATAACGCAACGTGATATGAGGTCGTATATCCATGCGTAAATCTTGCCCTCATACGTGTTGTAGGGAGCACATGCAAGCGTGATTTGTGTAAAAGAAAAAGGAAGGGAATTTTCTCAGGAAAATCTCTAGAGATAGGGCCTGCAACGGCTACACGTGTCTGCTAGAAGGCGGAACGGGGATACCCGGAGCAGAAGAAGTTCAGTGGAAGAGCTTTAAGGATTTCCAACGAAGTTCTGTGTTTGGTGCATTTTAGGAAGTTTTTCTGTGTTAAAAAGGTCCACAATGGCAGCCAAGTGCACAACACAGAGACGGTCGGAGGTCAGGATTCAGACTCCAGAGGCTTGCAGACCCCGAGGGTCTGCTCGGTTAGTAATGTGGGGGAAATATGGTCCCCACACTGAGACCTTTTGTGATGAATGGACACGAATGACTGCGGGGGATAAGGCACCATTTCCCGGGATAGGTAGTTTTGACTCAGAGGTGTTGCATAATTTAAGGCAAAGGATCAGTCTCATAAAATCCTGGAAACAACGAGTTAAACATGATGATTGTTTGCAGTTATGGCAACAGGAAAGTGAAATGCAAAGAAATGTAACTTACATATCTAACTTTCATCTTGAGAGGAGAGACATGGCATTGAAGAGGATTATGGTTGCAGAGAAATGGCACAATGTTGTACGATAAAAATGCACTTAGTAACTGTATTAAGAATGAAAGTGTTAAATGTAATAATGTTTATGAAAATGAAAGTGTAAAAATTACAAATGTTAACCTGTGCAAGTCGCACCCCATGTTAAACTTCCCTCAGGATTACCAACAAGAAAGTGAGCCCAGAACGATGTCGGCACCTCTTCCAGAAGCCATCCTACAAGACATCCAGGTGGACGCGACCAAATTGGTAAAGGCAATAATCAAACCCCCTAACGGAGGGTCAGGTGAGGTCGTGTCCACAGGTACGTACAATGTTTTATATCTCGCACATACAAATGTACCCCATATTGTAAGACCAAAACAAGGTGATGTAATTGAGTTTAGTCCTGTCAGGGTGATCACAGTCCCCAATGGGAAGACTGACGATCAGGGAACCATTCCCGTCAAGGACAGTGCAATGCGCCATCCCTGGTCCCGGACAGAATTGAGATCAATCATGTCTGATTACCCAGATCCTAGGAAAGATCTAACTGTATGATCAAAGATTCACAGAAGGTATATCAACTCCCTAGACAACGACATAATCATGGTATCCAAGGAATCAGGTAGGTACAGGGAAAGCGGTTGATGGTGATGAGCATCCAAGCGTTTGAGGAGGCATCAAATCAACCAAAACCCCAGGCCATTGGCACATGGAGGAACTTAAGGATTTGTGATCTGTGCAAAAGAGAAGGGCATTATGCCAGTAACTGCAACAGCCCACATAAAATCAGACCCCCTAGACATGAAAATGAGCAAAAGTTATGACACACCAAATTATAATCAGGGATCATATAGGAAGAATTTTGGGCCACACCCATAATATATAGTCAGGAAAGGTGATCCTTAGGACTGATGGTAAGCCTGAGGTAACGGTTAATAAAGTGGGAGGTCATTCACTGAAGACACCGGAATGACCAGGTGAAACGTTGTAAATGTATCTGTGAAATGTTTTTTTTCTCTCTCTCTCTCGCTATCCCCATCTCTGACGATTATTGGTAAGAATTCAAACATTGCATATCCACTTGGTCCTTGCAGAAGTCTACCAAACCCCAGCATGACCTCCGCCACAATGTATTTCTGGCCAGATACAGACAGTGGAGTAATGCAGGTGCTGGTGGGGAGGGACTGCTCAAGGAGACCATTAGACACATAGATATGACAGCCTAATAAGTCTGACAATGTTTTTCTAATGCTAACAATGTTTTCTTAATGTTGACAATGTTTAAAAATGCTTTGTTTCTCTTCTCTTATTGATGGTTATTGTCGAGTTATGTAATGTATATATGCACATGAATTGTTCTCTATCTCTTTTGTTTTTTATTTTCTCTCTCTTCTCACTCATGTTTCCATGATTTAAAGATGGTATGTCACCCCTCA
This sequence comes from Pseudophryne corroboree, assembly GCF_028390025.1. Classification (NCBI taxonomy): domain Eukaryota; kingdom Metazoa; phylum Chordata; class Amphibia; order Anura; family Myobatrachidae; genus Pseudophryne; species Pseudophryne corroboree. Next base: position 176,110,973 of record NC_086450.1, on the reverse strand, counting down.
GTTGGACCAATGGTAATGCCAGATTTTTGCTCCACACAGAAAGATCGCTAGTTAGGAAGAAAGATTACATCACCAGAAGGTTCATTCGGAAGACTGAAGAGACAGCACCTTTTGAGAGGACAGCAGAACAAGAAGAACGACAAGACGAGAGAACTTATTATCGTAACAAGTTCTCTCCCCCTCAAACTGTTTTCTTATACCCCATTTACAAATTTCTTCTTTTCTCCTCCTGTAAGATGGACTTGCCCCAAGAGACTGTGATATGGATTTTCCCGTTAACCATGATGTTGACCAGAGCAGTCTGTTTCGGTGAGAGTACCAGTGAGGTCGAGAAAGGATCCAGAAAGGTCCTGATGACTGAGACGGAGGTGTAAATTTCCAATAGCAACCCAATCACCAAGCAAAGGCGAGTACCGGGCACGATCTAACAACCATGTTATTTGTAAACAATTGTGAAGGATTGTTAGTTCAAAAAGAAAATTGTATCTGTAGGCTCTGTGACAATCTGGTAGAGGATGGATGCATAAAGAAATGCCAATCCAGTTTTAATATCCATATGGACCGGCATCCATTGAGTGACTATCACTCTTTAGTGGGTAATGTGTTAAACAAAACAGATTGTTGGGTATGCTCTCAAGTACCTCAGGGTCATAGCAAATCAGGGCTAGTACCATTTCCTTTAACGGTAGGGGAGGTACTTGAGCTAAAGGGTGGGAGACCGGTGGACCGGAGGTTTAACATCTCCAGCCCTCCTAGTTTGAAGCTCCACCAATACCATGTGGATAGGTCCCTCTTATGTTTTAATATCTCCAATCCCCGTAAGCCGGGAAATTGGGAAGTGACATGGAGCAACCTTACCATGACCTTTTCACACAGAGCAGATAGAATGCCTACAGATACAGAGCTTGTACGCCACATAGCCAGTAGAGGAAAATCTTTCCGGTATCGATATACCTTAGGAAATAGGATTACTAGAGTTGGAGAAGTATCACCAGGATACTGTGCACATATCGTACAAACTGATACGTGCCTTAAGCAGATGGAAGAATTAGGGTCAGGAGATTTCACCTGGAAGGTCTGTAACATGGTCATGTCCTTCTCCGTCCCTTATGTTCTCCCCGATGATGCATATTTCATATGCGGGAGAAAGGCGTACAAGTGGCTTGCCCCAAACTCTGAAGGATTGTGTTATATTGGAAAAGTATTGCCTGAAGTGATGACTGTTACACATGACAAAATGAAGGACATACACCGTGGTGCCCAAGCTCCTTATACTCACACTCATTACGAGCACCGAGTTAAAAGACAACTGTCAGAAAGGTTAGAGCATCCGGCCTCTGATCTTATCCATGAATCCACCGGGATTCAGGTTCTGGTAGCGTTAGATTTCACTCGCACCGCTCGAGGAGTGATGAATTATAGATACATTTCCGCACTCGCCAATTTGTTAGATAATATCACTGAAATGTATGATGACACGTTTAGATACACTGGAAGAGAACTTCAAGCTTACAAAACAGAACTAGTTCAGCATAGGATGGTTCTTAATTATCTTACAGCAGTAACAGGCGGATATTGTGTTACATTGGCAACACAGTACGGCATAAAGTGTTGCACGTATATCACAAATAGCACCGAGGATCCGGTAGAGGTCATAGACCAAAAGATGGACGATATTCTCCAATTGAAGTGGGAATTTCGTCGAAAACACAATCTCACCCTTGCTGCTGTAGGTAATGAGCTGACTGGTTGGGTGTCATGGTTGAACCCGCGAAATTGGTTCTCCGGTTTAGGAGACTGGGCTCAAGGAGTCATAATGGATGTTGGAAAGTTTCTCCTATGTATCTTAGGTGTTATTATATCGATTGGATTGATATTTAGATGCGGGCAGGCTTTAATGAGGTGCAAACAAAGTACAAAAGTGATGAGCGTGAGGAGTGAGGAAACTGTAATTAACCTGGATTTGATTTATGACCCAATAATAGAAACCAGAATGTGATGAAAATGCGATTATACGGTCCGTTTCTTTCACCTGTTTGTCTGCTTTTCTCCAAGATACAAAGACCCCCTTGGACGAGGAAGTTGACGAGACGCTATACAGACAACAGACAAGCACCAAAGATGAAGTTTTGACCACTTGAGAAATGGACATTTGATGAACTTTGCCATGGATCCCCAGTTTCCCTAGTACTTTTAAACTCACGCTAGCCCAACATTTTTTTTGTAAATCCGATGGCTCTGACAAAGCTATTTGCTCATGCCCAAGGAGCAATACAGCGCAAAGAAGACGACTTTCAACTGATACCGAACAAAACTTCGACGACAGATGTACATTTACCTGACATAGAATATCATTGCATTTTCCATAAGTGTTCTTTATCTTCATCTCTACAACCCTCAGGTAATGACACACATAGTCGATAGGGAATACAGGCACAGATATCAGCAACCACATACCTCCCCCATTCATGTATCATCAACTAAAATGTGCTCCCCCATTTTGTTACAACCACAGCCGAAATGAGCTCGGTAAAGTTTGACAGCCCATCCACAGACCCTTAGTACGGGATAAGAAGGAATTCAAATGTATACTTCGCAATACCTCGAAGCTTGATGTACAACACGTACGGCACGATGATACATGACCCCCCAAACATGGATTCATACACACATGCTTCTGCTATCTCACTAGGTCATACCCTCTTCACACCTTCTCCTCTCTCCTCCCTTACCCAACCATGGAAATGTATTAACCCCTGACATATATTTTTCTCTTTTTGAAATGTTTTAGGAAGTGGCAGTTATTGGTGACTGCCAAAGGGTGGACTGTCAAAGTCAAAAATATTACATAGAGAGACCATATAAACTGCACACATATAAGTCGCTATACTTGCAAATATGCGCAGCGAGCACAGCAATATATGGAAACACGCATTTGCTCGGACATGGCACTGAGATGGATTCGGCGCTTGTTTCATACAGTACATGGTTATAATAATGAACAGCACCAGACATCATGGAGATTTAGAATTGGCTAATGAATTAATGTCATGGATGTGTATCATTCGAACCGAACCAGATAAACACATCATGTTTGGTATTGAAGCAAGCAGAATGAGGTGTGGGTTAGTTTGAGGCCTGTTGTGTTGTTGTGGGACATTGCAGCGGATAGATATGATTATATGTATAAAAGCTAAGATCATATTGTTAGAACAATGGATGCTCAAGACAACCTTTTACTAAGTTTTCAGGGCTGAACCTGATTAGCATATACAAAGGAGAAAGAAAGACCCCTCCCCCAGGTACTGGTCAAACAGGAAGGTAGTGGTCAGGTGTGGCCTCAGAGAACAGATGTAATGTAGCTACACACACACACACAGCTACCTGGCACCCAGCAGCATGGCGGCTAAATCCCCAGGACATCTTCCAAACTAAAGGCTAAGTATTGAATTTCACATGGCTAGATAAGGAAACAGACAGATTGCTTTCTGGTTTAAATAGGATATTGTAACTTGGTTGTGTGATTGTTGGGTGTTTGTGGATACTCTGTGAAGTCTGTGATAAATTGGAACAGTATACAATCTGTAGCATAGTATTTGTGGTATTTGTTTGCCTATGGAGATTTAAAATAGATTGTGCTGGTTAGTTATACTATATATCCTGTTAATCATAAATACCACCATGCAGTTACGTTTGTGTTAATTACATTGTGATCTGGTCTTGTGATGAATATGCTCTGGTTATTGAGATACTGAAGTTGTTTGGGATGTGAAATTATGAGATGGTTCTAGGAAGTTGGATTACATTGTGAAAGGTGTTTTAGATGGTTTGGAATTGTAAAATCAGAACATATGCATTGTTTTGAGGCTTGGACATTTTGGAATAAAATGGAGTCTTGTGTTTTCTGCTATGTGATTGTGGTGTAGTAGAGTGCCATGTGTTTGGACCTGCAAATCTAAAATGGCTGCTGCTGGATGTCTTCCCCTCCCCCTTTCAGGCATGTGGTGCAGTCTTTGGAATTATGGGAGTTTTCTCAAAATGGAGTCTAGCTTCCATCCCATGCTGTATTCAGCATTGACTAACTGCGCAGCGATTGTCTCTCACATGTGTAGTTTTATCTGCAACCATGTTGTCTCTTATTTAATGTTATCATGAGCCATTTCTCTCTATCTCTCTCTTCTTCTCTTCCCCTTCCATTTTCCCATAAATAGTAATTGTATTGTATTGTATTTCTTGTGTAGTTATCTGGTTAGGTAGTCTCTGTTATATTGTAGTGTATCATTTGTACTGTGATTCTCTTTTACAAGTATATTAGATGTAATACAGTTAATAGGCTTTGGACCCTAAACCAGTATCTGTGTATTTCCTATAGTGTTAAGTGTTCACTTGAGCGTCGGTGACGCACAAGCAGCTTTGTAGTTAGTCAGGTTACACAAGGTTGCACTTACACCCTGTATTCACATTAAGGTATTCTGTGTATTTCATTGTTAAAAGGTTTAGACATAAAGGTATAGCGTTGTGAGCGTCTGCGCCGCTGGTGATCTCCTCGTGGTCTCGAGCGTCTGCTACGCCATAGCGAATCATTACGTTAGTCAAAAGCCATTTAACGTGCTGTCCTGTGATCGCTGGGCCGTGAGCGAACGTGACGCTTGAGCGTCTCGCCTACGGCTGAGCGATCGTTACGCAACCAGCGTACCCGTACGGTACTTCTTAAGTAAACAGCGTACAGTGTTCTTAGACTTCATAAAGGGTTGTTTATACGACAAAGGAATTTAGTATTGTCAGACTTTTCAACCGCAGTCCTTTCGTTCCTTTAAAAACAAGAGAGCAAAGGGATATTCATATCTGCCACGAGGCAGAGGAAGGGGGAAGAGACACCAACAGGCAGCTCCTTCCCAGGAACAGAAGCCCTCCCCCGCTTCTACAAAAGCCTCAGCATGACGCTGGGGCTTCTCAAGCGGACTCGGGGGCGGTGGGCGGTCGTCTCAAGCATTTCAGCGCGCAGTGGGCTCACTCGCAGGTAGATCCCTGGATCCTGCAGATAATATCTCAGGGGTACAGGTTGGAACTAGAGACAGATCCGCCTCGCCGTTTCCTGAAGTCTGCTTTACCAACGTCCCCCTCCGAAAGGGAGACGGTTTTGGAAGCCATTCACAAGCTGTACTCTCAGCAGGTGATAGTCAAGGTACCTCTTCTACAACAGGGAAAGGGGTATTATTCCACTCTATTTGTGGTACCGAAGCCGGACGGCTCGGTAAGACCTATTCTAAATCTGAAGTCCTTGAACCTGTACATAAAGAAGTTCAAGTTCAAAATGGAGTCACTCAGAGCAGTGATAGCGAACCTGGAAGAAGGGGACTTTATGGTGTCCTTGGACATCAAGGATGTGTACCTCCACGTTCCAATTTACCCCTCACACCAGGGGTACCTCAGGTTCGTTGTACAAAACTGTCACTATCAGTTTCAGACGCTGCCGTTCGGATTGTCCACGGCACCTCGGGTCTTTACAAAGGTAATGGCCGAGATGATGATTCTTCTTCGAAGAAAAGGCGTATTAATTATCCCATACTTGGACGATCTCCTAATAAGGGCAAGGTCCAGAGAACAGCTAGAGAGGGGATTAGCACTGTCTCAAGAAGTGCTAAAACAGCACGGCTGGATTCTGAATATTCCAAAATCCCAGTTAATGCCGACAACTCGTCTGCTGTTCCTAGGGATGATTCTGGACACGGTTCAGAAAAAGGTTTTTCTCCCGGAGGAAAAAGCCAAGGAGTTGTCCGAGCTTGTCAGGAACCTCCTAAAACCAGGAAAGGTGTCTGTACATCAATGCACAAGAGTCCTGGGAAAAATGGTGGCTTCTTACGAAGCAATTCCATTCGGCAGATTCCATGCACGAATTTTCCAGAGGGATCTGTTAGACAAATGGTCAGGGTCGCATCTTCAGATGCACCAGCGGATAACCCTGTCTCCAAGGACAAGGGTATCTCTTCTGTGGTGGTTGCAGAATGCTCATCTATTGGAGGGCCGCAGATTCGGCATACAGGATTGGATCCTGGTGACCACGGACGCCAGCCTGAGAGGCTGGGGAGCAGTCACACAAGGAAGAAACTTCCAGGGAGTGTGGACGAGCCTGGAAACGTCTCTTCACATAAACATTCTGGTACTAAGAGCAATCTACAATGCTCTAAGCCAGGCAGAACCTCTGCTTCAAGGAAAACCGGTGTTGATCCAGTCGGACAACATCACGGCAGTCGCCCATGTGAACAGACAGGGCGGCACAAGAAGCAGGAGTGCAATGGCAGAAGCTGCAAGGATTCTTCGCTGGGCAGAGAATCATGTGATAGCACTGTCAGCAGTGTTCATCCCGGGAGTGGACAACTGGGAAGCAGACTTCCTCAGCAGACACGACCTTCACCCGGGAGAGTGGGGACTTCATCCGGAAGTCTTCCACATGCTGGTAACCCGTTGGGAAAGACCAATGGTGGACATGATGGCATCTCGCCTCAACAAAAAACTGGACAGGTATTGCGCCAGGTCAAGAGATCCGCAGGCAATAGCTGTGGACGGGCTGGTAACGCCTTGGGTGTACCAGTCGGTGTATGTGTTTCCTCCTCTGCCTCTCATACCAAAAGTATTGAGAATTATACGGCAAAGAGGCGTAAGAACGATACTAGTGGTTCCGGATTGGCCAAGAAGGACTTGGTACCCGGAACTTCAAGAGATGATCACGGAAGATCCGTGGCCTCTACCTCTAAGGAGGGACTTGCTTCAGCAGGGTCCCTGTCTGTTTCAAGACTTACCGCGGCTGCGTTTGACGGCATGGCGGTTGAACGCCGGATCCTAAAGGAAAAAGGCATGCCGGAAGAAGTCATTCCTACTTTGATTAAAGCAAGGAAGGAAGTAACCGTGCAACACTATCACCGCATTTGGCGAAGATATGTTGCGTGGTGCGAGGATCGGAGTGCTCCGACGGAGGAATTTCAACTGGGTCGATTCCTACATTTCCTGCAATCAGGATTGTCTATGGGTCTCAAATTGGGATCTATTAAGGTTCAAATTTCGGCCCTGTCGATTTTCTTTCAAAAAGAATTGGCTTCAGTTCCTGAAGTCCAGACTTTTGTTAAGGGAGTGCTGCATATACAGCCTCCTGTGGTGCCTCCAGTGGCACCGTGGGATCTCAATGTGGTTTTGGAATTTCTAAAATCTCATTGGTTTGAACCACTAAAAAAGGTGGATTTAAAATATCTCACATGGAAAGTGACCATGTTACTAGCCCTGGCTTCGGCCAGGAGAGTGTCAGAACTGGCAGCTTTATCTTACAAAAGCCCATATCTGATTTTCCATTCGGACAGGGCAGAACTGCGGACTCGTCCGCATTTTCTCCCTAAGGTGGTGTCAGCATTTCATCTGAACCAGCCTATTGTAGTGCCTGCGGCTACAAGTGACTTGGAGGACTCCAAGTTACTGGACGTTGTCAGAGCATTAAAAATATATATTGCAAGGACAGCTGGAGTCAGAAAATCTGACTCGTTGTTTATATTGTATGCACCCAACAAGATGGGTGCTCCTGCGTCTAAGCAGACGATTGCTCGTTGGATCTGTAGCACAATCCAACTTGCACATTCTGTGGCAGGCCTGCCACAGCCTAAATCTGTAAAGGAAGGTGGGCTCATCTTGGGCGGCTGCCCGAGGGGTCTCGGCATTACAACTTTGCCGAGCAGCTACGTGGTCAGGGGAGAACACGTTTGTAAAATTTTACAAATTTGATACTCTGGCTAAGGAGGACCTGGAGTTCTCTCATTCGGTGCTGCAGAGTCATCCGCACTCTCCCGCCCGTTTGGGAGCTTTGGTATAATCCCCATGGTCCTTTCAGGAACCCCAGCATCCACTAGGACGATAGAGAAAATAAGAATTTACTTACCGATAATTCTATTTCTCGGAGTCCGTAGTGGATGCTGGGCGCCCATCCCAAGTGCGGATTATCTGCAATAATTGTACATAGTTATTGTTAACTAATTCGGGTTATTGTTAGGAAGCCATCTTTCAGAGGCTCCTCTGTTATCATACTGTTAACTGGTTTTGATCACAAGTTGTACGGTGTGATTGGTGTGGCTGGTATGAGTCTTACCCGGGATTCAAAATTCCTCCCTTATTGTGTACGCTCGTCCGGGCACAGTACCTAACTGGCTTGGAGGAGGGTCATAGGGGGAGGAGCCAGTGCACACCACCTGATCGGAAAGCTTTACTTTTGTGCCCTGTCTCCTGCGGAGCCGCTATTCCCCATGGTCCTTTCAGGAACCCCAGCATCCACTACGGACTCCGAGAAATAGAATTATCGGTAAGTAAATTCTTATTTTTGAATCTAAAATCCTTGAACCCTTACCTAAAGGTCTTCAAGTTCTAGATGGAATCCCTGCGAGCAGTGATTGCGGGTCTGGAAGAACAGGAGTTCATGGTTTCACTGGATATAAAGGATGCTTATCTCCACATCCCGATTTAGCAGCCCCACCAGGCTTACCTGCAGTTTGCCCTGTTGAATGACCACTACCAGTTCCAGGCTCTGCCCTTTGGCCTGTCCACGGCTCCACAGGTCTTCACGAAGTTGATGGTGGAAATGATGTTCCAGCTCCGAGTCCAGGGGGTCAACATCGTCCCTTACCTGGATGATCTCTTGATAAAGGCGAGATCCATGGAGCTTCTATTGCTCAATATCAACCGCACTATTGAGCTTCTGTCACATCATGGGTGTATTCTAAATTTACAGAAGTCTCACCTGGAGCCAACTCAGCTGCTCCTGTTCCTGGGAATGTTTCTGGATACAGCAGGCTCAGAAGGTATTCCTCCCAGAGGACAAGGCAAGGACGCTCCAGGAGATGGTCCAAGTGGTTCTAAGGCCGAATCGGATATCCATCCATCTTTGCATATGGTTGTTGGGAAAGATGGTAGCCTGTTGCGAGGCAATCCAGTACGGAAGGTTCCATGCCAGAACATTTCAGTTAGATCTCCTGAGCAAGTGGTCCGCATCACATTTTCAGATGCATTGGATCATACACCTCTCACCTCAGGCCAGGGTTTCCCTCCTGTGGTGGCTACAGTCCTCAAACCTGCTGGAAGGTCGAAGTTTCAGGATTCAGGATTGGATCCTCCTCACAACGACGCAAGTCTGCGGGGAAGGGGAACTGTCACCCAAGGGGCTCAGTTCCAGGGCAGGTGGTCCTCCCACGAAACCCTACTTCCAATCAACATTATGGAACTTTGGACGATCTACAACGCTCTGCTTCAGACCTCTTCTCTGCTTTGGGATCGGCCCTTCAAGTTCAGTTGGACAACGCCACGGAAGTGGCATACATCAATCGACAGGGAGGAACATAGAGCAGAGCCTGCATTTGAGAAGTGTCAAGGATACTCCTCTGGGCTGAAAGAAATGCAAGAGCAATGTCGGGCATCTTTATTCCGGGGGTGGACAACTGGGAAGTGGACTTCCTGAGTCGTCATGACCTCCACTCGGGAGAGTGGGGCCTCCACCCACAGGTGTTTCTGCAGATCACCGAACGGTGGTGCTGCCCGCAGATTGACGTGATGGCTTCTCAGCTCAACAAGAAGCTTTGCCGGTATTGTTCAAGAACCAGGGACCCTCAGGCGATAGCAGTGGGTGCACTGACGATGCCGTGGCCTTACCGGTTGGACTACCTGTTTCTGCCGATTTCGTTGCTCCCAAGGGTGCTAAAGAGAATCAGGCATCAAAGAGTCCAGGCAATTCTTATTGCCTCAGACTGGTCTCGGATGGCGTGGTACGCGGATCTTCTGGACATGTCCGTCAAAGACCCTTGGCCTCTGCCACTGAGTAGAGATCTTCTTCAACAAGGACCGTTCATCTACTCGGACTTACGGTGGCTTTGTTTGACGGCATGGTGGTTGAGCTGAACATCCTAGCTCGCAAAGGCCTTTCCAAAAAGGTTTTTGCAATCATGGTTCAGGCCAGGAAGCCTGTAACGTCAAAGCATTACCATCATATCTGGAGGAGATATGTCTCTTGGTGTGAGGAGCACACGTATCCTACTGCGGATTTTCACCTGGGATGCTTCTTGCGTTTCCTACAGGCTGGAGTGGATATGGGTCTATGTCTGGGCTCTATCAAGGTCCAGATTTCTGTCCTCTCTATTTTCTTCCAGAAGAAGTTGGCAATGTTGCCAGAAGTTCAGACTTTCTTGCAAGGGGTATTTTGTGCCGCCAACAGCAACCTGGGATTTGAATGTGGTCTTGGAGTTTCTACAGTCCTCCTGGTTTGAACCATTGATGGCGGTAGAAGACAAGTGCCTTACGTGGAAGACGGTAACATTGCTGGCCCTGGCTTCTTCTAGGCATGTCTCGGAATTGGGGGCTTTATCGTATAAAAGTCCATACTTGGTCTTTTACGAAGACAGAGCGGAGCCTGCCGAAAGTTGTCTCTGCATTCCACTTGAAATGACCTATTTTGGTCCCATCTAGTTCTGGCAATTCTGCTCCTCTGGAGGCACTGGATGCTGTGCGAGCCTTGATGATCTATGTCAAGAGGACAGCTCGGAACAGAAAGACGGAATCCCTGTTTGTGCTCTATGATGTGCAGATAAAGGGTTGCCCTGCTTCTAAGCAGTCCATTGCTCGTGGGCTTACTATCCAACAGGCCTATGTGTAGGCAGCCTTACCTGGTCCTCAGTCTCTGAAGACCCACTCTACAAGATCGGTGGGGTCTTCCTGGGTGGCTGCCTGTGGAGTCTCGGCCTTGCAACTATGCCGAGTTGCTACCTGGTCGGGAAAGAATTCCTTTGTGAAGTTCTACAGGTTTGATTCCATGGCCAAAGAGGATACCCAGTTTGGGCCGGCGGTGCTGCAGACGTCTCCGCACATTCCCGCCGGTTCTGGAAGCTTTGGGACGTCCCCAACGTACTAAGTGACCCCAGTATCCCTTATGGATGCTAGAGAAAATAGGATTTTGGTTACCTACCGGTAAATTCTTTTCTTGTAGTCCATAAGGGATACTGGGCGCCCGCCTCAGTGCGTTGACTTTTCTGCAGGTTTTTCTTCTGTAAAGGTTTACCTGTTCAGCTGTTGCTGTTTTGTTACCAGCCGTTGCTGGTCGGTTTATGTTGTGGTGTGCTGGTGTGTGAATCTCACCACTCGTTGTTATGTTCCTTCTCTCAAGTATGTCCATTCTCCTTCGGGCACAGTTTTACCTAGACTGGCTGTAGGAGGGGGCATAGAGGGGAGGAGCCAGCACACCCAGTTAAAGAAATTTAAAGTGCACCGGCTCCTTTGGACCCCATCTATACCCCATCGTAGTAATTGACCCCAGTATCCCTCATGGACTATGAGAAAAGGATTTACCGGTAGGTAACCAAAATCCTATTTTCTCTAACGTCCTAGTGGATGCTGGGAACTCCGAAAGGACCATGGGGAATAGCGGCTCCGCAGGAGACTGGGCATAAAAGTAAAAAGCTTTAGGACTACCTGGTGTGCACTGGCTCCTCCCCCTATGACCCTCCTCCAAGCCTCAGTTAGATTTTTGTGCCCGAACGAGAAGGGTGCAATCTAGGTGGCTCTCCTGAGCTGCTTAGAGTAAAAGTTTAAAGTAGGTTTTTTATTTTCAGTGAGACCTGCTGGCAACAGGCTCACTGCAACGAGGGACTAAGGGGAGAAGAAGCGAACTCACCTGCGTGCAGAGTGGATTGGGCTTCTTAGGCTACTGGACATTAGCTCCAGAGGGACGATCACAGGCCCAGCCATGGATGGGTCCCAGAGCCGCGCCGCCGGCCCCCTTACAGAGCCAGAAGACTGAAGAGGTCCGGAAAATCGGCGGCAGAAGACGTCCTGTCTTCAATAAGGTAGCGCACAGCACCGCAGCTGTGCGCCATTGCTCTCAGCACACTTCACACTCCGGTCACTGAGGGTGCAGGGCGCTGGGGGGGGCGCCCTGAGACGCAATAAAAACACATTTTTTGGCAAAAAATACATCACATATAGCTCCTGGGCTATATGGATGCATTTAACCCCTGCCAATTTTTCCATAAAAAAGCGGGAGAAAGGCCGCCGAAAAGGGGGCGGAGCCTATCTCCTCAGCACACTGGCGCCATTTTTTCCTCACAGCTCCGTTGGAGGAAGGCTCCCTGACTCTCCCCTGCAGTCCTGCACTACAGAAACAGGGTAAAACAAGAGAGGGGGGGGCACTAATTTGGCAGATAAATATATACAGCAGCTATATCAGGGAAAAACACTTATATAAGGTTATCCCTATATATATATAGCGCTCTGGTGTGTGCTGGCAAACTCTCCCTCTGTCTCCCCAAAGGGCTAGTGGGGTCCTGTCCTCTGTCAGAGCATTCCCTGTGTGTGTGCTGTGTGTCGGTACGTCGTGTCGACATGTATGAGGAGGAAAATGGTGTGGAGGCGGAGCAATTGCCTGTGTTAGTGATGTCACCCCCTAGGGAGTCGACACCTGACTGGATGGTCTTATGGAAAGAATTACGTGATAGTGTCAGCACTTTACAAAAGACTGTTGACGACATGAGACAGCCGGCAAATCAGTTAATACCTGTACAGGCGTCTCAAACACCGTCAGGGGCTCTAAAACGCCCGTTACCTCAGGTCGATACAGACACTGACACGGACACTGACTCCAGTGTCGACGGTGAGGAAACAAACGTATTTTCCAGTAGGGCCACACGTTACATGATCACGGCAATGAAGGAGGTTTTGAACATTTCTGATACTACAAGTACCACAAAAAAGGGTATTATGTGGGGTGTGAAAAAACTACCCGTAGTTTTTCCTGAATCAGATGAATTAAATGAGGTGTGTGATGAAGCGTGGGTTTCCCCCGATAAAAAACTGCTAATTTCTAAAAAATTATTGGCATTATACCCTTTCCCGCCAGAGGTTAGGGCACGTTGGGAAACGCCCCCTAGGGTAGATAAGGTGCTCACACGCTTATCAAAACAAGTGGCGTTACCGTCTCCTGATACGGCCGCCCTCAAGGAACCAGCTGATAGGAAGCTGGAAAATATCCTAAAAAGTATATACACACATACTGGTATTATACTGCGACCAGCAATCGCCTCAGCCTGGATGTGCAGTGCTGGGGTGGCTTGGTCGGATTCCCTGACTGAAAATATTGATACCCTGGACAGGGACAATATATTATTGACTATAGAGCATTTAAAGGATGCATTTCTATATATGCGAGATGCACAGAGGGATATTTGCACTCTGGCATCAAGAGTAAGTGCGATGTCCATTTCTGCCAGAAGAGGGTTATGGACGCGACAGTGGTCAGGTGATGCGGATTCCAAACGGCATATGGAAGTATTGCCGTATAAAGGGGAGGAGTTATTTGGGGTCGGTCTATCGGACCTGGTGGCCACGGCAACGGCTGGGAAATCCACCTTTTTACCCCAGGTCACCTCTCAGCAGAAAAAGATACCGTCTTTTCAGGCTCAGTCCTTTCGTCCCCATAAGGGCAAGCGGGCAAAAGGCCACTCATATCTGCCCCGGGGCAGAGGAAGGGGAAAAAGACTGCAGCAGACAGCCTCTTCCCACGAACAGAAGCCCTCCCCCGCTTCTGCCAAGTCCTCAGCATGACGTTGGGGCCTTACAAGCGGACTCAGGCACGGTGGGGGCCCGTCTCAAGAATTTCAGCGCGCAGTGGGCTCACTCACAAGCGGACCCCTGGATCCTGCAGGTAGTATCTCAGGGGTACAAATTGGAATACGAGACGTCTCCCCCTCGCCGGTTCCTGAAGTCTGCTTTACCAACGTCTCCCCCCGACAGTGAGGCGGTATTGGAAGCCATTCACAAGCTGTATTCCCAGCAGGTGAAAATCAAGGTACCCCTCCTACAACAGGGAAAGGGGTATTATTCCACGCTGTTTGTGGTACCGAAGCCGGACGGCTCGGTGAGACCCATTTTAAATCTGAAATCCTTGAACACTTACATAAAAAGGTTCAAGTTCAAGATGGAGTCACTCAGAGCAGTGATAGCGAACCTGGAAGAAGGGGACTATATGGTGTCTCTGGACATCAAGGATGCTTACCTCCATGTCCCAATTTGCCCTTCTCACCAAGGGTACCTCAGGTTTGTGGTACAGAACTGTCACTATCAGTTTCAGACGCTGCCATTTGGATTGTCCACGGCACCCCGGGTCTTTACCAAGGTAATGGCCGAAATGATGATTCTTCTTCGAAGAAAAGGCGTCTTAATTATCCCTTACTTGGACGATCTCCTGATAAGGGCAAGGTCCAGAGAACAGTTAGAGGTCGGAGTAGCACTATCTCAAGTAGTACTACGACAGCACGGATGGATTCTAAATATTCCAAAATCGCAGCTGATTCCGACGACACGTCTGCTGTTCCTAGGGATGATTTTGGACACAGTACAGAAAAAGGTGTTTCTCCCGGAGGAGAAAGCCAGGGAGTTATCCGACCTAGTCAGGAACCTCCTAAGACCAGGCCAAGTGTCAGTGCATCAATGCACAAGGGTCCTGGGAAAGATGGTGGCTTCTTACGAAGCGATTCCATTCGGCAGATTCCACGCAAGAACTTTTCAGTGGGATCTGCTGGACAAATGGTCCGGATCGCATCTTCAAATGCATCAGCGGATAACCCTGTCTCCAAGGACAAGGGTGTCTCTCCTGTGGTGGTTACAGAGTGCTCATCTCCTAGAGGGCCGCAGATTCGGCATTCAGGATTGGGTCCTGGTGACCACGGATGCCAGCCTGAGAGGCTGGGGAGCAGTCACACAGGGAAAAAATTTCCAGGGCTTGTGGTCAAGCATGGAAACGTCACTTCACATAAATATCCTGGAACTAAGGGCCATTTACAATGCCCTAAGTCAGGCAAGGCCTCTGCTTCAGGGTCAGCCGGTGTTGATCCAGTCGGACAACATCACGGCAGTCGCCCACGTAAACAGACAGGGCGGCACAAGAAGCAGGAGGGCAATGACGGAAGTTGCAAGGATTCTTCGCTGGGCGGAAAATCATGTGATAGCACTGTCAGCAGTGTTCATTCCGGGAGTGGACAACTGGGAAGCAGACTTCCTCAGCAGACACGATCTTCACCCGGGGGAGTGGGGACTTCACCCAGAAGTCTTCCACATGATTGTGAGCCGTTGGGAAAAACCAAAGGTGGACATGATGGCGTCCCGCCTCAACAAAAAACTGGACAGATATTGCGCCAGGTCAAGGGACCCTCAGGCAATAGCTGTGGACGCTCTGGTAACACCGTGGGTGTACCAGTCAGTATATGTGTTCCCTCCTCTGCCTCTCATACCCAAGGTACTGAGGATCATAAGAAGGAGAGGTGTAAAGACTATACTCGTGGCTCCGGATTGGCCAAGAAGGACTTGGTACCCGGAAATTCAAGAGATGCTCACGGAAGACCCGTGGCCTCTACCTCTAAGAAAGGACCTGCTCCAGCAGGGACCATGTCTGTTCCAAGACTTACCGCGGCTGCGTTTGACGGCATGGCGGTTGAACGCCGGATCCTGAAGGAAAAAGGCATTCCGGATGAAGTTATCCCTACCCTGATCAAAGCCAGGAAGGATGTAACTGTGCAACATTATCACCGTATTTGGCGTAAATATGTTGCGTGGTGTGAGGCCAGGAAGGCCCCTACAGAGGAATTTCAACTGGGTCGATTCCTGCATTTCCTGCAAACAGGACTGTCTATGGGCCTCAAATTAGGGTCCATTAAGGTTCAAATTTCGGCCTTGTCAATATTCTTCCAAAAAGAACTAGCTTCAGTTCCTGAAGTTCAGACGTTTGTCAAGGGGGTACTGCATATACAGCCTCCTTTTGTGCCTCCAGTGGCACCTTGGGATCTCAATGTAGTTTTGGGATTCCTAAAATCACATTGGTTTGAACCACTCACCACTGTGGACTTAAAATATCTCACATGGAAAGTGGTAATGCTGTTAGCCCTGGCTTCAGCCAGGCGTGTATCAGAATTGGCGGCTTTATCCTATAAAAGCCCTTACCTGATTTTTCATACGGACAGGGCAGAATTGAGGACTCGTCCTCAATTTCTCCCTAAGGTGGTTTCAGCATTTCACTTAAACCAGCCTATTGTGGTGCCTGCGGCTACTAGGGACTTGGAGGATTCCAAGTTGCTGGACGTAGTCAGGGCCCTGAAAATATATGTTTCCAGGACGGCGGGAGTCAGAAAATCTGACTCGCTGTTTATCCTGTATGCACCCAACAAGCTGGGTGCCCCTGCTTCTAAGCAGACGATTGCTCGTTGGATTTGTAGTACAATTCAGCTTGCACATTCTGTGGCAGGCCTGCCACAGCCAAAATCTGTAAAAGCCCATTCCACACGGAAAGTGGGCTCATCTTGGGCGGCTGCCCGAGGGGTCTCGGCTTTACAACTTTGCCGAGCAGCTACTTGGTCAGGGGCAAATACGTTTGCAAAATTCTACAAATTTGATATCCTGGCTGAGGAGGACCTGGAGTTCTCTCATTCGGTGCTGCAGAGTCATCCGCACTCTCCCGCCCGTTTGGGAGCTTTGGTATAATCCCCATGGTCCTTTCGGAGTCCCCAGCATCCACTAGGACGTTAGAGAAAATAAGAATTTACTTACCGATAATTCTATTTCTCATAGTCCGTAGTGGATGCTGGGCGCCCATCCCAAGTGCGGATTGTCTGCAATACTTGTACATAGTTATTGTTACAAAAATCGGGTTATTATTGTTGTGAGCCATCTTTCAGAGGCTCCTCTGTTATCATGCTGTTAACTGGGTTCAAATCACAAGTTGTACGGTGTGATTGGTGTGGCTGGTATGAGTCTTACCCGGGATTCAAAATCCTTCCTTATTGTGTACGCTCGTCCGGGCACAGTATCCTAACTGAGGCTTGGAGGAGGGTCATAGGGGGAAGAGCCAGTGCACACCAGGTAGTCCTAAAGCTTTTTACTTTTGTGCCCAGTCTCCTGCGGAGCCGCTATTCCCCATGGTCCTTTCGGAGTCCCCAGCATCCACTACGGACTATGAGAAATAGGATTATCGGTAAGTAAATTCTTATTTTTTCTTTCTTAAAGAGTGGTCAGTGCATTATTATGAGAATTCAGCCATCACGCTCCCCTCACTTGCCCCTTGGACCACCCCTCCATGTAGTCCTAAAATTAGGCAATTATGTTTCATGGGAGTAAGTATATAGAATTTCCAAACCAAGCTGTACTCATGAGCAATTATCCCTGGCATCGATTGATAACTGTTTTACTAGCAGTAGCACCAGTGGAATAAGTGCAGAAAGGCTGATGCATTTAAATGTTATTTTTCAATAATAAGGCAGCAGAAAATTAATAACTAGATTTAGTAAATCATCTTACTATGAATTGTCACTGTATTGAAATCTACATAAATAAGGCCTGATTCAGAGGTGGCCACAGACACGACCACTTCTGCATGCTTTGGCTCTCGTTCATCCCTGACTTTATGCAAATGCCACTACAAAGTCCTTCCCTGGTGTACAACTGTGCACATGAATCTGAAAGTGTGATACCCTGTCATCATGACAGATCACTGACAAAGCCTCTTACTGGCGGCTACAGAGGAGTCGCAGCTGCAAGGAACTTAAAGTCCCACAGTCCATTGGGGTTGCCATCGCTGCTGGGACTCTGCTGTACAAACTAGAATTGACTATTGGACAGAAAGTGACATTTAGCAGACTCATGCAGCAAGCATTAAAGCCGATCAGCACAAGCTATAATAAACTGTGGAGATAGAGTGTTACAGCATCCAAAGGCAAGGTGCTGAGAGACTTAGGGGTATATGCAATTGCGGTCGAATTCCCGAAATTGTCGAATTTCGGGACTTTTTCGCCCAAAAAAAAAAATCGTCAATGCAATTCAGTACTTTCCGTCCAAAAAACGGACTTTCAAAATTCGACTTTTTGAAATTCGACTTTTGTCAAATTCGACTTTTCTGCAATGATACAAGTGCTGCAATCCGACCAAAGTGTATTCAATTGAAGTTTGGAAATTCGACAACAGTGCTTTTAGACAGTAAATTCGTCATTTTCAATCCGCCACACTTTGGTGGGTGAAACTAATAAAAAAAATGTAAAACATGTTTTTTTTAGTGTTTTTTTTATTGATAATAGCATATCTATTTATATTAGAAGGGATTAGGTACTTGGTTTGTCTTTTTTGGAGGCACAAGTATTATTTATATATATTTTTAAATATTATTATTATTATTTTTTTTTTAGATGGAACGGTAAAATTCAGGAAAAAAATGGCGTGGGGTCCCCCCTCCAAAGCATAACCAGCCTCGGGCTCTTCGAGCTGGTCCTGGTTCTAAAAATGCAGGGGGAAAATTGACAGGGGATCCCCCGTATTTTTAAAACCAGCACCGGGCTCTGCGCCTGGTGCTGGTGCAAAAAATACGGGGGACAAAAAGAGTAGGGGTCCCCCGTATTTCACCAGCATCGGGCTCCACTAGCTGGACAGATAATGCCACAGCCGAGGCTGTCCCCCCCATCCAAGGGCTGCGGATGGGGGGCTGATAGCCTTGTCAAGGACGTTGCGCTCGCTTATTGGCTTACGAGACCTTTCAGTGACAGCAGTCACGGGGGGGTCTCTCTGCATTCGGGGAAAGGGGTCCCATGTGTCAACATGGGACCCCTTTCAGTACGCTGGTCGGGTGTTCGTTTTCTTTTTTTAACAAGTACGTGGATTTATCTCTGGACCATGGATCAGGTGAGTATAATTATCTTTTATTTTCAGGTACCCGTGGATTCTACTTGGAGAAGAGGACCGACTGCTTCGTGTCAACATAGGTAAGTATGTGTGTGTCGGCAGTGTGTAATAAAGTTGTACTTGTCACGGTGTGTGTCTCCTGTTTTTATTTGGGTATTTTTTTTCCAGTAGTACTACAGGTACCAGCGGGCCCGTTTTTCTCCCGCATGCTGGTACTTGTGGTTCTCCAAGTACCAGCTTGCGGGGGAGGCTTGCTACTTGTAGTACTACTGGAAAAAACAATATTCTTTCAATTTTGACAAGGCTATCAGCCCCCCATCCGCAGCCCTTGGATGGGGGGGGACAGCCTCGGCTGTGGCATTATCTGTCCAGCTAGTGGAGCCCGATGCTGGTGTAAAAAATACGGGGGACCCCTACTCTTTTTGTCCCCCGTATTTTTTGCACCAGCACCAGGCGCAGAGCCCGGTGCTGGTTTTAAAAATACGGGGGATCCCCTGTCAATTTTTTCCCCGCATTTTTAGAACCAGGACCAGCTCGAAGAGCCCGAGGCTGGTTATGCTTTGGAGGGGGGACCCCACGCCATTTTTTTCCGGGTTTTTCCCGTTTTCCCCCGTTTTTTTAAATCGCGGCAAAATCCGGCAAATCGTCCGTTTTTCGCCCGCGGGACTGTCGAATCCGTTTTTCATTGAATATGGTGAATTCCGGAAGCCACCTGCCAGAATTCACCTGTCGAATTGTGTCGAATTAAAAAATGGCGATAATTTGCCGCGATTCGCCGCTAATTGCATATACCCCTTAGGGGGAGATGTACTAAACATTATGCCAGAGTCTACTGCTGCCAGAGAGCAGGTGGGCCACGACAGAGGCTGTTGGCAGATCTCCTCTCTTAAAATGCCCCTGCATACAGTATGTGCACCGCATCCTGTTAGAATATCTGCCTCAATTAGGTTCCTCTGCAGAGAAGTTACTTTAAGTAGGGTTCCGTTGCATAACTGGGCGAAGTCAAGTACTTCAGAAGCATGATCAGAACACTTTTAGTGCAATGCTGTGCACTGGAAGTCCAGCTGTATTAAGTGAGTTCAGAAATTCCACATATTTAGTTATTTTGGACTTAAGGAGCCTGCACACTGCACTCGCCAATTGTCAAGTGTCTGTTTTTTTCTTTATTGCTCCTCTCCCTGATGTCACTTTGAGATCATAAATACCTCAGTTTATTGCTAGGTCACTAAGCTATATAGTGAAAACTCGATCCAAAGTCATCCAGTAGATTTTGCGTGATGACCTAACAGACAGACATAAATTCTGGAAAAAAAAACTATTCGTCTCCATAGTTCATAAACATTTCCTAGAAGTATATTTCTCAAAAAAACATTACTATTTACAGACAAAACCATTACGGTTTTATTATATGAATAGATTAGATATATATGATCAATGGCCATCATATCTCTCCGCTCTGGCTGTTCCTTTCCGCCCACACCCATTTCATAACAATTCAGCTTTGACAAGATTGAACAGATCAGGGTAATTTCCCTGAACCAGCCTGACATAAGAGTCTCATCACGTTGTGGCTTTTCTCCAAAGATTAAACAGAGCCGCACCCTGAAGCTTGTAAAGGAAAGAGCTCATTTTCTACAAGTGCTTCAATTAAATCAGTGTCAAGGCTCTTTGAAAAATTTACTCGCATACTAAAACACCCATCATCTTCACTGAGAGTACAAAATGTCCGTTTCCAGTGTCTGCTTGGTGATTACCGTATATACTCGAGTATAAATCGACCAGAATATAAACTGAGGCACCTAATTTTACCACAAAAACCTGGGAAAACTTATTGACTCGAGTATAAGCCTAGGGTGGGAAATGCAGCTCTAGCCGTACACAGCCCTCAGTGCCAGATATGCCCTCATACTGCCAGATATACCCCCACAGTGCCAGATATGCCCTCATACTGCCAGATATGCCCCACAGTGCCTGATGTGCCAGATATGCCCTCATGCTGCCAGATATGCCCCACAGTGTCAGATGTGCCAAATATGCCCTCATGCTGCCAGATATGCCCCACAGTGCCAGATATGCCCCCACAGTGCCAGATATGCCCTCATACTGCCAGATATGCCCCACAGTGCCTGATGTGCCAGATATGCCCCCACAGTGCCAGATATGCCCCACAGTGCCTGATGTGCCAGATATGCCCTCATGCTGCCAGATATGCCCCACAGTGCCAGATCTGCCAGATATGCCCTCATGCTGCCAAATATGCCCTACAGTGCCAGATATGCCCTCATACTGCCAGATATGCCCCCACAGTGCCAGATATGCCCTCATACTGCCAGATATGCCCCACAGTGCCTGATGTGCCAGATATGCCCTCATGCTGCCAGATATGCCCCACAGTGCCAGATATGCCCCACAGTGCCAGATATGCCCTCATGCTGCCAGATATGCCCCACAGTGCCAGATGTGCCAGATATGCCCCTACAGTGCCAGATATGCCCCACAGTGCCTGATGTGCCAGATATGCCCTCATGCTGCCAAATATTCCCCACAGTGCCAGATGTGCCAGATATGCCCCCTCATAGTGCCAGATATGCCCCCTCATAGTGCCAGATAAGTCCCCTCAGTGCCACATATGTCGTCGTCCCCCCAAGTGCCAAATATGCTCCCCCAGTGCCTGTTACTTACCCTCCGTTGCTCCACACTGTCTTCTGGAGGGACACGGAGCGCACAGTGCGCGCCTCTCCTGTGTCCCTCCTGCATCTCCGGCGGCCGCGGCGGGTCTATTAAAGGAAGTGCCGGTTCATGAGCCAATCACAGCTGACGAACGGGTACTTCCTTTAATAGACCCGCCGCTGCCGCCGGAGATGCAGGAGGGACACAGGAGAGGCGCGCGCTGTGCGCTCCGTGTCACTCCTTCACACTGGTCTCCCTGTCACACTGCTCTCCCTGCACTGACTCGAGTATAAGCCGAGGGGGCTTTTTCAGCACAAAAAAAAGTGCTGAAAAAGTCGACTTATACTCGAGTATATACGGTAATCTATTTTATCAGGGAAAATTGTCCATTAGTTCTGTATGCCACATGTTGAATTGGGGTAAGTTCCCAAGCAGCATTATCCAGGGAGGTTGAATTTCTGTGACAGAGAAGGACCAAATTCTGCTGCTCAAGAGAGGATGATGAATGTCAAATGTAATATGTTGATAGTTTACTTTCACTCAGAAACCAAAGACAAGATTATGTATATCTCTTGGAACACTACAGTATGCGCCTTTCAACCAACAGACATTTGGGATTCTGTTGATGCAAGACACAGTTGTCACAACTGTGGAATTTAGCATTTGAAATTATTTGGTCACTTGATTGCCTCAATCTTTATAGCTGTTTGCACTGTCCTCATTGGCATTTGACATAATGTCAAACACCTGTACCCTGAGAATCTATTTCCCATTTCTCCTGCGGTTATGTTTTTTGTCCACTAGATGGCAGACAACATATATTGTCTATAGAGCTTAGGTCTGCAAACTCGGTCCTCATTACCCCACACAGTGCATGTTTTGCAGGTAACCCAGCAGGTGCACACGTGTATTAATTACTCACAGACACATTTTAAAAGGTCCGCAGGTGAAGATAATTATTTCACTTGCGATTCTGTGAGGAGACCTGCAAAACATGCACTGTGTGGGGTAATGAGGTCCGAGTTTGCAGACCTATGGTCTATAGCAGTGGTTCTCAAACTCGGTCCTCAGGACCCCACACAGTGCATGTTTTGCAGGTAACCCAGCAGGTGCACAGGTGTATTAATTACTCACTGACACATTTTAAAAGGTCCACAGGTGGAGCTAATTATGTCACTTGTGATTCTGTGAGGAGACCTGAAAAACATGCACCGTGTGGGGTCCTGAGGACCGAGTTTGAGAACCTGTGGTCTATAGCAATCCAACCAAATAATTTCATAAAGAATTTTTAAGGAAATATTGTCCAAATGTAATAGCCTGTGATTTTGAGGCATAGACACAATTTTGGCTATATAGCTGCTACATCAAGCAAATACCAGCACATTGGTGGTCATTCCGAGTTGTTCGCTCGCAAGCTGCTTTTAGCAGCTTTGCACACGCTAAGCCGCCGCCTACTGGGAATGAATCTTAGCTAATCAAAATTGCGAACGAAAGATTCGCAATATTGCGAAAAGACTTCTCTGTGCAGTTTCTGAGTAGCTCGAGACTTACTTTTCCAGTGCGATCAGTTCAGTGCTTGTCGTTCCTGGTTTGACGTCACAAACACACCCAGCGTTCGCCCAGACACTCCTCCGTTTCTCCAGCCACTCCCGCGTTTTTCCCAGAAACGGTAGCGTTTTTTCAAACACTCCCATAACGGCCAGTTTCCACCCAGAAACACCCACTTCCTGTCAATCACATTACGATCACCAGAACGAAGAAAAAACCTCGTAATGCCGTGAGTAAAATACCTAACTGCATAGCAAATTTACTTGGCGCAGTCGCAGTGCGAACATTGCGCATGCGCAGTTAGCGGAAAATCGCTGCGATGCGAAGAAAATTACCGAGCGAACAACTCGGAATGACCACCATTATGGGCCTAATTCAGACCTGCTCGCAGCAGCAACATTTTTCTCTAATGGGCAAAACCATGTGCACTGCAGGCAGCAGTGCAAGTGGGCGGGTACGGGTGGGTACGACGTACCCTTAAGAATTTAGCTGTGGGTACGCCGTACCCACCACCGCCGGGCCGCCGCTCCCTCCCTCCCTCCGCAGCTGCTCACTGGGCTGCTGCTGCTTGAGGGGAGGAGAGTGCAGCGTGCGCCTATCCTGACCCACAGTGTCTACCTTCAATTCGGCGCTGGTCCGTGAGCCAATAAGAGCTTGCGGACCGGCAGCCAAGGCTCCTGATTGGCTACCGGACCGCAAGCTTTGATTGGCTCACGGATCAGCGCCTAATTGAAGGTAGACACCCGCACCGCCGCCGGAGACTGAGGGGCAGGAGAGGCGCACGCTGCGCTCTCCTCCCCTAACTCACAGAACAGCAGCAGCGCGGTAAGCAGCAAGGGAAGGGGGTAGGGGCACTGTGAGGACATGTGTACCTGGCATTGGGGGCATATCTGGAACTACGGGGACATGTGTATCTGGTACTGTGGGCATATCTGGCACTGGGGGAATCTCTATATCTGGCACTAGGGGCATATCTGGCACTGGGGGGCATTTCTGTATCTGGCACTGGGGGCATTTCTGTATCTGGCACTGGGGGCATCTCTGGCACTGGGGGCATATCTGGCACTGTGGGGGCATTTCTGTATCTGACACTGGGGGCATATCTGGCACTGGGGGCATCTCTGTATCTGGCACTGGGGGCATATCTGGCACTCAGGGGTGTAGCGAGGGTGGCTCCGGGCACCGAAAAAGTTAGAGGGTGCGCTGCTCTACAGTGTAGCATAACGTGTATAAGGGGTACTATTTTCTAGTGTAATGTGAATAACGGACACTACACTACGGTGTAATGTGAATTGGTACTATTCTGTGACCACGCACTTTCCCAATGAAGCCATGCCCATATATTGTTGTTGCAAGCCTTCGTCACGCACTGACCCTATTTTAAACATTGGGGGAACCCAAAGGAAACTTTTGCCCTGAGCTCCACAAGGTCTAGAACCGGACCCAGGGGCTGGCTGGCAACTTTCAGCCTGGGGGGCAGACTCAAGCAAGCGGCCCAGCTTTTCACAGAGAATGCAATGGAATAATGGCCCTGGAACACTTATATTGCACTGGCCCGGGGTAGGGGGTGAGGGGTCAGATGGCACCCTGCCCAGCAAGCTCCTGACTGGCCCTGTCACCAATTTAGGATTTTTAAATATTCTTTCTTTTAAATGGAACATACCAATACATATTGGCTAGGCCCCCAATTCATTACAGGAGAGGGGGCGCCAAAACATAACCTTGCTTCGGGCACCATGGCGCTTAGCTACACCTCTGCTGGCACTGGGGGCAATGTGTATCTGGCACTGAGGGGCAATGTGTATCTGGCACTGTGAGGCAATATGTATCTGGCACTGGGGGCATTTCTGTATCTGGCACTGGGGGCATATCTGGCACTGGGGGCATCTCTGTATCTGGCACTGGGGCATATCTGGCACTGGGGGCAATGTGTATCTGGCACTGTGGGGCAATGTGTATCTGGCACTGTGGGGCAACATGTATCTGGCACTGTTGGGGTCATATGTGTATCTGTATAACATGCCCCCATTTTCATTGGCCACGCCCCATGTGGCATTTGACCACACCCATTTTTGGGGCGCATGCCGACAGTTCCTATAAGACATTTTTTCTACTTGCACCACTGAGTGCAGGTGGGGCAGATATAACATGTGCAGAGAGTTAGATTTGGGTGGGGTGTGTTCAAACTGAAATCTAAGTTGCTGTGTAAAAATAAAGCAGACAGTATTTACCCTGACCATTAGAGAAAGATTTTGCTGCTGCGATCAGGTCTGAATTAGGTCCCATATTTCCATCATTTAGGCTTTGATTCTCCCTGTGAATTCCGATTATTTGATGCCAAAACTTTGAACAGTGGGATGCTGTCAATTTGCTCGCTGTCGGGATCCCGGCATTCAGGATACCAGCGCCGAAATCCCGACAGCCGACAATGCCACTGGCCGGTATTTTGGCGCACCAGGGCTATTCCCACTTGTGAGTGTCCACGACACCCATAGAGTGGGAATAGATCCTGTGGTGACCGCAGCGAGCCACTGAGCCCTTAGCATGGTGAGCGCAGTTACCCCACAAGAGGACTCTTAGCGCTCACCCCGCTGCCGGCATTCTGGCAGGTGGGATGCCGCTGCCAGCATATTGACAGATGTCATCTTGTCCACCAGTAATACATACAGTACCAAACCCAGAACAGGAGGACGAGCATTATAGATGCATATTGCCGTGTTGTATATTAGCCCAGGTTTTCTTCTTAAACATGATAGCAAATTAAAAAGTATTCTTAGGGCATCAAACGCCTTTTTAAAAACATAGCTAAAACCTTGCACTGAGTACTCAACAGAGATGTGCACCGGCCCCGAGTTTTCATTTTGGATCTGCTCCTACAGTATTAACTTCAATAATATTCATGTCAATTGTAACGACCTCACAGCTCACAATATTCTTCACTAATATTGGCCGAAGGCAGGCTGGCTAAATTAAGCAACAGAGCAGCGGCACAAACACACGGCACTTATTTCTGTTTAAAAATGTGTTGCAAATTAGTAATGTATTAGAGCAGTGGTTCTCAAACTCGGTCCTCAGGACCCCACACGGTTCATGTTTTCCATGTCACACAACAGCTGCACTGTGTATCACCACCTGTCACATTTTAAAAATCTACAGGTTGCCTGCAAAACATGAACCGTGTGGGGTCCTGAGGATCGAGTTTGAGAACCTGTGTATTAGAGCAATAACCAATAAAAATGCCTAATTCATCCCCAATGCAAGATGGAATTGTCCTTGGGCCCTCTTACCCTTATGTTGTATATAAAAAAGGATATGCACAGTTTAACAAGCCAAGCACTTCAGCGACAGGGACTGCCAATTTTGCGGCTGAAGTGCTTGGTTTGTTTGGGCCACACAAAGGAAGGACTACATCTAATCATTTATGATGAGGTTGATTATGAGGGTGTTGGTGGTGGAGATTGCATGGGCTGGTCCAAAATGATGGTAGCCAATACTAAACTACTTGCTATTAATATACAAAATTATCATTTTGTAAAATAAATTTCATGAACTCACTGCAACATGGAGGAGGTGCCAAGATGGTTATCATCCCTACCTCTACTAATGTTGGCCTCACAAATGGAGCAGGTGCCTTCACAAATGTCAGGATTTGGGTAAAAATAATCCACACCCAAGAGATCTCTTTTTTGATTTTAACACAATGACTTTCATTTTTTATCATGGGCAAGAACTGCTGCCACTGGTGGCGGCTGACTTAAACAACATCCTCAACATCCTCATCAATATCCTTATTAGCGTCAGTTAGTACACAAACCTACTCCTCATCTTGATGCACTTCCAAGCTAGCATCCTTAATTTTAGTTATGTTATCATCATCATCATCATCTTTACTTCTACTGCTCACCCCAACATTTGCAGATGGTGCAGAAATGGTGGAAGAAGTTTATGAGTACAGACATACTGTAGATAACACATACTGTAGCTAATATGAACACCCCTAGATTATCCTCAGGGATTTGTGAACACACAGTTTGATCTTCAGCTTTATTGTTCTTTTTCAGGAACTGATTTGTCAGTTTTAAAGGAGATACCTCTACCTCTCTTTTTAGCATTGTGAAATATTTAAGTTTTAGGTGCATTTTCTTAAACTTATGGCCCCCTGGACTACCTTTACTAGATGTAGTAGTACTATCATGACTGGCAGCAGCCACATCACTAGTACTTGGTTGCTGCTCCTGCTCTTCCGTCGACTGATCATGATCCATATCGACTCACAGCACTTATAATATTAATGAAATGGCACAGCATCTACTGAGCATTATTATAACACAGTGCCACTGCTTGTCCTTGAACACACACAAGTTTTAGAAAAAAAACTACTTTTTTCTGTCTTTTAACACATGACAACAACATGACACTGCCACTCACACAGCGCTATATTATTAACATGGTGGCACAGCACCAATTGAGCATTTTTGTAACACAGTGCCATTTTTTTGCACACTGCTATGATTCACTGCGTTTAATTATAGTAATGGTGGTACACACCAAATTTTTGTGAGCATAAATAAAGGGTTAATGCTGTCCTGTATTACGATTAGCTCACACACAGTGGGAGCTCTGCACTGTGGGCAGTTACAGCACCACTTAAGGGTTAATGCTGCCCTGTATTATGAGCTCTGGGCTGCACTGTAGGCTGTTACACAAAAAATGGCAGTGTGCACCAAGGGTTAATGCTGCTCCTGTAATAGGAGCTCGGAGCTGCATTGTGAGCAGTTGCAGCACCAATGTGACTCTGCACCAATAAAGAGTTAATGTAATCGTTAATAGCATTATCATAATGTTGCCCTTAATTATTTAAGAGGCAGTCTAGTGTGTGCTCTGTACCGTATACCTGTGTGAATTGGTGTCCGAATCACAGCGGAATAGACACATATTGAATCCAAAACATGCGAGAACCGACGCTGGGAAGATGACGTTTTGCATCATTTTGGAAACCAGGCACATGCTTACTTAAAAGAGCATTACAATTACATTTTAGTGTTACCCTACAAACATAAAGTAGCAACTTAACGGAGATAGAATACTGAATAGAAATATGAAAATAGCAATGGTCCATTATTCTTCTGGTCACAAGTGCTACTACAGTAGTTATTATTTTCTTTAACAATTTATTTAACATACCATAGAGAACAGTATAATATTAACTTTAGACTTGTGTGATAGATCAACGTTGCCGATTTATCAATCTTTATTGCACTTTCATATTTATGCTAGCCAAATGGAAGCTCATTACCTTGATGAAAGCTGTTGCTTAATTTTCCAAACTTCCATCTCGCCTATCGTAGCTCTATGTGCATGTATTGTTGCTGCCCGACAGCAGCAGTAGAGCTGCAGATCTATTCCTACCACCTATGCCTTACTGAAGAACCCATTCTGATTAGGCTGCGGCTGCTGTAATTGTAGTCAAAAAGAAAATTATTATTGGTTAATAGTGTACAGTATGCTGCTTTCTATTGGTTGCGCATGCTATAACAGCAGCCAGATCAGTAAATGGACGTTGGAGAAATTGCATGATTTATGTACAGAAGGTTCTTACAAATTTCACACAAAAAAACTCTGCTCACTTTTGCCAGACCCAGCACTGTCGCTTCACCTGCTGGTGCGCTCCCAATGACCTCTACAGTAAATATAAACATATTGAACCCATTTAGCTGTTGGTGAATTAGTGCCTAGTCCAAGTTTCTGTGCTGCATGGGCTCCGCCATGTTGGATTGATCAACTGACTCTAGGTTCTCTCAATCACAGAGGGGTTAGTTTCCATCTGACCTTATGCGCCAATGGCTGATTAGTACACCCTATTTAAACCCCTCACTCTGCTCATTGCCAGTACAACTTGTATCAGTAACTCATCTTCCTGATTTCTGGTTTGATTGCTGAACCTCACATATGGTACAAATTCCATGGTGCACGCTCTAGTTCTGGACTTATCAGTTCCTATTTCCTGTTTCAGTTTCTCCTAGCTTCAGTCTGCCTGCAATACTGTGCACTTCTACACAGCTAATCTTCTCCAATCTACAATCCTATGCAATTAACTATTGCTATACTGTGCATCTCCTGACTGTTCTCCTGTGCAGTTCCAGAATGCTAATCATCTCCACATCCAATACCTGTGTGCACAATCATTCACAACCTGCAGAGTGTACATCCTACACATTTGTACAGTATTAATCAGTCTGCAGAGTGCATATACATTACAATGCATTACCACTCTTAAACCTACAGATTGCATAACCTATACCTGTGTGTGAATACTATCCTTCACAAGTGTGCACAGTTACTTTACCAACAAAGCCTACTCCTGTACACCTGATTGCAAGGTCTTCCTACAAGTGCCTGCTTCCATTACAGAGCAAGATATCAGTTACTCTCAGTTTAGGGCCTCATTCTGATTTCCATTTCAGTTCAGTTCCTGTGCACTGGGTCTGGTACTCCAGGTCGACACACCTTAGGTCGACGCCAATTGGTCGACACACCTTATGTCGACATGGACAAAATGTTGACATGGACAAAAGGTCGACAGGAACAAGGTCGACATGGAAAAAGGTCGACATGAGTTTTTTATGTTTTTTTGGTGTAATTTTCTTCGTAGAGTGACGGGGAACCCCAATTAGTGCACTGCATCCCCTCGCATGACTCGCTTCGCTCGCCATGCTTCGGGCATGGTGCCTTCGCTTCGCTCGGCACAGATTACCGTTCCATTCGTAGTCCACGTGGATCGTTAAGTATGAAAAGGTCCCAAAAAAGAAAAAAATTGTGAAAAACTCATGTCGACCTTTTTCCATGTCGACCTTGTTCCTGTCGACCTTTTGTCCATGTCGACCTTTTGTCCATGTCGACCTAAGGTGTGTCGACCAATTGGCGTCGACCTAAGGTGTGTCGACCTTTTTGTTGTTGACCTGGAGTCCGGATACCCTGTGCACTAGATTGCTTCTGTGATACTCCTGTATGAGGAAAAGAGCCATTAAATGAGTTTAATCAGCCCAATGCTGGTCCTAGAAGAAGCAGTTCTAAAAGAACCCTGCTAGCCAGAACCAAGGGCCATAGAGTTATGGCCCTGATTAGGAAGAGTATCATAAAACCATCCAAATGCATTAATTCCATCTCCAAGCAGTTTTGTCCAGTGGTGCGTACTACATGTGTATTCACCTTATACAGTACTTGCCTACCAGACCCTCTCCATGAGGGAGAAAATGCTCTGTTCCTGAACTTTCCTGGTAATGTATGATTGCCATCACCTGTGGTGAGCTAGTTAATTGATATGAAAGGTGTTTCACCACAGGTGATGGCAATCATACATTACCAGGAAAGTCCAGGAACA
Organism: Pseudophryne corroboree; assembly: GCF_028390025.1. Classification (NCBI taxonomy): domain Eukaryota; kingdom Metazoa; phylum Chordata; class Amphibia; order Anura; family Myobatrachidae; genus Pseudophryne; species Pseudophryne corroboree. The sequence goes on along the minus strand of NC_086450.1, from coordinate 176,080,648 downwards.
GAGCATTTTCTCCCTCCTGGAGAGGGTCAGGTAGGCAAGTATGCATGACAGGGGCGATATGCACCCCTGTCTATATCGGTGCTACTATCTAAAATATAGCATGCCGCTATGCATGGCAATGTATGAATGGTCAGTTGCACAGACTGTTCCGACACCTGCAGCAGTAGCGGATCTTGCCACGGGCAAGCAGGACTTTTGCCCGGGGCGCCCCCTTTCGGAGGGCGCCGGCACCATCCGGAGGGCGCCGCACCAGGGCAAGATCCGCTGCTGCTGTGCCCCCCGTTGCCTGCTGCCCCCCGCTCCCGCTGGCCGCTGTGAAGGGAAACTAGAGTTTCCCTTCGTGGAGAGGTCCTTTACTGTGCGGTGCGCGATGACATCATCGCGCACCGCACATTAAAGGACCTCTCCACGAAGGGCTTCACAGCGGCCAGCGGCAGCGGGGGGCAGCGGGCAGCGGGGGACACATTTCAGAGCGCTACAGTAGTCTGTACAGGGGGCGTAAATGACCACGCCCCCTGTATGAAGCACCGCCCCCCATTGCCGCCTGGGGCGCGCAAAGCCCCAGAACCGGCCCTGACCTGCAGCTACCAATTTTGACAGCTGCAGCTATCGTTACCCACACACCACAGCCAAGGACAACGCTGCCTGCTCCGGGCTGCATGTGAGATTTCACAAGAGTAGCAAGAACTCACACATGCTCACTAGAGCTGGCAGGGGGAGAGACACAGCGCATCAGCACTAAGCTCTAGCAGCGATCGTCAGAGGTAAGAATTTTTACCCACGCTTCGGCATCCGAGATGTTAATACATCTCGGTGCTGCTGCTTCCTGCTTCGCCTCAGTAAAGAGGTTAAGCAGGCAGCGTTATACCAGCAAGATAAGTGCTGGTAAATACATTCACCCCTTAGTTCCGTGCAGGGCCGTTTCTTGGGGCAGGCGAGCAGTGCAACCGCACTGGGTGCCCGCCGCGGCACTAACTGTGGCTCCCTGCTTCCCCCTCCTATTTCTCCCCGAGTAACCCGCTCGGGGGGCGGAGTTTTACGGAATGGCGCGGTTACCTTGTTACGTTACGACACAACCCCGTTACTCCGCGAAACTCCCCCCCCCCCCCCGAGCAGAGTACAGAGGGGGATCCAAGTTAGGAAGAGGGAAAGGCCGGCGCGAGGAGCGACTGGTGAGGCGGGCCGAAGAGCGGTAATCGCCTCTGTAAGTATTCTCTCTCTCTCAATGTGTAAAATGGGGACACCTGCCGCAATGTGTGAAATGGGGACTCTTGCCTGCAGCAGTGTGGGGATTTAATGTATCAAGGGCATTGCGGTGTGTGGCATAATATGGTGCAGGGGGCATTACTGTGTGGGGCTTAATATGGTAGAATTTTTTTTTCCTGTGGTGGTCGTGATCTGTTGGAGCAGGGTCAAAAACTGGATTGTGAGGTAGTCTTTTCAGACGAGGCCACACCCATTTAGATGAGGCCATGCCCCTTTGCCGGGGGGCGCGCGCAAGTTTTTTTTAAATCTAGGTGTGGGGGGGGGCCACATTTTTTTATGTCGTGGGGGGGCGCATTTTTAAATCTCGCACTGGGAGCCAAATTGGCTAGAAACAGCCCTGGTTCCGTGCACACAATGCAATTATAATGGCATATACAGATGGAGCCCTGCTCATCTATCCCTTTAATAGGATTAATTGAGCCAGGGCAGTCGGACTTAATCCCCTGCTGTATTGTTCTCTCTGTATTGTATTGCAGCTGAGAACAATAGATGAAAGGCTTATGCTAATAAACCATGGTGCACCTAGGCGCAGCAGAGAAGGCTAGATGAGTGAGGCTCCATCTGTAGCTCTGCATTAGCCTTATGCTAAATTAGACCTTTCCCATTTTGTCTATCATGCCAACTTTCTCATGGGATTAAAGTATAATTAATGGGTGGGAGAAGCAAAATTGGCAGGGAGCGTGTGTTTTGATAAAGGTGAGTATGTTTGTAGTAATTGTAGTAGTGTAGTTAATTATTATCTGTGGCTGATTCACATGTAAACAAGTTTTACATTGCTACAGGTTAGTTTATATTGCGTTCAACTGCATATAATTCACTGGAAGATACAAAATCACTCCTTAAAAGTAAAGATAAGAAAGGATAAGATTAAAGCTTGTGATCGTCCTATGAAACTGACCTATCCATTTCTCTATCTTATTTTATTAACATCACTATTCAAGGAAACACGTTTCTTAGCAGTCATACCCAGGACCTTCAGTCGCATCCTCCTTTATTTTATTTTATTTACATTTAAAAATATGTGTCTTGCAAAAATCTTCCTTATTCTGCCAAACTCCTATCGATCAGTCTTTCTGTTAACACCATCCTGAGCAGAGCCGGCCATAGGCAAACTAGGCAATTGCCTAGGGCATTTGATATGCCTAGGGGCATCAGCAGCTTCTGTTGATTCAAATGATATGCGGCATGCCTATATTCTGTATGTAGCATTTCATATGCAGATACATCCACAGTCTCACACAGTATATAGGCATGCTGCATATCATTTTAATCAGTAAAAGCTGCTTGTGCATCCTAGCCACATAGCAATGCAAATAAGATGCATTTTCATTAAAAAGGTGCCAGATGTTAGCATTGAGGCAAGATTAATGAGGACACATCTGTATTCAAGCAGAGGCAGAGGTCATAGTGTTAGTGGCAGTGTGAGTCCTGTGTGCATGTGAGTGGGTTGGTTATGCAGTAGTGTTCGGAATATGTGTAAGGAGCATTATGTGTGTCATGTAAAAATGCATTAATAATGTGCAACATATGTGTAAGGGGCACTATGCGTGTTATTATGTGTATAAGGGTATTAATAATGTGCGGCATATATGTAAAAGGGTACTACTGTATGTGTGTCATTATGTGTATAGGGGCACTAATGTGCAGCAAATCTGTAGGGGGCACTATGTGTGTCATTATGTGTATAAGGGCATTAATAATGTGTGGCTTATGTGTAAGGGACATTATGTGTAAAAGGTCATTAATAAAGGTTGTCATAATGTGTAAGGCGCATTATGTTTATAAGGACATTAATAATGTGTGTCATATGTGTAAGGGGCATTACTGTGTGGAATTATGTGTATAAATGCATTACTTATGTGTGGCATTATGTGTATAAGGTGCTCTACTATGTGGCGTTGCATATAGAAATGGCACTACTGTGTCATCTAATGTGAATAAAGAGCAATATGGTGTGGTGTGATGTAATATGAATAAGGGGCTCTACTGTGAGGAGTAACGTTTATAAGGTAAAGTGATACTACTGTGGGATGTAATATGAATTATGAACACTATTGCATGATCAAATGTGAATGAAGTTGCAGTACTGTGTGGCGTAATTGGAATTGGGGTTACTATTGTGTGGCCATGCCCCTTGCCAGCAAAAACACACCCCTTTTTGGGCTGTGCGCCAAATGTGCAAACTGTCCCTATTTAAAATATAGGGGGTACAAACACCAAAATAAGGACTGCTATGGGTGAGGGGTGAAGGTGCTGGGAAAGAGGTGCAAGGTCAGAGGCGGAACCAGCGGTGGTGCTAGGGGGCACCAGCCAAAATCTTGCCTAGGGCATCATATTGGTTAGGGCCGGCTCTGTTCCTGAGATGACGATACCAGACAAAATACCATGAGACAGGGCCATAACTAGGGTGGTGCTACGTTTGCCACTGCACAGGGCACCACATGGAAGGAGGAGAGTTCTGCAGCACCTGCCAATTTTATGTTTTAATCATTCTTATTTGCAACTTCTCCTTTAATCTTCAGTCACACACTTCTTTATTTAAGGCACACATTGCAAAATACTCTTATGTTTCCCATACAGGATCAAATATCTCCATGACTAAGGTGTCTGACTACAATGTGGAATGTCAAGGCTTTGAATCCTGAGTATGACAATGGTGGTCATTCCGAGTTGATCGCTAGCTGCCGTTGTTCGCAGCGTATTGATCAGGCAAAAAATTGGCATTTCTGCGCATGTGTATGGGCCACCGTGCGCACGAGCGAAGTCAGGGCCGGCTCGAGGCATGTTCGACTCAAGCGGCCGCGCAGGTCGCCACCCTTAAAGGGCGCCGCACGCTAGCGCCGCCATGTCGGAGCCTGGGCCGGCCCTGTCCTGTAGCCTGCTGTCCTCCCGCGCCTCCTGCTTGTACAGTGAGCTGTGCGCGTTATGCGGCGCCGGCGTCTGATGTCAGACACCGGCACCTCACAGCGCGCACAGTTCTGTTTCAGACAGCGGCGCGCACAGCAGCACTCCCCCTCCCTCAGCACAGCAGGTACTGGGGGCATATGTGGCACTGTGGGGGCATTTATCTGGCACTGTGGGGGCATATCTGGACTGTGGGGGGCATTAATGTATCTGGCACTGTGGGGGCCTGGGGGCATTAATGTATCTGGCACAGTGTGGGGGGCATTTATCTGGCACTGTGGGGGTCATTAATGTATCTGGCACTGTGGGGGGCATTTATCTGGCACTGTGGGGAGCATTTATCTGGCACTGTGGGGGGCATTAATTTATCTGGCACTGTGGGGGCATTTATCTGGCACTGTGGGGGCATTTATCTGGCACTGTGAGGGGGCATTAATGTATCTGGCCCTGTGGGGGCATTTCTGGCACTGTGGGGTTATTTATCTACCTGGGACTGTGGGGGCATATCTGGCACTGTGGGGGGCATTAATGTATCTGGCACTGTGGGGGGCATTAATGTATCTGGTACTGTGGGGGACATTTATGTATCTGACACTGTGGGGGGCATTTATGTATCTGGAACTGTGGGGGCATTTATGTATCTGGCACTGTGGGGGCAATTATGTTTCTGGCACTGTGGGGGCATTTATGTATCTGGCACTGCTGGGGGGCATGTCATGTGCATTTGGCACTGCTGGGGGGCATGTCATGCATTTGGCACTGCTGGGGGGGCATGTCATGTGCATCTGGCACGGCTGGGAGCATGTCATGTGCACCTGGCACGGCTGGGGGGCATGTCATGTGTAGCTGGCACGGCTGGGGGGCATATCATGTAGTGTTCCCGTGTCTCAGTGCTCTGCCTGGCGCAAAGTGTCTAACGTGCTCTGCCTGGCGCAAAGTGTCTAACGTGCTCTACCTGTCGCAGTGTGTATAGGAGGTTCTACCTGGTGCAATGTGTATTAGCTGCACTACTGTGTGGTGTAATGCGAATTGCCACTATTATGTGGCCGTGCCCCTTCCCCAAGAAGTAACGCCCCTAAATCTTTGATGCGCTCGGATTTCGAACGGAGCAACAAGCATTACAGTATGTACATAATTTTGCCCTTCTAACTTAAATATGTGCCCTCCCGAATGCAAAATGTGCCCTCCCCGTGATTAGCACACCTGCCCTAAAAAAATCTTAGAGTGAACACTATCATGTGTAGCTGGCACTGCTGGAGGGCATATCATGTGTAGCTGGCACTGCAGCGGGGCATGTCATGTCTATCTGGCACTGCTGGGGGGTATATCATGTCTATCTGGCACTGCTGGGGGGCATGTCATGTGTAGCTGGCACTGCTGCGGGGCATGTCATGTCTATCTGGCACTGCACTACTGTAGACATTATGTGTAGCTGGCACTATACTGGAGTCATTGTGTGTAAGGAACACTACTGTAGCTGTTATGTGTAATGCTGCTAATTGTGTGTGTAGAGGGGGTGTGAAAATATATTTATCCTATGTCCTAGAGGATGCTGGGGACTCTGTAAGGACCATGGGGTATAGACGGGATCTGCAGGAGACATGGGCACACTATAAGACTTTGAATGGGTGTGAACTGGCTCCTCCCTCTATGCCCCTCCTCCAGACTCCAGTTAGATCCTGTGCCCAGGAGAGACTGGTCACACACTAGGGGAGCTCTACTGAGTTTCTCTGGAAAAGACGTTATGTTAGGTTTTTTATTTTCAGAAAGACCTGCTGGCTACAGGCTCTCTGCGTCGAGGGACTGAGGGGAGAGAAGTCAGACCTACTTCTTCTGAGTTAAGGGCTCTGCTTCTTAGGCTACTGGACACCATTAGCTCCAGAGGGTTCGATCACTTGGTGCGCCTAGCTGCTTGTTCCCGGAGCCGCGCCGTCACCCCCCTCACAGAAGCCAGAAGATAGAAGCCGGGTGAGTATTAGAAGAACAGAAGACTTCAGTGACGGCAGAAGACTTCAGTGTCGCAGAGGTACCGCGCAGCGATCGCGCTGCGCGCCATTGCTCCCACACACCAACGCACTACAAGGGTGCAGGGCGCAGGGGGGGGCGCCCTGGGCAGCAATTTACCTCTCTAAGAAGCCTGGCATAACATGTATACTGTGCATGGACACTGTATACGGACCCCCGTCAGCATGAAACGCTAAAATAACAGCGGGGCTGAAGCACGCCGAGAAGGGGGCGTGGCTTAGCCCTCACAACATGATACAGCACAATTTTCTCCACAGTCCCCGCCAAAGCACTGTGTACAGTAGCAGTGTAAACCGAAGGGGGGCACAGTGGTTAGTGCAATATAGATTAAAATATAGCACTATATTAGATAATGGGCGTGTAGTCAGTGAGTTGTGCATAAGTGTCTGTGTTTTCCCTGTCAGATACCCACTATAGCTTTTTAGTACACATGTGTCGAGGTGTGTGAGTGCTCTGTCGCAGACAGCTATGGGAATCTCTCTGTTGGCATCGCCGACTCCTGTGGTACTTGATTCAGTAGATGAAGTGTTAGCATGTCGGTAGTTGTATGCTTTTTCAAAAAGTAAACACGGTATGGCAGACACAGTAGTATGTGGGTGACCCTGTCGGCACCAACTGTTAATACTGGGTGTAAAATTAACATGCTGTAACTAACTTATACCTGTATATATATTTATATGTATATGTATGGTACGGTTCGATGGGCCTGTAGCTCGAGCACAGACATGGTAGTATTTGTGGGGGAGTGATATTAAAATTATATACGTATACTTCCACGGGCCCCTCGGGGTAGCAAGAATGTTATTTTGCCTGGTACTACTCCCTGCTGTCGACGAATACTATGTTTTATATCGACCATAAGGTTTCCTGGTTAGATCCACAACTGGGGCATTCAGTACATGGTCATACACATTCAGAACACATTGATGTCACTAAGGACCCGGCGGTTTCGGACAAACTGCTTATATGTATGATATATATCTCCTATATAATAGCCCTATTCTGTGACCTTGTGATTCATTTGCTAACGCTGGGCGGAGTCACAACAGTGGGCGGAGTTATTCAAATGAGTCACAGAGATCTGGCCAAATCTACAGGAGACTAGGAGCAGAAGCAGATAGCATGGGCATTGGGCATGTCACAGGCAGGGGTGCATACCTCCCAGCTTTCTGCAGGAGCTTTCTCCAGGCAGAAGGAGGGAAACACACTCGGCGAAAAGGGGGCGTGGCTTCACGGGAGGGCCCCCGTTTTCGTCAGTGAGGGGGCTTGCCCAGCGCTCTGTGAGCTGCTGGCATGCCCCCAGGGCTGATTATGAGTCCGGGGGGCACAGGGCACTTGAGACAGGGGAGCCCTATCTCATTGCTGTGCCTGCTGTGGGTTGGGGGCGTGGCCTAATCGCGGCCCGCGCGGCCACGCCCCCTTATGCAAATTCTGGTGTTTTTTTTTTTTTTTTTTTTTTTTATGGGATTTTGGCCCCTCAGCTAGGGCTAAATCCAGAGTAGGTGGTCGCTCCCCCTACACACCCGCACAGGGAGAAGAAAGCAGGGAGACTGCTGCCTCCCTGCAACACCACAGACCTGCCAATATGCAGCAGCGTGTGCTGACTGTAGCACAATGCTGCCGCTGTTGCTGGCAGGACGGGGGGAGCTTCTGAGCTGGGACAGAGCTACTCCAGCCGGGGGGCCCCCTAAAACTGTGGGGCCAACGGTACGTATCCCCTGGCCACCCCCCCCCCTTAATCCGGCTCTGCTGCTGGAACCCCCCCCGTAATCCGTACCCCCTGATGCCCCCTCTCCCTCTGTCTCCACTATTCACCGCTGCTCTGCTAAGCAGAACAGCGAGTACAGGAGCTTTCCAACTGCCCCCCCACCACCACCGGACACTGCGACCCGCGGGTGGGACAGCGGGACAGACCCCAAAAAATGGGACTGTCCCGCGAAAATCGGGACATTTAGGAGGTATGGGGGTGTGTGAGGGGTATGTCATACAGACAGACGGGCACCGGCTCACTGTGTGCTTGACCCCCCACATCGGCATACTCAGCAGGGTCTCTCTGGTGCGGAGGAGCGTCACTTTCTGACACACTCCACGCTTCTTAGCTGCAGTTTAGTGGGGCACCTGCCGCTGTGCAGGTTCCATACTGCCTCTGTTATCTCCAGCCCCGGCAACCCCACCGCTAGCTGCAGCGCTGCCACCCGCAGTGGAGTGCGCCCAGCTCATTCACACACTTTAGCTGGCGGGTAGCGCTGCAGAAATCCGAGCTGCTTGCAGGCTCTGACCCACTCCTCCCTCCAGCCGCAGCGTCTCCTGGGAGCTAACCAGTCACTCCCAGTCTCCCCTTACCACAGTGCCCGGAAGCCGTGAGGCCCGCGCCACGTGCATGCTATGACCCCCTCCTCCCTCCAGCCGCAGCATCTCCTGGGGGCTAACCAGTCATTTCCAGTCTCACCTTACCACAGTGCCCGGCAGCTGCGCGAGGTCTGCGGTGTGTGACTGAGGAGGGGGGGAGGGATGCGGACTGGCAGAGAAAGCAGGACTCCAGCCTGAGAGAGTCAGCCATGCCAAGTCTCCAGCAGCAGCAGATCCCAACAGGTGGGAATGGAACAGCAGCAGCCAGCAGCAGTGACTCCGGTAAGACACATCTGTCTGTCACCACTGTTTTGTCCCTAATACCAATCTCTCCCGTGCCCTGTGTTCTGTCATGTCCCTGTCACCCCTGGCCTTGCCCTGCCACCCTTATTCTGGCCCTTTCACCCTTATCCTGGCCCTTTCACCCTTATCCTGGCCCTGTCACCCTTATGCTGGCCCTGTTACCCCTATCCTGGCCCTGTCACCCCTGTGCTTGCCCTGTCAACCCTATACTGGCCCCGTCACCCCTGTCCTGGTCCTGCCGCCCCTACCCTGGCCCTGTCACCCCTATCCTGTCCCTATCATTTCTGTCCTGGCCCTGTCACCCCTGTCCAGGCCCCGTCACCCCTGTCCTGGCCCCGTCACCCCTGTCCTGGCACCGTCACCCCTGTCCTGGCCCCGTCAACCCTGTACTGACCCTGTCACCCCTGTCCTGGCCCTGTTACTGCATACCCTCCAACTACCTTTTATGGCATGTACAGTACCCGCAGCGCCTCCAGACCTCTCCCCAATGCACTACACCTCCGCACCTTCCCCTCCACCACATGCGGCACTCCACCCCTCCCCCACATGCTGTGCCTCCAGACCCCCTACACCACCCGTGGCTCCCACTCCTCCACCCCTTCACCACCCACAGCACCTCCAGGCCCCTTCCACCATTCACCCCCCTTATACGTCTCCCCCCACACCTGCCCCCCTCCACCCGCAGCATCTGCAGACACCCTCCTCCATCAGCGGTCCCCCCCTCACCCACCCCTCCCCCACCAATGGTACCCCCGCACCTGCCCCTCCACCACCTGCAGCACCTCTGGACCTCCTTTCCCATCCGCCGCAACACCCGTACCTGCCCCTACCCTACCCATGGTGCCTGCGGTCCCCTACCCAACCCCCGGCACACCCATCCCACAGCACCTCCGGAACCCTTCACCCATCCACAACATCCCCACACCTGCCCCTCTCCCACCCGTGGCACCCCTGCCCCTCCCCCACCTGCAGTGCCTCCGGACCCCTCCCCCATCTGCATCCCCCACTCCTCTGCCCCTCCCCCACGCGCAGCACCTCCCGAACCTTCCCCATCCGGGCCCCACCCACACTTCTGCCTCCCCTCCACCCGCAGCATCTACAGACACCATCCGCAGTCCCCCCCGCACCCGCTACATTCTGTACATCGTGCCCTGCAGGTGCTGTTCACGCCGTCGCAAGGGGCTGCGCCTCCTTCACCATCGCACGCCCTTTCATTGTGCAATATTTAACCACTAACAAAGGAATGCAGGTAATACTCCATATAATACAAATATTAAACCCCAGAAAGGCATGCAAGGGTTAAGGGGGCGTAGCCCCTTGCGACGGTGTGAAGAGCGCCCGTAGGGCGCGATGAAGCACCTAGTATATATATATATATATATTGTCAAAGTCGAAAAATATTGCAGTACACACATCACGTACAAACTACGCACAGATGGCCTCCGTGTGCGTACTTGCTCTGCTGTGCGTGCACATATTCGCAATTTGCGTATGGTCGCTCCCGCGGTCATGCGCATTAGCGCGTGGTATGGGTATTTACGGTAGAGTTTGTGAACGCATGGAAGGCTATCAAAACACATTACATATTTAATCCAAATATGCACATTGTACACATAGTATCCTTGCACCACATCAGAAAGTAACAGCAGTTTAAATGGTATCAGAACAAAGGGATTCACCTTTACAGGATAGGAGGGGACAGAACAAGGTTATAAGGTGGTGTTTGGTATCCAGCTGAAGGGTATTTTATGGGTAACATTCCGGTGTTGGTTTGAGAAAGATCGCATGTTCCTGCAAATAGTTATGTGCAGGAGCAGAATATAGATATAAACTGTATTTACTGTACATTATGTATGCAGCGGGAATCCAGAGGAGACCACCCACAAGAGCAGTTGGGAAAGACATCGTCTACCTATTCAAACCGACCTATGACCTCTCCTGTACTGTAAATGTGCATCCCTGTGTCCAATGGGCAAAGAGATTACAGTGGCCCTCATTCTGAGTTGTTCACTCGTTGCCGAATTTCGCTATATTGCGATTAGTCGCTTACTGCGCATGCGCAATATTCGCAGAGCGCATGCGCTTAGTTATTTTACTCAAAAGTTAGGTATTTTACTCACGGCATTACGAGGAATTTTCTTCGTTCTGGTGATCGGAGTGTGATTGACAGGAAGTGGGTGTTTCTGGGCGGAAACTGGCCGTTTTATGGGTGTGTGAAAAAACGCTGCCATTTCTTGGAAAAACGCGGGAGTGGCTGGAGAAACGGGGGAGTGCCTGGGCGAACGCTGGGTGTGTTTGTGACGTCAAACCAGGAACGAAACTGACTGAACTGATCGCAGTGGCAGAGTAAGCGTCGAGCTACTCGGAAACTGCTAAGAAATTTCTATTCGCAATTTTGCGAATCTTTCGTTCGCAATTCTGCTATGCTAAGATACACTCCCAGAAGGCGGCGGCTTAGCGTGTGCAATGCTGCTAAAAGCAGCTAGCGAGCGAACAACTCGGAATGAGGGCCAGTATCCATTGTGTTAAGTTTTGGATGAATTGTATAAAGAGAGCTTGCAGCAGGCCTGGTCAGACACAAGACTCACAACGTTATCTATCAGATGACGGAGGACCAGACTGGGTGGCGCGGCGAATCCACTCACGAATGTAACATTGACTGTAGCTATTTACTCTGTTATATATATATTGTATTGTATTGTATTGATTGTATTGTAACCCCCTTTCAGCAATAACGCGCTGTGGTGTCGGAACCCAGTGGTTTAGCCACAGACTGGTGTCGTGTCTTTCCTTCCCTGCTAAGGTTTAAAGTGTAATAGCATCACACTGCATTGCTGCATAAGGTTTAAAGTGTAATAGCATCACACTGCATTGCTGCATAAGGTTTAAAGTGTAATAGCATCACACTGCATTGCTGCATAAGGTTTAAAGTGTAATAACATCACACTGCATTGCTGCATAAGGTTTAAAGTGTATTTTGGTCACCCTTGATGTGGAAGCACTATATAGTAGTATCTCCCATCATCAAGGAGTCCAAGCTACTAAATTCTTTCTTGATATGAAAGAAAAAAACCAATTAACGACTTCCTCTGTGAAATGTTAAGCTTTGTACTAAACAAAAATTTCTTCACATTTGGTGATCAGTTTTTTCAACAAATTCGGGGAACAGTGATGGGAGCGGCATGTGCTCCCACGTATGCAAACCTATTTCTCGGGTGGTGGGAGCAAACAGTAGTATTTAGTGATGACAATCAGGAATACACACAACATATCCTGTACTGGCTCAGATACATAGACGACATCTCTGTGATCTGGGACAGTAATGAACAACTCCTACTCGATTTCATTAATCTTCTGAATGACAACAATTTGAATATCTTTCTGACTCACACTATGAGTAAAGATAAGGTATCATTCCTTGACCTCAATATTTACAAATCGGACAATGGGACACTGGCCACGGAGCTTTTTCGCAAGGATACAGCTACCAACAGTATCCTATACCAGACCAGTTCGCATTTCCCACCAACTATCGAGAACATCCCAAAAGGGGAATTTCTTAGACTTAGGCGCAACTGCATGGAAAATTATGTGTACAAACAAAAGAGCCGAGAACTTGCAACACGATTACAAGCCCGAGGGTACAGTAAGCGTGCCCTTAAGAAAGCTCAAAACTCCGTTCTCAAAATCAATAGGGATACTTTGATCTTCCAAGAGAAACCGAAGGACAAAGGTGGGGACTCTCAGATTCGGTTTGTGGGCACCTTCTGTCCAGAATGGCGCCAAGTTAAACATGCGATTCAGAAACACCTACCAGTCTTACATCTGGATGCAGACTTATCACCTCTGTTGGACTCCACCCTTCAGATTAGCTGGAGAAGATCCAATAACATGAAGGATATGTTAGTTCAGAGCCATTTCACACGAGTTCCCATCAGATCCAGAAATGTTACAGGATCCTTCCCATGTGGCCGATGCAAAGCTTGCCCACAGATCCAGATAATAGACAAAGTTAAAGATAAATGGGGTCAAGACATCCCCTTGCGACACTTTTTCAACTGTGACACACAAGGATTGGTCTACTGTTTAATCTGTAGCTGTAATCAATGGTACGTTGGTATGACCACAAGAAAATTCAAAACGAGAATTTTGGAACACATGGGAACCATCAGAAATGCCTCATCAGACCTGCCCAAGGGTAAAAAACTAACATCAGTAGCAAGACTTTTTCATGCACAACACCAAGATTCTCCCTATGAGATGCGTGCATTCGGTCTGGACAGAGTGCATTTAGGCATACCGGGAGGTGATTTAAGCAAAGAACTTATCAAAAAAGAAAGTGAATGGACGTTTAGGTTAGGAGGATTAAAACCATGGGGCCTGAACGAGTACATCAATTATAGTGCTTTTCTATAAGCAATTCATACCAACTACAAGAGAGACCAGTATTTGCTCTGGAAGTTTAGGGCCTGCTATGCCTATTTACTAATCCTGATTATATCTCACACACCGCATATTAGCCCCATGTCCTTACACCACAATTTAAAATAATGTCAGTATTTACTGATCTCATTTCTCGCATTTTCCCATTGTTGTTAACTTTCGTTCCAGCCTTACTTATGGAGTCGTCACATGCTAATCACCCATCGTAATCCTATATCTCTCTAGCACTCATTTCTCTCCTACATTTCTTCTACACATTCCCATATTTGATTATCACTCTGTCTACATCTGACACATACACCCATGATTCACTAATTCATCTCTATTATTCACATTTTCCGTGATCAATGCAGCACAGACTGCATTTCATATCTTCTTCTCACTTCATGGTTTCATTTTCATATACATATGCTGCATTACATACTATTACCACACCTCCCTCTTATTTTTTTTTTACCTATTCACTTCACCATTGGTCAATATTTTTACTAATTTTCACTAGCACAGTTCACCCATTTCACTATTCATTATCTATCTCTTTCACATGTTGATTACTATCGGCATTTATTTTACCTAGATTTTTATATATTTTCTAAACACATTCCTCCATTTTTTAATTTTTTCCTTTTCCTCCAACATTATCTGTTTATGCATATATATATATATACATATATTTTTTCTGACTCAGCGACTTAGAGCCTCTCTGACTGTAGATTTCTTCATATGCTTATATTTTCCTCATACCCTTATATAAGTATGTTTCACACTTGGCCATCAACTTTCCTATTACTGTGTGTCAAACGCTCCAGACCTATTATACTTACCTTACAATACAGGCATTTTATCAGGCTCCTTTTTTCACTAAAACTACTTCCTTATATTTTTCCCATTTGGTGACCAAGATTTTTAATTCCTTGTGCCCATTGCCCCAGACCCATTATACCTCTTTAATAACAACTTATTTTTGCCATGTATTTTTCCATTCTCTTCTCCGCATTACATTATCCTTACACCTAAGAGTTAACAAATGGCAATCTAATTCCATATTACACCCGCTATTGAACTCCTATGGGATCTGCCAAGCATTTCACTTCTTTCATGAAAAAATTATTTTGTAAAGTTGTGTTAATTTATCTATTTTGACAGAGGGTCAATTAAGCACAAAACAATGTCAACACGGATGTATGCTGTTCTGATTATTAAGCAATTACAGCTGGTAATTGTGTTGATTTTGATCCTTCACCTTGTTATATATGGCATGCTAATATACTGCTTAAACATATATTTTTTCCTCTATTTTTCCTCTATCATTGAGGTATTTGTAGTCTTTCATGTATATTTTTGCTTTAAATTATGGCTGTGTTTTAAACCCGGTTTTTTAACCTTTTTATCTCTCTTCCTTTTTCATGACTTGTTTTCACATAACAACACGGGTTTCCCTGCGGAGTCTGACTCATTTTGGCTTTAATATACAGCCTACTTAGGCTGCATTATACTAATGGATTCATTCAGCTGCTGAGCAACACAACCATTCACTGATTGGACATGAATCAGCTCAGACCGTATTAATACCAGCAGGGACCCAGCCCGTGACAGGAAGTGATCAAGCCCGGTATACGGGTGAAACGCGTCTTCCAAATCCTTCTCTCTCCAGCTGTCTGAAGCATCCTCGTCCTCGCACACTTGTCGCTGCCCGACGCCTCTCCAGCCCAGCAGCATTATTGCGTCCTCAGGACGACTGTCATCAACCGCACTACGGGACGCCCGCACCTGTCCGTGTTTGGAGACTGCCTAGCTCTGGATCCAGCCTAGAAGCAGAATTCATCTTCTGGGCGATAGAGATCTACTGCATTACAGGACGCCCACATCTGTCCGCCAGTTTGTACCCTCTCACCGGGCGGCCACGTACCATTCTCTACTGACGGCACCACACTGCCTTTTGGCCAAACTAACTTTAAACATACATTTGGACTCATTGCCTTTTGCATTAGGACTTTTCCATCGGCTAATCACTGCCATAGACTGATCGCAGCAGGAGATGTCCACACCCGCCCATGTCCTACACTTCTCAAGCACGGCCGCCACGTTTACTCCCCACACCGATGGTGACTCAATTTAATAGGACTCAGGATATTCATTCTGACAATCACCACTGGTAACATCAGCATTTCCTTACTACCCTTTGCCTTTATTCTCATTATCATCTGTGCGGTTTTTGTCAGTTCATATAACATTATTGCTTATATTTATATATATGCCCATGTGCCTATCACCACTTAATTATTAAGAGCAATATGTACTATGTGTGCAGTTATCTATTTAATTTTTGACTATTTTTCACCTTTGCAGACATTTACTTATATTGTCTCTATGCACTCTCAGCCTCTGAGCTACGGTTTGTGTATTTGTTACAATGTTTATCCCTATCTGCTACATGAGTATCATTATTGTTGAAACCTCCAAGCACAAAATACTATAGGTTTAAAGTCATTATCTATGTATTTGTTACACAGTTATTCTTCCAATTTTGGCCTTGTATCTATCCCTTTTTTTTTTTACTTGCTGGACTCCTATATCTGGCTTCAGAACCATACTGCTCTAGATATTATCAAATATTAATTCATCCAGCTTATCTAAGAATGTCATTATATTTTGCTTGATTATAGCAGCTGATAATTGTCATTTCTAATCAGATCTGATATACTTTTCTGATTATTGGGTACACTTTTCTTTCACTTGTTTCAGTCTTTTTCTATTTTTCATGGACTCTCACCACTGATTCAGGGTTCGCCCCTGTCTAACGTTGGCAGCAGATCCATCTTATCTCTGGCACTCTTTTGATACTGTGTAATTCGTGAACTCTCATCAGTGATTCCAGAAGCATTCGATTATCGTTCATTTCGTCTCTACTATCATACCACACTGGTAACGCCCAAAACCGTCCGATCTTGGAAGCTAATCTGTGTAGGGCTGGGTCAGTACTCAAGTGGGCGACTCTTGAGGAAGACTCAGTGTAGTAGAGATAAGACTGGCCTATTACGCTCAGAGTCTAAAGGGGGGTACTCACGGGAGAGATGTGTGCTGAGCGATCTTAACACAGACCGCTCAGCACACATCTCTCACCCCGCTCAGCACAGCGCGATGTGCTGAGCGAGGGGGAAAGCCGACGGGGGGCCGCTCACTTCACACAACGGTGAAGTGAGCGACCCGCTAGATTGAGCCTGCATGCAGGCTCAATCTAGCATCGGCGATAGCGATGCGCGGGGCCGCGCATCGCTATCGCTGGAGGGCATACACACGGCAGATCCGCGCTTAAAATCTAAGCAATCTAGCAAGATTGCTTAGATTTTAAGCACGGATCTCTCCGTGTGTACCCCCCTTTACACTGACAGCAGAATCACTCTGCTATCTTATTTCTTACTGCTCTTTTTTTCCTAATGACAGTTGGGTATATTTTGCCTGTTTGCTTGCACATATTCAAATCTCCATCAGGTATTCTAACTATATTAATAACACAGGGCTAGTACATTTAAGTGTCTTATCTGTCTCATAAACTGTCTGGGTTAATCCCCCATAAAGACTTTGGACCCTGGCAGCCGGAATTCATCATGCTAAAATTAGCATCTGATTATTACTGATTATATTATAGTATTGCATTTTGCATTGTTCTATCTAGTATCAGCAAACTTACTGCTACTTATTTCACCTGTTTGATTACTATTTTGATGCCATTGACCACTGATCACATTTTATCGTTGTATTATTAATAAAAGCTAATTTTTAGATCAATCTTCCAATTTTTCATATATTAATTTAAGTTAAGAGTGCGCCCACAAAAGAGTCTCTTTTTTCTCCTTTTTGTTGTTTAAAGTGTATTAGTAACGCATCACATTGCTGTATAAGGTTTAAAGTGTGTTCATTGGGTGTGTACGCACTGTGTGTACTTTGTACCGTCAGCGCGGCGTTTGTACGCTAAGTCCGTACACAGCACGGGACTTTGTACGCTAATAGCGTACAAAGTACGTAGAGTGTGTATTAAGTACAGCGGCCGCAGCGGCTCCATGGTAAAGTGTATTTAAGGTGTGTTTAAGGTATAGCTTTCATTCCTGCATATAAAACGGCATTGTCAATATATATATATATATAGGATATGTGTGTATATGTGTATTACAATATGTATATTCATATTATGATTTATAATGAATGCTGAAGTAAAAGTATTCCTTCTCATGTGCTGGTTGCTCTGTTGATAAAGCTCTAGGTTGGCCATGACGAGTTGGTCTCAGTTCCTCACGAGGAGTGCGAATGTTTATTCTTTTCCCGCCGTGGATAGAATACAGTAGAAGTCAACTCCTGGTCTGCACGGGGCCCTGTCACAAAGGATCATATACAGGAAGCTAAGTGATATTTTAATTATATGCTTTGATGATATTGGCATTACATACGCATGGGGGAGTGCTTGTATTCAGAAATGGTCGGTTACCTTGGCATCCGATAGTTTTACCCTAGAGAGAGAGGGGATGTTTCTTATGTTGGGTCTTCTCTATAATACCCCTTTTCCACTAGTGTAGCACGGGTCGCAGCCGTGTCGCCTGACACGGCTGCGACCCGTGCTACAGCTTCATGCAGATAGCGCTCACCAACCCGGCAATTGCCGTGTTGGTGACGCGCTAGTGACGTGGCAGTGGCGGCGCTGGGAGATCACATGATCTCCCAGCGCCGCATTCCCTATGCACTGTGAACGGGAGCCGTGTCGCCTCGACACGGCTCCCGTTCACACTAGACAGCTAGCCGGGTTGAACACGTGTTCAACCCGGCTAGCTACCCGGGTAGGATTCCCGGATCACTTGATCCGGTAATTTGCCGGGGGACCCGTTTCCACTAGGGAAAAACACGGGTAAATGCGCGCCCCCGCGCATTTACCCGTGTTTAAAAAAGCTAGTGGAAAAGGGGTATTACAGTGCGGCAGGCTGCCGTGCGACTACAGGAGGTATGGCCAGGGGAATGCTGAGGCTGACTCAGAGAGATACTGGAGTATTTTCCCTGTGGCGGTGTAACCGCTGCTTGGGGATGCCTTAGTTAAGTTACTCTCGGCGGATATCACTGGTAAGGTTACCTTCGTGTGATAGGTTCCCTCACAACGGTTGGTGACGCATTCTTTTGTGGGATGCAGTAATTTTAACCGGTTGGATACCGTTCTTTTTTCCCTTTCTTTGCAGACAGTGGAAGGTGAAAAGGTAAGAGCTCTGCAGCCTTTTTAGGTTTGCAGAAGCGGATATCGTCTTCTGTCTCTGCCACATCCACCGCATGTCGCTGGGTCTATCTTGCTGACACACCGGTGGGTACTCGTCTAATAGTTTGTAGTTTGTAGTTTAATATGTGGAGTTTGTATATTCTCCCCGTACTTGCGTGGGTTTCCTCCGGGTACTCCGGTTTCCTCCCACAATCCAAAAATATAATGGTAGATTAATTGGCTCCCAACTAAATTAACCCTAGTGTGAATGTGTCTGTGTGTACATGCGATTGGGAATATAGATTGTAAGCTCCACTGGGGCAGGGACTAATGTTAATGGGCAAAATATTATCTGTAAAGCGCTACGGAATATGTGTGCGCTATATAAATAACTGGTAATAAAAAATAAGAATTTACTTACCGATAATTCTATTTCTCATAGTCCGTAGTGGATGCTGGGGACTCCGAAAGGACCATGGGGGATAGCGGCTCCGCAGGAGACTGGGCACATCTAAAGAAAGCTTTAGGACTATCTGGTGTGCACTGGCTCCTCCCCCTATGACCCTCCTCCAAGCCTCAGTTAGGATACTGTGCCCGGACGAGCGTACACAATAAGGAAGGATCTTGAATCCCGGGTAAGACTCTTACCAGCCACACCAATCACACCGTACAACTTGTGATCTGAACCCAGTTAACAGCATGATAACAGAAGGAGCCTCTGAAAAGATGGCTCACAACAACAAAAAACCCGATTTTTGTAACAATAACTATGTACAAGTAATGCAGACAATCCGCACTTGGGATGGGCGCCCAGCATCCACTACGGACTATGAGAAATAGAATTATCGGTAAGTAAATTCTTATTTTCTCTAACGTCCTAGTGGATGCTGGGGACTCCGAAAGGACCATGGGGATTATACCAAAGCTCCCAAATGGGCGGGAGAGTGCGGATGACTCTGCAGCACCGAATGAGAGAACTCCAGGTCCTCCTCAGCCAGGGTATCAAATTTGTAGAATTTAGCAAACGTGTTTGCCCCTGACCAAGTAGCAGCTCGGCAAAGTTGTAAAGCCGAGACCCCTCGGGCAGCCGCCCAAGATGAGCCCACTTTCCGTGTGGAATGGGCTTTTACAGATTTTGGCTGTGGCAGGCCTGCCACAGAATGTGCAAGCTGAATTGTACTACAAATCCAACGAGCAATCGTCTGCTTAGAAGCAGGAGCACCCAGCTTGTTGGGTGCATACAGGATAAACAGCGAGTCAGATTTTCTGACTCCAGCCGTCCTGGAAACATATATTTTCAGGGCCCTGACTACGTCCAGCAACTTGGAATCCTCCAAGTCCCTAGTAGCCGCAGGCACCACAAATAGGTTGGTTCAGGTGAAACGCTGAAACCACCATAGGGAGAAACTGAGGACGAGTCCTCAATTTCGCCCTGTCCGAATGGAACATCAGATAAGGGCTTTTTCAGGATAAAGCCGCCAATTCTGACACGCGCCTGGCCCAGGCCAGGGCCAACAGCATGACCACTTTCTATGTGAGATATTGTAACTCCACAGATTTAAGTGGTTCAAACCAATGTGACTTTTGGAACCCAAAACTACATTGAGATCCCAAAGTGCCACTGGAGGCACAAAAGGAGGCTGTATATGCAGTACCCATTTTACAAACGTCTGAACTTCAGGGACTGAAGCTAGTTCTTTTTGGAAGAAAATTGACAGGGCCGAAATTTGAACCTTAATGGACCCCAATTTCAGGCCCATAGACACTCCTGTTTGCAGGAAGTGCAGAAATCGACCTAGCTGGAATTCCTCCGTTGGGGCCTTCCTGGCCTCACACCACGCAACATATTTTCGCCATATGCGATGATAATGTTGTACGGTTACATCTTTCCTAGCTTTAATAAGCGTAGGAATGACTTCCTCCGGAATACCCTTTTCTTTTAGGATCCGGCGTTCAACCGCCATGCCGTCAAACGCAGCCGCGGTAAGTCTTGGAACAGACAGGGTCCTTGCTGGAGCAGGTCCCTTCTTAGAGGTAGAGGCCACGGATCCTCCGTGAGCATCTCTTGAAGTTCCGGTTACCAAGTCCTTCTTGGCCAATCCGGAGCCACGAATATAGTGCTTACTCCTCACCATCTTATCAGTCTCAGTACCTTGGGTATGAGAGGCAGAGGAGGGAACACATACCCTGACTGGTACACCCACGGTGTTACCAGAGCGTCTACAGCTATTGCCTGAGGGTCCCTGGACCTGGCGCAATACCTGTCGAGTTTTTCCCAACGGTTTATAATCATGTGGAAGACTTCTGGGTGAAGTCCCCACTCTCCCGGGTGGAGGTCGTGCTGAGGAAGTCTGCTTCCCAGTTGTCCACTCCCGGAATGAATACTGCTGACAGTGCTATTCCATGATTTTCCGCCCAGCGAAGAATCCTTGCAGCTTCTGCCATTGCCCTCCTGCTTCTTGTGCCACCCTGTCTGTTTACGTGGGTGACTGCCGTGATGTTGTCCGACTGGATCAACACCGGCTGACCTTGAAGCAGAGGTCTTGCTAAGCTTAGAGCATTGTAAATGTCCCTTAGCTTCAGGATATTTATGTGAAGTGATGTCTCCAGGCTTGACCATAAGTCCTGGATATTCCTTCCCTGTGTGACTGCTCCCCAGCCTCGCAGGCTGGCATCCGTGGTTACCAGGACCCAGTCCTGAATGCCGAATCTGCGGCCCTCTAGAAGATGAGCACTCTGCAACCACCACAGGAGGGACACCCTTGTCCTTGGTGACAGGGTTATCCGCTGATGCATCTGAAGATGCGACCCGGACCATTTGTCCAGCAGGTCCCACTGGAAAGTTCTTGCGTGGAATCTGCCGAATGGGATTGCTTCGTAGGAAGCCACCATTTTACCCAGAACCCTTGTGCATTGATGCACTGAGACTTGGCTCGGTTTTAGGAGGTTCCTGACTAGCTCGGATAACTCCCTGGCTTTCTCCTCCGGGAGAAACACCTTTTTCTGGACTGTGTCCAGGATCATCCCTAGGAACAGAAGACAAGTCGTCGGAACCAGCTGCGATTTTGGAATATTGAGAATCCAACCGTGCTGCAGCAACACTACCTGAGATAGTGCTACACCGACCTCCAACTGTTCCCTGGATCTTACCCTTATCAGGGAATTGTCCAAGTAAGGGATAACTAAAATTCCCTTCCTTTGAAGGAATATCATCATTTCGGCCATTACTTGGTAAAGACCCGGGGTGCCGTGGACCATCCATACGGCAGCGTCTGAACTGATAGTGACAGTTCTGTACCATAAACCTGAGGTACCCTTGGTGAGAAGGGTAAATTTTGACATGAAGGTAAGCATCCTTGATGTCCCGAGACATCATGTAGTCCCCTTCTTCCAGGTTCGCAATCACTGCTCTGAGTGACTCAATCTTGAATTTGAACCTCTGTATGTAAGTGTTCAAAGATTTTAGATTTAGAATCGGTCTCACCGAGCCGTCCGGCTTCGGTACCACCACAGTGTGGAATAATACCCCGTTCCCTGTTGCAGGAGGGGTATCTTGATTATCACCTGCTGGGAATACAGCTTGTGAATGGCTTCCAAAACTGTCTCCCTGTCAGAAGGAGACATCGGTAAAGCCGACTTTAGGAAAACTGCGAGGGGGAGACGTCTCGAATTCTAATTTGTACCCCTGAGATATCACCTGAAGGATCCAGGGGTCTACTTGCGAGTGAGCCCACTGCGCGCTGAAATTCATTGAGACGGGCCCCCCCACCGTGCCTGATTCTGCTTGTAAAGCCCCAGCGTATACTGAGGGCTTGGCAGAGGCGGGAGAGGGTTTCTGTTCCTGGGAACTGGCTGATTTCTGCAGCCTTTTTCCTCTCCCTCTGTCACGGGGCAGAAATGAGGAACCTTTTGCCCGCTTATCCACGAAAAGACTGCGCCTGATAATACGGCGTCTTCTCATGTTGAGAGGCGACCTGGGGTACAAACGTGGATTTCCCAGCTGTTGCCGTGGCCACCAGGTCTGAAAGACCGACCCCAAATAACTCCTCCCCTTAATAAGGCAATACTTCCAAATGCCGTTTGGAATACGCATCACCTGACCACTGACGTGTCCATAACCCTCTACTGGTAGAAATGGACAACGCACTTAGACTTGATGCCAGTCGGCAAATATTCCGCTGTGCATCACGCATATATAGAAATGCATCTTTCAAATGCTCTATAGGCAAAAATATACTGTCCCTATCTAGGGTATCAATATTTTCAGTCAGGGAATCCGACCACGCCAACCCAGCACTGCACATCCAGGCTGAGGCGATTGCTGGTCGCAGTATAACACCAGTATGTGTGTAAATACATTTTAGGATACCCTCCTGCTTTCTATAAGCAGGATCCTTAAGGGCGGCCATCTCAGGAGAGGATAGAGCCCTTACAAGCGTGTGAGCGCTTTATCCACCCTAGGGGGTGTTTCCCAACGCACCCTAACCTCTGGCGGGAAAGGATATAATGCCAATAACATTTTAGAAATTGTTATCGGGGGAAACCCACGCATCATCACACACCTCATTTAATTTCTCAGATTTAGGAAAACTACAGGTAGTTTTTCCTCACCGAACATAATACCCCTTTTTTTTGGTGGTACTCGTATTATCAGAAATGTGTAAAACATTTTTCATTGCCTCAATCATGTAATGTGTGGCCCTACTGGAAGTCACATTTGTCTCTTCACCGTCGACACTGGAGTCAGTATCCGTGTCGGCGTCTATATCTGCCATCTGAGGTAACGGGCGCTTTATAGCCCCTGACGGCCTATGAGACGTCTGGACAGGCACAAGCTGAGTAGCCGGCTGTCTCATGTCAACCACTGTCTTTTATACAGAGCTGACACTGTCACGTAATTTCTTTCAACAGTTCATCCACTCAGGTGTCGACCTCCTAGGGGGTGACATCACTATTACAGGCAATCTGCTCCATCTCCACATCATTTTTCTCCTCATACATGTCGACACAAAAGTACCGACATACAGCACACACACAGGGAATGCTCTGATAGCGGACAGGACCCCACTAGCCCTTTGGGGAGACAGAGGGAGAGTTTGCCAGCACACACCAGAGCGCTATATATATACAGGGATAACCTTATATAAGTGTTTTTCCCCTTATAGCTGCTGTATAGTTAATACTGTGCCTAATTAGTGCCCCCCTCTCTTTTTTAACCCTTTCTGTAGTGTAGTGACTGCAGGGGAGAGCCAGGGAGCTTCCCTCCAACGGAGCTGTGAGGGAAAATGGCGCCAGTGTGCTGAGGAGATAGGCTCCGCCCCCTTATCGGCGGCCTTATCTCCCGTTTTTTTATGTATTTTGGCAGGGGTTAAATGCATCCATATAGCCCAGGAGCTGTATGTGATGCATTTTTTGCCATCCAAGGTGTTTATTATTGCGTCTCAGGGCGCCCCCCCCCAGCGCCCTGCACCCTCAGTGACCGGAGTGTGAAGTGTGCTGAGAGCAATGGCGCACAGCTGCAGTGCTGTGCGCTACCTTGTTGAAGACAGGACGTCTTCTGCCGCCGATTTTCCGGACCTCTTCTGCCTTCTGGCTCTGTAAGGGGGCCGGCGGCGCGGCTCTGGGACCCATCCAAGCTGGGCCTGTGATCGTCCCTCTGGAGCTAATGTCCAGTAGCCTAAGAAGCCCAATCCACTCTGCACGCAGGTGAGTTCGCTTCTTCTCCCCTTAGTCCCTCGATGCAGTGAGCCTGTTGCCAGCAGGTCTCACTGAAAATAAAAAACCTAAACTAAAACTTTCACTAAGAAGCTCAGGAGAGCCCCTAGTGTGCACCCTTCTCGTTCGGGAACAGAGATCTAACTGAGGCTTGGAGGAGGGTCATAGGGGGAGGAGCCAGTGCACACCAGATAGTCCTAAAGCTTTCTTTAGATGTGCCCAGTCTCCTGCGGAGCCGCTATCCCCCATGGTCCTTTCGGAGTCCCCAGCATCCACTAGGACGTTAGAGAAATAAATAAATAAATACATAAATACTCTTCAGTCAGTCCGGAAATGGACTTGGACCTGTGAGTTAATAATACAATCCAAAGGGGGACATAATGGAGTTTACAGATGATTCCCCTCACTGATTTTTCAAATAGATCTTACCGATTCTCCTCTGGAAGGGGAGGTAGTATGCGACGCCATACCAGAGTTGCGACAGGTGCAGGACATTGTCCTGCGGTCCCTGTTAAAAAACAAAAAATAAACCCCCCCCCCATAGATTTCTACTTAAGAAGTTGAACTACAGGATGGGATCTCTCAGGCCAGGGAGCTCCAACACGTAAAAGAAGAAAGGGGTTTAAGTGCGTTTTTCTCTGCTTTAAGCTTACCTGGGTTGCTATCCAGGATTGTCAGTATGATGGTTTTCCTTCAATAGTAAGAGCCATTGTTATTATTCTGTACTGAGACGCGCTCCTGACTACTGTGAGGCCAAGAAACAAGTAACGCAAATCGTTGTTTCTCTCTGACTGTTCTTCAACACAGTGAATGGCTGTTGTTCCCAACGACGCTGATGTTAGAGGTGGGTATCAGAGTAGATACTAAACGGTTGAGGTTTTGTTTTTTCCTGTGGAAAGAGGTCTGCGGATCCAGAGTCGGATCAGGTTTGCAGTGACAACCCATCAATATGTTCCGTTAATGGAGAAGATGGGTGCAGTCTAAGAGGCCTTTTTTTTTCAGTGAGCAGGTCAAATGCCAGAGTGGGTTTCATGGGACCAGTTGGACATGTGGTCTGGGTCTCACCTGCACATGCACTGGAATATAATCCTAAGGACCAGGATTTCGCTCCTGTGGTGTCTGCACAGTTCTCACCTCCTAGGGGGACGAAGGTTCGGGATCCAGGATTAGATCCTGGTGTCCTTGCATGCAGATCTCCGAGGCTGGGGAGCAGTTTTTCCGTGGGAAGTATTTCCAGGGGAAAAGGTCAAGTTGGGAAGCTTGTCTGCAATAAGCTTTCTTGAATTAAGAGCTATTTTCTACGAGCATATTCTCCGTCTTAATTCTGTCGGACGACTTGACAGTAGTGGTGTAAGTCAGCCGCTAGGGCGGAACAAGGAGCAAAGCGGCATTGGCGGAAGCCACGAAAGTTTTCCGCTGGGCGGAAAGTCAGGTAAACGCTATATTAGCAGGCTTTGTTCCGGATGTAGACGACTGAGAAATAGATTTCCTCTGCAGACGCGATCTCCATCCAGGAGAGATGCAGTCGTCATCGAGAAGTTTTCACTGAAGTGACAAGTCTTTGAGGAGTGCCTCAATTGGACATGATGGCATCTCGCCTCAACGAGAGACCTCAGGGATGTTGTTCCAGGTCAGGGGACACTCAAGCTTTGGCGGTGGACGCCCTCGTGGCACCTTGGGTGTTTTCAGTCGGTCTATGTGTCCCCTCCACTTTCACTATTTCCGAAGATGTTCAACATAAGAAGAACAAAGGTTCAGGCGATCCTCATTGTTCCGGTCTAGTCAAGGAGGGCTTGGTATCCAGATCTTCAAGACTTACTCATAGAAGATCCATAGCCTTTCTCTTACGTCCTAGAGGATGCTGGGGACTCCGTAAGGACCATGGGGTATAGACGGGTTCCGCAGGAGACATGGGCACTATAAAGAACTTTTAGTATGGGTGTGCACTGACTCCTCCCTCTATGCCCCTCCTCCAGACCTCAGTTAGATTCTGTGCCCAGAGGAGAATGGGTGCACTACAGGGGAGCTCTACGGAGTTTCTCTGATAAAAGAATTTTGTTAGGTTTTTTATTTTCAGGGAGCACTGCTGGCAACAGGCTCCCTGCATCGTGGGACTGAGGAGAGAGAAGCAGACCTACTTAAGTGAGAGGCTCTGCTTCTTAGGCTACTGGACACCATTAGCTCCAGAGGGTCGGAACGCAGGTCTCACCCTCGCCGTTCGTCCCGGAGCTGCGCCGCCGTCCTCCTCGCAGAGCCGGAAGATAGAAGCTGGGTGAGTATAAGAAGAAAGAAGACTTCAAAGGCGGCAGAAGACTTCAGATCTTCCCTGAGGTAAGCGCGCAGTGGTAACGCTGCGCGCCATTGCTCCCACACATTACACACACTGACAGGCACTGATGGGTGCAGGGCGCAGGGGGGGCGCCCTGGGCAGCAATATAAACCTCTGGACTGGCATTTTTAATATATGGGCTGCGGAGGTAGTAGATATATATATTCCCTGCCATTATTTCTACATTTGAGCGGGACCGAAGCCCGCCGCTGAGGGGGCGGAGCTTGGTCTCACAGCACTAACCAGCGCCATTTTCTCCACAGTGATCTGCAGAGAAGCTGGCTCCCCGGACTCTCCCCTGCTGAACGGTGATACAGGGCTGAAAAAGAGGGGGGGGGGGGCACATGTAGGCGCAGTGAGTGTATATTACAGTTAATATATATAAAAGCGCTTTATCTGGGAATTGGTTCCAGTGTCAGTTGGCGCTGGGTGTGTGCTGGCATACTCTCTCTCTGTCTCTCCAAAGGGCCTTGTTGGGGAACTGTCCCCTTATAGATATATCCCTGTGTGTGTGTGGGGGTGTCGGTACGCGTGTGTCGGCATGTCTGAAGCGGAAGGCTCATTCAAGGAGGAGGTGGAGCAGATGATTGTGGTGTCTCCGTCGGCAACGCCGACTCATGATTGGTATGATATGTGGAATATTTTAAATGCAAATGTGACCTTATTACATAAGAGAATGGACAAAACTGAGTCCAGGGAAACAGCAGGGAGTCAATCCACGGATTTGACTGGGTCACAGGGCCCGTCAGGGTCTCAAAAGCGTCCCCTATCCCAAATAGCAGACACTGATACCGACACGGATTCTGACTCCAGTGTCGACTATGATGAGGCAAGGTTACACCCAAAGGTGACCAAAAGTATTCATTATATGATTATGGCAATAAAAGATGTTTTGCATATCACAGATGAACCCTCTGTCCCTGACACGAGGGTGTGCATGTATAAGGAAAAGAAACCGGAGGTAACTTTTCCTCCATCTCATGTACTGAACAAATTATTTGAAAAAGCTTGGGAAACTCCAGACAAAAAACTGCACATTCCCAAGAGGATCCTTATGGCGTATCCTTTCCCTGTAAAGGACAGGGTATGGTGGGAATCCTCGCCCAGGGTGGACAAGGCTTTAACGCGTCTGTCCAAGAAGGTGGCGCTACCGTCTCCAGACACCGCAGCCCTCAAGGATCCTGCGGATCGTAGACAGGAAACTACCTTAAAATCTATTTATACACATACGGGTGCTTTGCTCAGGCCGGCAATAGCATCGGCATGGGTTTGTAGCGCAGTTGCAGCGTGGACAGATACCTTATTAGCTGACATTGATACCCTGGACAAGGATACCATTTTACTGACTTTAGGTCACATTAAAGACGCAGTCTTATATATGAGAGACGCTCAAAGAGACGTGGGGCTGCTTGCTTCCAGAGCCAACGCCATGGCAGTTTCGGCGAGACGAGCTCTGTGGACCCGCCAATGGTCGGGTGATGCCGACTCAAAGAAGCATATGGAGGTTTTACCTTACAAGGGTGAAGTTTTGTTTGGGGATGGTCGCGCGGACCTGGTTTCCACAGCTACCGCGGGTAAATCTACATTTTTGCCTTTTGTTCCCCCACAGCAAAAGAAAACTCCACAATATCAGATGCAGTCCTTTCGGTCGCATAAGCCCAGAAGAGGTCGGGGCTCCTCTTTCCTCGCCAGAGGTAAGGGTAGAGGTAAGAGAACACCTGCTTCGGCTAGTTCCCAGGAGCAGAAGTCCTCCCCGGTTTCTGCTAAATCCACCGCATGACGCTGGGGCTCCAGTGAGGGAGTCCGCGCCGGTGGGGGCACGTCTTCGACTCTTCAGCTAGGTCTGGGTTCTGTCAGACGTGGATCCTTGGGCGTTGGAAATTGTATCCCAAGGTTACAAACTGAAGTTCGTAGAGGTGCCCCCTCGCCGATTTTTCAAGTCGGCCTTGCCAGCCTCTTCCCCGGAGAGGTAAGTAGTATTAGATGCAATTCAAAAGCTGTGTCAACAGCAAGTGATTATCAAGGTTCCCCTGGTCCAACAGGGAAAAGGGTACTATTCAACCCTGTTCGTGGTCCCAAAGCCGGATGGTTCGATCAGACCCATTTTAAATCTAAAATCCCTAAACCTGTACTTGAAAAAGTTAAATTCAAGATGGAATCACTCCGGGCT
The DNA here is from genome assembly GCF_028390025.1 of Pseudophryne corroboree. Classification (NCBI taxonomy): domain Eukaryota; kingdom Metazoa; phylum Chordata; class Amphibia; order Anura; family Myobatrachidae; genus Pseudophryne; species Pseudophryne corroboree. Next base: position 176,051,911 of record NC_086450.1, on the reverse strand, counting down.
GTGATATCCAGTCTGGAAGGAGGGGATTTTATGGTGTCGCTGGACGTGAAGGATGCCTACCTTCATGTCCCCATATTTCCTCCTCATCAGGAGTACTTGAGGTTCGTGGTACAGGACTGTCATTACCAGTTTCAGACGTTGCCGTTTGGGATTTCCACGGCCCCGAGGATTTTCACCAAAGTGATGGCGGAAATGATGGTGCTCCTGCGCAGGCAGGGAGTCACAATTATTCCGTACTTGGACGATCTCCTGATAAAGGCGAGATCGAGAGATCAATTGCTGAAAAGCGTGTCGCTCTCCCTGAGAGTGTTACAACAACACGGTTGGATTCTCAATCTGCCAAAGTCACAGTTGATTCCAGCGACTCGACTATCATTCCTAGGCATGATTCTGGACACGGAACAGAAGAGGGTTTTTCTACCAATGGAAAAAGCCCAGAATCTCCAGAACATGGTCAGGGACCTGCTAAAACCAAAAAGAGTGTCTGTTTATCAATGCACTCGAGTTCTGGGAAAAATGGTGGCAGCCTACGAGGCCATCCCCTTTGGCAGGTTCCATGCGAGGACATTTCAGTGGGACCTTCTGGACAAGTGGTCAGGGTCCCATCTGCAACTACATTAAAAAGTAAGCCTGTCCCCCAGGGCCAGGGTGTCTCTCCTGTGGTGGCTGCAGAGTGCTCACCTTCTAATGGGTCACAGGTTCGGCATTCAAGACTGGGTTCTGGTGACCACGGACGCGAGCCTCCGAGGATGGGGAGCAGTCACAAAAGGAAGAAATTTTCAGGGTCTGTGGTCAAGCCAGGAGGCTTGTCTACACATCAACGTGCTGGAATTGAGGGCCATATACAATGGCCTTGCGACCTACCAGTTCTGATTCAATCAGACAACGTCACAGCCGTGGCTAATGTAAACCGCCAAGGCGGGACAAGGAGCAGAGTGGCAATGGTGGAAGCCACCAGAATTCTGCGCTGGGTGGAAAATCATGTAAGCGTTCTGTCAGCAGTCTTCATACCGGGAGTGGACATTTGGGAAGCAGACTTCCTCAGCAGACACGATCTCCATCCCGGAGAGCGGGGACTTCATCAAGAGGTCTTTGCAGAGATAACAAGTCTTTGGGGACTTCCTCAACTTGACATGATGTCGTCACGCCTCAACAAAAAGCTTTGGAGGTATTGTGCCAGGTCAAGGGACCCTCAAGCAGTAGCGGTAGACGCCCTAATGACACCATGGGTGTTTCAGTCGGTCTATGTGTTCCCTCCTCTGCCTCTCATCTCAAAAGTGCTGAGAATCATAAGACGAAAAAGAGTACAGACAATACTCATTGTTCCAGATTGGCCTCGAAGGGCCTGGTATTCGGATCTTCAGGAGATGCTCACAGAAGATCCGTGGCCTCTTCCTCTCAGGGAAGACCTGTTGCAGCAGGGGCCTTGCATGTTCCAAGACTTGCCGTGGTTGCGTTTGACGGCATGGCGGTTGAACACCGAATCCTAGCTGAGAAAGGTATTCCGGAGGAAGTTATCCCTACTCTGATAAAGGCTAGGAAGGAGGTAACGGCGAAGCATTATCACCGTATCTGGAGGAAGTATGTATCTTGGTGTGAAACCAAGAATGCTCCTACGGAAGATTTCCATCTGGGCCGTTTTCTCCACTTCCTACAGACAGGAGTGGATATGGGCCTAAAGTTAGGCTCCATTAAGGTACAGATTTCGGCCCTATCTATATTCTTTCAGAAGGAATTGGCTTCTCTCCCAGAAGTCCAGACTTTTGTAAAGGGAGTGCTGCACATCCAGCCTCCTTTTGTGCCACCAGTGGCACCATGGGACCTTAACGTGGTGTTTTACAGTTCCTTAAATCACACTGGTATGAACCCCTTCAAACGGTTGAATTAAAATTTCTCACCTGGAAGGTGGTCATGTTATTAGCCTTGGCATCTGCAAGGCGGGTGTCAGAGTTGGCGGCCTTGTCTCACAAGAGCCCCTACTTGATTTTTCATGTGAATAGAGTGGAATTGAGGACTCGTCCTCAATTTTTGCCTAAGGTGGTTTCTTCATTTCATATGAACCAACCTATTGTGGTACCTGTGGCTACGAGTGACTTGGAGGACTCCAAGTCCCTGGATGTAGTCAGGACCTTAAAAATCTATGTAGCCAGGACGGCTAGGGTTAGGAAGACAGAGGCTCTGTTTGTCCTGTATGCAGCCAACAAGGTTGGCGCGCCTGCTTCTAAGCAGACTATTGCTCGCAGGATCTGTCACACGATTCAGCAGGCTCATTCTACGGCTGGATTGCCGCTACCAAATTCGGTAAAGGCCCATTCCACTAGGAAGGTGGGTTCTTCTTGGGCGGCTGCCCGAGGCGTCTCGGCATTACAGTTGTGCCGAGCAGCTACTTGGTCGGGTTCAAACACTTTTGCAAAATTGTACAAGTTTGATACCCTGGCTGATGAGGACCTCGCGTTTGCTCAATCGGTGCTGCAGAGTCATCCGTACTCTCCCGCTCGGTTTGGATCTTTCGTATAAACCCCATTGTCCTTACGGAGTCCCCAGCATCCTCTATGACGTAAGAGAAAATAAGATTTTAAACCTACCGGTAATTCTTTTTCTCCTAGTCCGTAGAGGATGCTGGGCGCCCCCGTCCCAGTGCGGACTAAAGCTGCAAGACTTGTATATAGTTGTTGCTTACATAAGGGTTATGTTACAGCTGAGATCGGTCGTTGACTGATGCTGTTTTTGTTCATACTGTTAACTGGTTGCGTATATTCCAGGTTATACGGTGTGGTCAGTGTGGGCTGGTATGAATCTTGCCCTTAGTTTACAAAATCCTTTCCTCATATCGTCCATCTCCTCTGGGCACAGTTTCTCTAACTGAGGTCTGGAGGAGGGGCATAGAGGGAGGAGCCAGTGCACACCCATACTAAAAGTTATTTATAGTGCCCATGTCTCCTGCGGAGCCCGTCTATACCCCATGGTCCTTACGGAGTCCCCAGCATCCTCTACGGACTAGGAGAAAAAGATTTACCGGTAGGTTTAAAATCTTTTTTTTTCTTCTACGACAGGACCTGTTGCAGTAGGGACTGGGCGTGTATCAAGACTTCCCGCGGCTGCGTCTGACGACATGGCGTTTGTACGCCATATCCTAGCCCGAAAGGGTAAAGTCATTTCCACTTTACTTCAAGCTAGGAAAGGAGTAACGGTGAACCTTTACCTCCATTTTTGGAGGAAGTATGTGTCTTGGTGTGAATCCTAGAAGGCTCGTACGGAAGAATTTCAGCTGGATCGGTTGTCTCCATTCTTTGCAAGCAGAGGTGGATGCAGGCCTAAAGTTAGGCTCCATTTCAGTGCAGTTTTCGGTTTTATAAAATTTCCTTTCAAAACTGAATTGGCCACCTTTCCGGGAGTTCAGACTTTGGTGAAAGGTGTGCTGCACATTCAACCTCCATTTGTGCCCCCACGGGCACCGTGGGACCTTAACGTGGTGTTGCAGTTTCTGATGTCACACTGGTTGAAACCTTTATGAAAGGTTGTGTTAAAAATGTCTCTCTTGGAAAGTGGTCAGGCTATTTGCCTTGGCGTCCGCATGGCGGGTGTCGGAAGTAGCGGCTTTGTCTCACAAGAGCCCCTGTTTGATCTTCCATGTGGATAGAGTGGAATTGAGAACTCAGAAAATAGTTCTGCCAAAAGTGGTTTCTGCATTTCGCAGAAAACCTGCCTGTTTTGATGCCTGTGGTTACTTAAGCATTGGCTGTTTCAAAGTCTCTCGAGGTAATCAGGGCTTTGAATTTTAAGGTCGCCAGATCGGCTCAGATTGGGGAAACAGAGGCTCTGTTTATCCTGTATGCTCTCAGCACAATTGAGGCACCTACTTCTATGCAGTCTGTTATACGCTGGATCTGTGATACGATTCGGCTTGCTCTTCTATGGCAGGATTGCCGTTACCGAAGGCGATGGAGACCAATTCTACTAGGAAGGTGGGCTCTTCTTGGGCGGATGCCCGAGGAGTTTCTGCGATTCATTTTTGCCGAGCGGCTACTTGGTCGGGTTCAAACACTTTTACTAAAGTTCTACAAGTTTGATACCCTGGCTGATGGGGACCTCATATTTGCTCCATCGGTGCTGCAGAGTCGTCCGCACTCTCCCGCCTGGTCTGGAGCTTTGGTATAAACCCCATGGTCCTTACGGAGTCCCCAGCATCTTCTAGGACGTAGGAGAAAATAGGATTTTAATACCTACCTGTAAATCCTTTTCTCTTAGTCCGTAGAGGATGCTGGGCGCCCGTCCCAGTGCGTACTGTATCTGCAGTTATTGATTATGGTTACACTCTTGTGGTGTTTCTTTTCAGTCAGGCTGTTGCTGACATTGTTCATGCCATGGCATGCGGTATCTTATTATTGGTTGTGTCGACGCACAGGTTGTGTTACATATTATCGCAGCATATAGCTGTGTATTTCATGCCGTTAACTGGTGTTCTATTGAATGCCACGTTCTGCGGCGTGTTCGAGGTGTGAGCTGGTATGACACTCACCGTGTTTAAACAATAAATTATTTCCTCGAAATGTCTGTCTCCCTGAGCACAGTTCTCTAACTGGAGTCTGGAGGAGGGGCATAGAGGGAGGAGCCAGTTCACACCCATTCAAAGTCTTATAGTGTGCCCATGTCTCCTGCGGATCCCGTCTATACCCCATGGTCCTTACGGAGTCCCCAGCATCCTCTACGGACTAAGAGAAAAGGATTTACCGGTAGGTATTAAAATCCTATTTTATTTATAGTTTGATAATTTGAAGTTGCGAGGCCCCGCCCAATTTTCCAGGAGCGCATAGAGTATGGGAGGGGGCGCGTTGAAATTTTCTCGCTCAGGGTGCTAGTAGGCCTGCAGCCGGCCCGCGTGAAGTACTTTCACACAAAACTATGCAGTTTTACACAAGCTCCAGTGACTCATTTCAGAAGCACGTCTGATCGGTGAGTGATTGACAGGAATGGTGCGTTTCTGGGAGGTAACTGAGCGTTTTCCGGGAGCGTGCTAAAAAACGCAGGCGTGTCAGAAGATAACGAAGGCGTGCCAGGAGAAATGGGGGAATGGCTGGCCGAACACAGGGCGTGTTTGTGACGTCAAACCAGGAACTAAACAGACTGCATTCATCGCAAGATAGGAGTAGGTCTGGAGCTACTCAGAAACGGCATGAAAATTTTCCTGTGCAGTTCTGCTGATCTTTCGTTCGCACTTCTGCTAAGCTAAAGGCCCATACACACTTAACGATAAAATGAGCGACGTCGTTCATTTCAGCCCTCATCAACGACGTTGCTCATTATATCGTCAAGTGTGTATGCATCCGACGACCACCGATGCGCGGCCCCGCGGGACGTTACCGACCCTCGCTTATCTGTGGAGCATGTATGCTCAATTTCCACTATGGTCGTTACCGACCAGAGACGTCGTTGAATGTGTATGGTGTGAACGACCAACGACCAACGACCAAGCCACTGTTCACCAGCCCTGTTCCCAGCTCATTATTTTAATAAACTGTTCAGCTTGGATGCTTCAACGATGAATGGTCTTTGGTCTTTGGTCGTTGATCGTTGGTAGTGTGTATGCTCATGTCGTTTGCTCAGCTGTTCAATGGAAGTTCAAGGGAAGTCGTTAACGACGGTCGTTAACGACGTGTGCATCGTCAAGTGTGTATGGGCCTTAAGATACACTCCCAGAGGGCGGTGGCTTAGCGTGTGCACTGCTGCTAAAAGCAGCTATCGAGCGATCAACTCAGAATGAGGGCCTATGTGTGTCGAAATTTATGTTTCAAATAAAGGAGCATGCAACTGAAGGTCCTGGGTATGACTGCTAAGAAACGTGTGATTTAAAATAAAGGATACAATGCAGATGATGCACTACTGCTTGTGTATACAGACACAAACTCATGTGTAAATAAAAGCAGTGTTTTTTTGGTCCTGACACATGAATATGTTCGACAGCGCCCGTAAAGCCCACCGTTCATTTGTATTGTATACTATAGTATTTTGAATCATCGATGGTCGATGGCCATCCCTACACTGTCCTAAAGTTGTTGAGGGAAAATCTTTACCTGTCTGTAATGGATGGCAGAGGTAATACGTTGCTTTCTTTTTAGCAGGGCTTCAGTGGAATGTCAAGTTTGCTCTGAACAAAATATTTTATTTTTATGGCTTATAAAAGAATATTTCTATTTGGTCCTTTTATTTTGGAGATTATAATATAGGTTTTACTGATTATGTTCAAAAGTAAAATGTCGTGTGAAATTCACATACAATATCTCTCTCTGAATATGTCTGTCTGTCTGTCTATCTATCTATCTATCTATCTATCTATCTATCTATCTATCTATCTATCTATCACACTTGGCCAAGTAATAGGTCTTCTGTTGCTGCATTTTTTGCTACTATTGGAATTACTGCTCTGTTTACTATGTTTGCTCCAACAATTGTCTGTTTATTAGTTTTCTTCTGTCTAATGTTTTGGTCCCTTATTGATATGCACAGTTTTATCTCTGGTATACAGCATACTGGTTAATAGTCTGAAGGCCCCAATACACTAGTATGATTTGGCCCTTTTCTACACGATTTCAACCCATCGGGCCGATAAACCATGTGAAAAGTGTCAAGTTGTGTGTAATTTACTTCCAATCCGCGGTCTCGTGTGCATCGGATTGGATCCGGAGATTGTCAATGCTGCACCAAGGATGCATCATATCCCGGAGCAGTGAATTGGATCGCATGCGAAACTTTGTATGCAAAATGACCGCATACAATGTATCATATGCATTATAGCCACCGGAGGGGAGTTGCCGAGGTATCGCATGCAAGGCTGCATGCTGTACCTCGGCTTAGTGTATGGCCACCTGGGGCATTCTGACCTGTGGCTGAAGCACATGTTAGGCTAGGTTCCCATATGTTCTACAAAGTGATCTCGAAGTTGAAAGTCAGGTGGGGGCAAATAAACAAATTATGATCTCTCAGTAGAAATAAAGCGATCAAAGTAGGCATGTGTCACTTATTGTTAATGATTTTGCATATCTCCCAACTGTCCTGATTTTGGCGGGACAGTCCCATTTTTCTGGGACTGTCCCGCCAAAATCAGGACAATGTCAGTAGTATAGTGAACCACTTTCTATCAAACTCATTTCCGACAGGTGGGCTATGCCCAGATCCTCCCCTAACTCCGCCTAGACCCCCCCCTAATTATGCAAATCATGCCTCTAACCACGCCTCTAACCACGCCTCCGACACTCCCACTTTTCATCTCCTTCTGCTGTTGTTTTATATGAAATAAGCTTACAAAATCTGTTAGAAGCGCTTTTTATACACTGTGTATTATCACTGATAATGCAACGATGTATATTATTTCAAAATGATTTCTAAAATAAACGTGCGAGCTCGGAATGATGTTTATTGGATTCTAGCATGATATCTATAAAAGTGTATACTGCTATGTCTGCGAACAAAAGATCTGGTGTGTTACATCGGTCTGCTAACCGAAAAAATCATATGAAGAATGCATATTACACTGTATTAAAACCGGGAAGTTATAGCGGCATTGATAAGTTTTATGCATCGAATAAAGACGTGTTTAAAAGGAGCGATATTAAAGAATGGCTGCAAAAACAAGATACTTATATATTACATAAGCCGGTCAGGAAAAACTATAAAAGGAATATGATCTGCGTATCGGGTATAAATCAACAATGGCAATGCGACTTGGTTTCGCTCATAGATCTTGCGAAGTACAATGACGGATTTAAGTACATACTAACCATCATCGATATTTTCAGTAAGAGGTCGTGGGCTGAAAGCCTAATGACTAAGAATGCTACATCCGTCGCTAATGCTTTTGAAAAAATATTCAGCAGGGTTACGTACCAAAGAATCTACAAACCGACTGCGGTAAAGAGTTTCTAAACAAAACCTTAAAAAAAGTGTTAGAAAAATACGATATACACCATTTTACGACTAATAACGACGTAAAGGCGGCTGTCATAGAGCGCTTTAATAGAACTTTAAAAACACGGATGTGGCGCTACTTCACAGTGCATAATACTTACAGATATATAGATGTTTTACAGGCCTTTATAAGCAGCTACAATAACACGTACCACAGAACGTACCACAGAACCATTTGAAGTGAAGCCCTCTAACGCTTTGAGGATTTTCAAGACTGTGTACGGCGATTACTTTAAATACAGTAAACAAGCGCCACGTTTTAACATCGGTGAACACGTGCGCATATCCAAATATAAGGATATATTTCAGAAAGGGTATGAACAGAATTTTTCTGAGGAAATATTTGTCATACAGGATGTGAACACTAAAGGTGTTAAGCCGCTTTATAAGTTGACGGATCTCTACGGCGAAACCATTACAGGCAGTTTTTACCCCGAAGAACTTCAATGCATACCCAAAAACCATAATAGATTTTAAAAAGTGGAAAAGATTTTAAAAAATAAGACGGTTAAAGGTCGAAAATACACGTTAGTCAAGTGGCGCGGATACCCCGCAAAATTTAACAGTTGGGTAGCGGCAGCGGAGTTAAAAGATATATAAAGCGCATTACCCTCTAAACAAGACGAGCTATGGATGACAAATCGTTTTACATAACTTTGCCCAGCAATGCTTCGCCTATACTTTCCCGCAGAATAAGATATCTAACTATACAACAAAGCTTGCAAAGTCGATACACTTAAGCGGTGAGTGGGAAGTCGCTCTTACAGAGATACAATATCCGCACACATGGAATACTTTGGATATACAGGATTGTAGGTTACAAATAACACAGGACGTTATGCTAACCAAATCAGTTGTGGAATTCACAACAGTGTGCGTTAAACCCGGGTTTTATAAAACAATCGATGCGCTGCTGGATGTAATCAAAGCGGAAATTGGCCGTCATAAACTGGATGACGGATTAAGGCTAGTGTACGATCCACTTGAACGTGATGTAACATGCGACAGTAAGCGGTTGTATCATCTTTCAGCGGGTGATAAACTGACGAGTATACTTGGTTTACAGCCTAAAACTAAGATTTCTAAGCCATGCGCAGACATCAAGGGAGGCCAATATACGCTGTACGTGTATACTGACATTATCGAACATCAGAGGGTCGGTGATAGCTACGTACCGCTACTACGCACAGTTGAAATTAAGGGATATAACAATGAGGTGATCACAATACGATATGAGAAGCCCGATTACGTACCTTTGTGCAAAGCGCATTTTGACACAGTCGCCATAGAGATAAAGGACGACCAGAACAAGAACAGATCATTTAAGTTTGGTAAAGTGATCGTGAAACTACACTTCAGACGTCGCAAAAACGATATTTATTAACTAAACAGAATGGCCGCTGTTAAAAATTATGGTGATCCGGACCTCTACGCACAATATTATAAAACGCAAGCCGGTAATGGATTACCCGGTTTTCACGGCAGCGCGTACATGTACGGCTGCGGTTTAGGCGGTATTTTTTGAAGTCTTTTCAGAAAAGCTGTTCCTCTTTTCCGGAGAGGTTTAGAGTTAGCTAAACCGCACATGAAGACTGCCGCACGTAATATTGTGAAAGACGTTATCGGACAAGCCACAATGGCCGTAATTAATAAAATACACGAGTCGAACCAAGCAAAACAAGATGGATCAGGCCTAATATATACAAGAAAAGGCGTGTCTAACAGAAAACGGAAGCATATGATATCACTTCCGCCTTGGGACATACCCATTTTAAATAAAAACCAGAGACGACGCAACTCAAAGAAGAAGAGAAAGCCGGAGTGCGCCGTTGGTGATATTTTTTAAACATGTCTTTCATACACCACGAGTCCGTTGAATGTGCAAAAACTGAGCTGGTTCTTTTTGACGTACCCCCGACACAAACTAGCATAGAGAAAAGTCTATACGTTGAAGTTCAACCTTTAGCGGCGTTATCAGACACAGCACCGCTAGAGTTATATATAGCGGCCAGCGGCGAGCACTACTACGATCTGAACAACACGCTGCTGTACGTGACGTGCAAGATTGTACGAACCGATAACACGCCAATACCACAAGGTGCGCGGGTCGCACTTATTAATTACCCCATAGCGACTTTATTCAACCAAGTGGATGTAACTTTGGGCGATAGACTCATATCACAATCCAACAATCTTTACGCATACCGCGCGTACATTGAGACTATATTGAATTACAGCTCGGACGCTTTGTCAACAAAGCACACAACAGGATTATTTTAAAAAGATTCGGCTGGAGAATTTAACAACACGGTGCTGGACGGACCGAATACGGGGTTCAAAAAATTAGCAGGAGCGACAGAGCAGAGTCGCACTGTTGAATTGCTACGACCACTTCACTGCGACTTTTTCCATCAACATAAATTAATTTTAAATGCCATTGACCTGAAGATTAAACTGACCAGAAACAAAGACGCATTCTGCTTAATGTCGGCTGAAGCGGATGCCTTTAAAATACAGATCACAGCGGCGTCCCTGTTCGTGAAAAGAGTGCAGGTTTCACCGGCCGTGCGAATTGGGCACGCGCAGGCTCTGCTAAACGGCAACGCGAAATACGCGATCGACCGCGTTGGGATGAAAATCTACAGCGTACCCACGGGCAGTAGAGTATTTAATCTAGAAAATCTATTTTTAGGTCAAGTGCCGAAAACCGTCATAGTCGGCTTTGTGGATAACGAAGCGTTTTCAGGAATCCATAACCAGAATCCCGTTTGCTTTGAACATAAAAATGTAAGTTTTGCGTCCCTTTATCTGGATGGAACACCACACCCTGCAAAACCATTTCAACCAGACTTTGAACATGGTAATGCTGTAAGAGAGTATACGTCACTCATACAGATCACAAATAAACAGAAATCTGACATGGTATACTGATTGACCGCGAAGAGTACCTCAGAGGTTACGCACTATTTGCTTTTGATCTTTCACCTGAACAGGAGTGTGGAGAACACCTTTCCCTGATAAGAACGGGGAATCTACGCGCCGAATTCCGCTTCGCAGAAGCGCTGGACCGGACAGTCAACGTGATAATATACGCTCTATTTGATAACATCATCGAGATTAATCAAAGGCGCGATGTGCTGTACGATTATCTATAAATGAAATAAACTAAAACAGTGTTTGCTGAAAAATGAACACATTACAGATAAATTGCGTTCTGTATGCTGCGCCAAGCACACGGCATATTTTTAAAGGTACTTATCCGTGTGATCTGTTGGTTTTACGGATGTTGGCAACCTATGTATGACCAGCTTCTGCGTGATTACCCAAGCATTCGTTTTATAGAGGGTCTACCTGAGACTTTTAACGACGACCAACTTTTTCCCCTGATAGGATTAATTTAGCAGTTGTTGATGATCTGATGGAATCGGCTACTAATAATTCAGAGATTGAAAAAGCTTTCACAAAGTATGTACACCATAGAAATCTGAGCATCATGTACCTCGTGCAAAATGTGTTTTGTCAGGGTAAAAAGAGCAGAACCATACATTTAAATACAAAATATATGGTTCTTTTCAAAAACCCTAGGGATAAATTGCAAGTGACAACGCTGGCTAGACAGATGTATCCGGGTGAATCAAGATTCTTTTTAGAATCTTTTGAAGATGCGACCAGATCTCCTTATGGGTATTTACTGGTTGATTTAAGAAACAACACGCTTGATGAGTACCGTTTACGAAGCGGTTTATTTCCACCAGATACACCAGTTGTGTATGTCCTTAAAAAACAAGCTTCTAAAAAGCTGTAATTCTACAACTTTTAGTCATTTATCTTAGTTCCACTAACAGCGAACATGTCGATGCGTTTACGTCGCAATTGGTCGGTTTTAAAAGCGTTAATAAAGGCAACACCGACTCAAAGAAAAGCTATTCTATCCACAGCTTCAAACGATTTAGTAACAACCATTTGCGAGATAGCCCTCAATATACTTAAAGGTAAAATACCCTTGTCACAACATCAGCTGAACTACCTTAAAAAGAAGCGAGCCCTTATAAAATCGCTTTGTGATAAGAAATGCGGCATTGGTAAAAAGAAGCGCTTGGTCAAACAATCCGGTGGCTTTATTGGATCTTTGCTTGGTTTTGCTATTCCATTAATAACAGGTCTTCTGACTAATCGCTGATGGAATACGCTGAGAAAATGTACCTGGTTCCGCAGCGACAGATAGAACGTTTTCAAAACAAACCGGTTAACGATGATATACGTAAAACAGTCACGCAAGGTCTGGATGTGGAAATCATAAACATACTACAGAATAATAATTTATCGGAATATGATAAAGCTAAACGTTACACAGCCGCTCTGCAGAAATATATGGTGTTGAGTAAGCAAGCTGATAGAGAAATGTCATCTTTAACTCTTTTAACGCCCAAAATAACACCCCATCCGCAAACAAACAACTCTGACCAACCAGATGGAATTGACACTGTTTATAATGATGTTGTGGATGGTGTTAATGCCCGATATAGGAAGAATTCTGAAATTATTTTGAGTAAAATGACAGGGTCGAAACACATCACAAACTGGAACACCAAAGGCGAGTTTCTCTATAAAGGTAACGTTGTACAGGGCTCCAATATGTTAGATTTAATAAGACACATCACGCAAAGCCACAGTGTGTCAAGCCGTAAAATGCCGCATGGGTGGAGTGAAATTATGCACGCTACGGCTGAAATAAATGTCCCGTCCACTGTAGTCGGCAACGCATCAAACAGAATGTACCTAGAACGTTTAAAAGCAGAAACATACACCGTTGATGATGACTTTTTATTAACACCAGAGCTAGATGCATAAAAAAAGGTGTTTTAATGTTATAAGCAGTCCCGGTTTAACAACGACTCATGGTTACTTAATGCCTAGGAAACGAACTGTAGGAATGTTACAGGATTCGCCGTGGCTGAGCCTATGATCTATTTTTATTATATATTTATTTTAAGCATTGACATTGTAATAAAGTTTAAAAAAAAGTTTGTTTATTATAGTTATGAATCATTGTATATAAATGCTTCAAACATCGTTCTGATTACAATTGTTATAATATTACGTTTATGCATATGTAAATATGTTTTTTATGTTACAATAAAATAATCTTATGATTTATAATGATCTGTTTTGTTTTTGTTTCTAATCTGTGCTTTTGAAAGAAAATCACAAGTGCACAACAACATAAAGTTTAAAATCATTGATTTATTATAGTTATGAAACATTGTACATAAAATGTTTCAATCACAGGGATGATTACAAGTAACACATTTCTGTATACATTTATCCGTATAACGACTCAAACAATGACTTTTCGGCAGGCACCTTACAAACATTGCAACTAAACGGTCATTACATTTTGTATCAATACTAAATCGGGACATAATCTCCTCATATTTGTAGTTTTTACACATCATAAATATAAAGTAAATACAATATTGACCGCATACAGTGCTTGAAAAATCTTGTAACTGACGGTTTTGGTGACAAATACTTTTTGAATTAAAATGTAAAAACTTTATGATATTTTTTGAGAAAATGTCACTGTCCGGCGAGAGACCATAGGAATCAAAAAAATAACAAATACTGTGTTCATTAAAATAAACTGCCAACCAGTGTTCGCCGGGCTGTCCACTACTATGCATATTGATTACAAACGCGCAGGGGTAATGTGTCAGTTTATCGGTAGGCAACAGATCACACGGCGCAGCATACAGAACGCAATTTATCTGTAATGTGTTCATTTTTCAGCAAACGCTGTTTTAGTTTATTTCATTTATAGATAATCGTACAGCACATCGCGCCTTTGATTTTTATGTTCAAAGCAAAAGGGATTCCTGAAAACGCTTCGTTATCCACAAAGCCGACTATGACGGTTTTCGGCACTTGACCTAAAAATAGATTTTCTAGATTAAATACTCTACTGCCCGTGGGTACGCTGTAGATTTTCATCCCAACGCAGTCGATCGCGTATTTCGCATTGCCGTTTAAGAGAGCCTGCACGTGCCCAATTCGCACGGCCGTTGAAACCTGCACTCTTTTCACGAACAGGGACGCCGCTGTGATCTGTATTTTAAAGGCATCCGCTTCAGCCGACATTAAGCAGAATGCGTCTTTGTTTCTGGTGAGTTTAATCTTCTGGTCAACCGCATTTAAAATTAATTTATGTTGATGGAAAAGGTTGCAGTGAAGTGGTCCTAGCAATTCAACAGTGCAACTCTGCTCTGTCGCTCCTGCTCGTTTTTTGAACCCCGTATTCGGTCCGTCCAGCACTGTGTTGTTAAATTCTCCAGCCGAATCTTTGTAAAATAATCCTGTTGTGTGCTTTGTTGACAAAGCATCCGAGCTGTAATTCAATATAGTCTCAATGTATGCGCGGTATGCGTAAAGATTGTTGATTGTGATATGAGCCTATCGCCCAAAGTTACATCCACTTGGTTGAATAAAGTCGCTATGGGGTAATTAATAAGTGTGACCCGCGCACCTTGCGGTATCGGTGTGTTATCGGTTCATACAATCTTGCACGTCACGTACAGCAGCGTGTTGTTCAGATCGTAGTAGTGCTCGCCGCTGGCCGCTATATAAAACGCTAGCGGTGCTGTGTCTGATAACGCCGCTAAAAGTTGAACTTCAGCGTATAGACTTTTCTCTATGCTAGTTTGTGTCGGGGGTACGTCAAAAAGATCCAGCTCAGTTTTTGCACATTCAACGGACTCGTGGTGTATGAAAGACATGTTTAAAAAATATCACCAACGGCGCCTCAGACGTGAACCTCATGGCGTCTCAGCACAATCACAAGGTTCCGGTCTGTGGATAATGGACCAGGGATCCTCAGGCAGTGTTTGTGGACGCACTGGCAGTTCCGTGGTACTTTCAGCTGCCTTACATATTCCCTCCAGTGTCACTCCTGCCCAGGGTACTGCTGAAGTTCAAGCAAGAAGGAGGAATGCTAATTGTAGTCACTCCAGCGTGGCCCAGATGGCAATGGTTCTCAGACCTGCGGGGTCTATCAACAGAGCGTCCCCTGCTACTTCCTCAGCATCAAGACCTCCTCGTGCAAGGCCCTTGTCTCTACCTGGACCTGGCCAGACTGGATTTGATGACGTGGCTCTTGAAGCATCACTCCTGAGGTCCACAGGGTTCTCTGAGGCCATTATTCAGACTATACTGAAGGCCTGTAAACCAGCCTCTGTCCAGATTTATTATAGAGTCTGACATTCCTACTTCACCTGGTGTGCTGATAAGAATTATGATGCCTATAGATTCAAAAATTCTAGACTTTTGGCTTTTCTGCAAAGAGGCTTAGACTTAGGGCTTTGACTGGCCTCCCCCAAGGTTCACATATCTGCCTTGTCGGTGTGGTTTTAGTGCAAGATTGCCTCTATACCTGATGTTTATACATTCACTCAGGGTGTTCTACATATTCAGCCTCCCTACCCCCTCCAGTGGCTCCATGGGACCTGTCTATTGTACTGAAAGCCCTTCAAGAGTTTCCCTTCCCTTGAATCGGTGGACCTCAAATGGCTCAAGGTCCTGTTCTTGCTGGCTATTGCCTCTGCAAGAAGGGTCTCGAACTTAGGAGCTTTGTCCTGTCATCCTCCCTTTCTGCTTTTCCACCGTGACAGGGTGGTTCCTCGAACCAGGCCTGGTTACTAACCTAAGGTGGTGTCATCTTTTCACCTGAACCAAGAGATTGTGGTCCCGACTTTTATCTCTTCGAATTTGTCTGCTAAAGAACGGCCTTTGGATGTTGTTAGGGCTTTCCATGTCTATGTGGACAGGATTGCCTCCATTAGATGGTCTGATGCCCTCTTTGTCCCATTTGGATTGCACAAATGTGACTGGCCTACAAATAAGCAAACTTTGGCCAGATGGATTAGAATGGTGATTGCACATGCTTACGAGCAAGTTGGTCTTCCAGCTTTGATTAAAGCCCATTCTACTCAGTCTGCTGCACCTTCTTGGGTGGCCTGCCGTGGTGCGTCTGCAGAACAATTGTGCAAGGCGGCTATGTGGTCCTCCGCAAACACGTTTCTTAGGTTCTATCACGTGGAGCATGACGAAACCGGTCAGGATTCCTCAATTCCTTTTTACCTACTGGACTTTTACACTCTGCCTAACAAGCATTTGCATGATTAGCACTTTCTTTTATATTACTAGACCAATATTGGCCTTACAGCCCCTGCAGCAGCTCATCATTCTTTGTACGCCGCAGCTGACATCGAGGCCTGCCGAGCGGCATTGGCAACATAGTCTCCACAGTGGCTCCTTTATACTTCCAGCAGCGTCTTCGTGTAGGACTCCGCCCGGTGCAAGCCCTGCACTCTCCCTCCCAGTGACAGCTACGTGGTGGGCAACGCACGATAATCTAACCGAGGACGCTCGGTTAGTAACCAGCCCACGGGAGAGGTAATTTTGACTTTATCTGACATCGGAGCATTTCTACATAGCGGAGCAACATTAAAACATTCATGGGACTGCAGTTACCTTTCTAAAACCTATGAACTACTCTACATTATAACATTTTCATTCATACCCAGGATACGATACTGTTTCTATTTGTTGGATACAAATGTTGCATACTGTTACCGCTCACATCACAAGTGCTTGTTTTATCTGATATCCAGTATAGGGCATTTGTATTATTTGGTTTATTGTATGAAAATTTCTTTTTTTATTGTCATATTAAATTCTTTTTTATAATATATCTCAGCATATGTCAGCTTTTGTTCATACTTCCAATTTCATTGCGCAGCTGAGTCCTTTTTCAATCTATGCCTTTGATACCTTCGCTTCCCAGGATGCTTCCTTTGGATGCCAGATTCTCACATCTACTAAGGCAAGTCCCCAACCTTGAGGAACTGCTTTAGGACATCCCCGTTGTTTCCCTGTGGAAACCAATGTAACCTGTTGCAGAAAAGGAGAGTTATGGTAGACTTACTATTGTTAACTCTCTTTCTGTGAAGTACATTGGGTTCCACAGGGCGCCCACCCTGAAGCACCTAGCTTCTTTGGGTTTGTATGGCATTAGCCACTGGTACCTTCTCCTGTCGAGAGAATGTGTTCTTATGTGACTTACATCTGTCTTCTCTCTTGCCTGCTCCTGCATTGGACTGGTTATCACAACTGAGCTCTCAGTGCCTGGATGCGGGGTTATAGAGGAGGCCTCTATGCATCCTGGGTCAGCTAAAGCTTTGCATTTTGATGCCTCTGGATACAGATTCACTCTACACCCCTGATGTTTCGCTGTGGAACCCAGTGTACCTCACAGAAAGAGAGTTAACAATGGTAAGTCTACCATAACTCTCCTTTTAACTTATTTATTACAGCTTGTATCAGCTATTTTCCTGGGTGCTTTACAACAGGTGTGTTGGTAACTGTCTCACCTTTTAAAGCAAATTGTGAGCTTTGGATAAGGTAGCATACCTAAAGATAATACTGATGTGATAGCTATCTTTATAGTAATTATTTTCAGCAATAGAGTAGGACCTGCAGTGAAGTGGGGTTCTTTGCCAGTGGCTGCAGGCTTAAATGCATTAATCAATACATGCATTAAAACTTCATTGCTTATTATTATTAGTAAATATAGTGAGTACAGAGACTGTGTGATTTCTATTTAAACAATGTGTTTACATACTGTGTTGCACAGCAAATCTAGGAATAAATGAGTGCTGTGGATTAGTGCTTTAATATCAATAACACCTCATTAAAAAACAATTCACATATTATATGTTTAGATTATTCTTCAGTATATGTTTTTCATGTATAACTAGCTGGAGTACCCGGTATTGCCCAGGATTTTAAGAATGTCTGTTTCCAAAAATAAATTGAGATATTAAACACACAGTATAAATAACATTGTAGCTAGCTGAATACTCGTGCTTTGCTACGGGATGAGGATGGTAAAATAGAATGATAGTTGTTCGTTAATTTACGTTGGTTGGAGATCAAGTATATAGGCATATGTTGCTTCCCTGATGCACTTTGTGTAGTGGCCGGAGCCCTTTTTAGTCCCCCAAGGGATCCTGCTCTTCCCACTATACAACTCTCAGTCTGTGGCTTCCTGCTGCCTTCATTCCCCTCCTCACATCATGTCAGTGCCCCTGTGAAATTATTGATATTTTTACAGTTTATTATATAGTGCAACACATTATGTATCTCCTCATATACTCTGTGCTACTGGGGGACCATGCTACTTCCACAATATAACTCTCAGTGTGTGGGTTTGTGCTACCTGCATTCCCCTCCTCACATCATGTCACTGGCCCTGTCACATGCAGCCCTGTCATCACTGACATATCATGCGTGTTCTGATATAGTGTGTGCTGCTGGGCCACCCCTAGGGGTGCTAGTGGTGTGTTACCCCCACAGTGTTTGTTCCCAGAGTGTAAGTCATATGTGTAGAAAGTTTGGTGTAAATTGCTCCAGGCATTCCAGAGTTATGCTGTCTGCTGAAAAACTCTGTGCTGTGGCCTCACCCCTATGGGTGCTAGGGGTGTCTTACCCACACAGTGTTTGTTCCCAGCTTGTAAGTCATATGTGTACCAAGTTTGTTGTAAATTGGTCCAGGCATTCAGGAGTTATGCTGTCTCCTGAAATACTCTGTGCTGCTGTCCCACCCCTAGGGGTGTCTAACCCCCACATAGTTTTTTTAGATTGTAAATCAGATGTGTACCAAGGTTGGTTTTATATATATATACATACCTCCCAACATGACCCTCTCCAGGAGGGACACAATGCTCTGCTTCTGGACTTCCTTCTTAATTTATGATTACCAGCACCTGTGCTGAACAGGTTAATAGATAAGAAAGGTGTTTCAGCACAGGTGATGGCAATCATAGATTAAGAGAAATGTCCAGGAGCAGAGCATTGTGTCCCTCCTGGAGAGGGTCATGTTGGGAGGTATATATATATATATATATATATATATATATATATACAGCACTGATCACCCCCCCATATCAATAGCCGCGCACACAATGGTCACACCTCTTGCAGTGGCACATAATAGGCCCTTCAGAAATTTCAGCTCCAGGCCCATGAGGACCTTAATCTGGCACTGCCAGTAAACAGAGCACTATGGAGAATCAGATGCTGAACAGAGGAATTCTCACACAGGTGACTTGATTAGGAGTTTAAACTGCAGCTTTTGTACTGAACTGTGAAGCATGTGCAGGTTTGCAGAGTATTCTGGGCTGCAGAGCAGATGCGGGCTTGCAGGAAATACTTAGGTAAGTCACAGAACATGAGTGACTTAGTCAAGTCCGTGACAGCTGCACCCATACCTCCCAACATGACCCTCTCCAGGAGGGACACAATTATCTGCTTCTGGACTTCCCTCTTAATGTATGATTGCCATCACCTGTAGTGAAACACCTTTCCTATCCATGAACCTGTTCAACACAGGTGCCGGCAATCATACATTAGGAAAAAAGTCCAGAAGCAGAGCATCGTGTCCCTCCTGGAGAGGGTCATGTTGGGAGGTATGGCTGCACCTGTGTGTAATGCAGACATGACCCTTTGGCTCATACATTGTGTGTAAATCTGGCTCTGATTCTAGCCAGTGCCTCCTCAGCAATTTACCTCACCGCACGTCCATGTCAATGACCTCTTATTTGGTTGTTTTTGCAGTTACCGGAGAGTACCAAAGTGAAATATGCCACTCTTTGTCTGTCTGGGGAGGCTCATGGTATACCATATCAAATTAAAAGATATGTAATCTAATTAAATAACTATTTTTTTTTTGTTCATTGTAAAGGATTGTGACATAAAACAGCGTAGTCTTTAAAATGTGGATGCAGGGGGGAACTATGCATACTTAAATCCAGCTTCTGAATATTATTTCTATTCTATCCTTAAAGTTTACTTAAACGTACCTGCAGTCCTTAAATGCAAAATGTGCAGTTTCATAAATGACTATAAATGTAACGGTAATAAAAGAAAGATTTAGGCTGTGAAGCATGCCTGTACTTGTGTGTCCTTGAAGGAAGACCAGTTATGAATTCACTGTATGCGGTACAGCCGTTTATCAGACAGAGAAAATAACCTCAATTTATCCTTGTCTGACAATTTCTCTCATTGTACACAATAACTCTACAATAGCTGTTTTCAAAACAGCAGTTTTACATACACCCCGCGGCTGTTTAAACGTATTATATGTAATATCAGCTGCTATGTTTTCTAATATTTTTCTTTGTTTTATTTCCTCCTTATTCACTGTTTACTAGAGAATTCAGAGAGGATACTAGAGAATATTGCAGTACGGATGGTGTAATGGTTAGCATTGCTGCCTCACAACACTGAATGAATGTGTGTGCATGTACATGTGATAGGGAATATAGATTGTAAGCTCCACTGGGGCAGGGACTGATGTGAATGGACAAATATTCTCTGTAAAGCGCTGCGGAATATGTGTGCGCTATATAAATAACTGGTAATAAATAAATATTGTATACTAGCAAATACAGTGTGCAAAGATTGACGTTCACTCACTGTACACACTAGCATCCAGACAGCGGCATTCACTGTACACACTAGTATTCAGAGAGAGGCATTCACTGTACACTAGCCTCCAGAGAAGGGCCTTCATTGTATTCTAGCTCCCAGACCAGCACTGTAATACCCCTTTTCCACTAGCTCAAAAAACACGGGTAAATGCACGGGGGCGCGCATTTACCCGTGTTTTTTGCAAGTGGAAAAGGGTAAACCCGGATCAAGTGACCCGTGAATCCTGCCCGGCTATTTACCTGGGTAGGACACGGGAATGATCCGGGTAGGGTTGTAGTGTAAACGGGAGCCGTGTCGATGCGACACGGCTCCCATTTACACTGTATGGAAGGGCGGCGCTGGGAGATCATGTGATCTCCCTGCGCCGCCCCTGCCGCGTCACTAGAAGCATCACCAACCCGGCATATGCCGGGTTGTGACTGCTGATGGGAAAGGGGCCGAGCACGGGTCGCAGCAGGGGGCAGCTCCCGTGTCAGGCTCCCGGCTGCGACCCGTGCTTGTAAGTGGAAAAGGGGTACTAGAGAGAGGCAGTGTGCCCTGTGCTGGCCCTCTCCCTAAATATATGTTGTCATGATATCACATCTAGAGGGCCCAAGCAATCTGCGCACCACCTGCAGGTGCCATTGGGCAGTGCTAGTGTCAGCCTGAGGGCCCTGCACACTACATGGATACTCCTACTTACAGCCCTGCTCCAAAAAATGGTTTTCATTGTTTACTAGAATCCAGAGAGTGCCCTTCACTGTATACTAGCTTCCAGTTATAGCCTTCATTGTATACTGGCTTCCAGAGAGGAGCGTTCAAAGGGGGTAATTCCAAGTTGATCGCAGCAGGTAATTTTTTAGCATTTGGGCAAAACCATGTGCACTGCAGGGGAGGCAGATTTAACATGAGCAGAGAGTGTAGATTTGGGTGTGGTGTGTTCAATCTGCAATCTAATTTGCAGTGTAACAATAAAGCAGCCAGTATTTACCCTACACAGAAACACTATAACCCACCCAAATCTAACTCTTTCTGCAAATGTTATATCTGCCCCCCCCCCCCCCCCTGCAGTGCACATGGTTTTGCCCAACTGCTAAAAAATTTCCTGCTGCGATCAACTTGGAATTACCCCCACTGAACAAGGGGATGTGCTCTAATTTTCGAGATGCAAAATACAAAAAGTATTATATTCACAAAGTGAATATTACATTTTTTCAAAGTATTCACCAGCGGAGTCTGTGCAAAGTTGCATGCACTCAAACAACTTTAGTGAAGTAGATGTACCAGTCTGAAGCATGTATGTCTTCTACATGCTAGATGAAAGTCTCCAATGTAGCTTCCAATGACTCAGAATGAATCCCATGTATCTTGCACTTAATTTGTGGGAACATGAAGAAGTCGCAGGGAGTTAGGTCTGGACTATTTGAGGGATGGCTAATCTCCTGTATGCATTCATGGGCCAGAAATGTGATGGAGAATTGCACCACGAGTGCGAGTTCTTGTTCAGCACCTGGAGATGGCTTCAAGCACTGCGGCAGGCATTGGTTGGCATACCAGTCTCCAGCTGCACGAGTGGTACAGTAGATATACTGTATGACTAGTCTTGGCAACAAAAACAGCCACCATCAACTTGGCCACGCTGCATTTATGTTGCGCACCTCCAACTAGGGGGCAATGGGCTGACTGTTGTTTGGTCTTGGGGTGAAACTATAGATGCAGTTTCATCGCCACTTATGATCTCCAAAAGTTTGTGCAACCACCAAACCTGGCCAGCATGTTGCAGCACCCAGTCACCTTCTTCTCTCGAGTCAGCTGATAGGGCACCCAGCATACAGATTCCTTGCTCAGGCCAAGTTTTCATGTAGTATTAAGTCAATGGATTCAGATAAGATGCCTATCTTTTTCTTCTTTACCTGGGCCACGGTCACTCTGGCATCCACCTCAACTATGGCCTGCATGGCAACAACATTGTCTTCGGTGGTGGCGGAGACAGGTTGGCTGCAGTGCTCCTCATCTTCTAGGGACGGTTTCACGTGCCAAAATTCTGCAAACCACTCAAAGTTCGGGATGGTGCTTCCTCCCCAAAAACAGCTCACAGACAGTCAAAACTCTCCTACTGCCACAATAGAGAAAAGATAGACAGCATCTGATTGGTTACTATGGGCAACATCACCAATCCTTTAATAAATTACCCCTTAGACGAGAAGATCATGGCTTTCCAGTGGCATCTGTTAAGCTCCATAACAATTTTATGAAGGAAGTGAACATGCTGACTTTTTCGGTGTGCAGTGCTGCTTATATATGGTTCTTCACTTTCACATTTCACAAAACGTTTAGTCAGAGATTATAGTTACAGAGATTACCAGTGAGATTGTGTCTATTCTACCTACCCAGTAGCGGTTCTTGCCATGGGCAAGCAAGCTTTTTGCCCAGGGTGCTGCTGTCCTCTGCGCCGCCATGGCAAGAGCCGCTACTGATCCCGCTCTCCTCTCCCCAGCTGCAGCAGGCGCCATGGGCTGTGTGGGCGCCCGCTACAGCCAGATCCACTGACAGACACTAGAGGTTATAATTGACCTCTAGTGATAGTGCGGCGCTGCTATAGGAGAGACATCCTAATATCACTCCCATAGAGAGGAGCCGGCAGCTGGAGATGGAGGGCAGCGCAGCAGCGGTCCAGAAGCAGGCACGGGGCTGGTAAGTATTGTGTAGTTGTTTTTTTTATTGTGTGTGTTTATAAGCGGTGCTACTGGGGCACAGCTACAGGGGTCACAACTGCTGAGAGCACAGCTACTGGGAGCACAGCTACTGACAGACACTAGAGGTTATAATTGACCTGTAATGTCAGTGCGGCGCTGCTATGGGAGAGACGTCATGACGTCTCTCCCAAAGAGAGGAGCCGGCGACCGGAGACGGAGGGCAGCGCAGCAGTGGTCAGGATGCAGGTACAGGGCTGGTTAAGTTTTGTGTAGTTGTTTTTTTTTATTGTGTGTTTATAAGCGGTGCTACTGGAGCACAGCTACAGGGGTCATAGCTACTGGAGGCACTACTATTGGGGGCACTACTATTGGGGGCACAACTGCAGAGGCACAGCTACAGAGAGCACAATTACTGGGGGCACAGCTAGGGGGCACAGCTACTGTGGGCACAGCTACTGGAGGCAGAACTACAGGGGGCACAACTACCATGGGCACAACTACAGGGAGCAGAACTTCTGGGGGCACAGCTACAGGGGCACAACAACTGGGGGAAAAGCTACTGGGGGCACTGCTACTGGGGGCACAGCTACAAGGGGCAAATCTATTGGGGGCACAGCTACAGTCGGCACAGCTACTGGGGGCACAGCTACAGGGGGGCATAAGTACAGGGGGATAACTGTGGCCAAGGCCCTATTTTTGGCCGCATGCCTTTGGCACGCACCAGCTCTATTTTACTGGGGGGGCGCCACAGGAAACTTTCGCCTTGGGCGCCACAAGGCCTAGAACCGGTGCTGTACCTACCTAGTCACAACCTGGCACCCCATGCAGCATGCTGCATCGCAGTCAGATGAGAATGGCTGAGCATGGCTATATCTGTATGCACTAAACACATCCAAACATTTTATTACACACTCCTCGCACACTAGACTCCAGTCAGGGACTTCACTGTACACTAGTTGCCAGTGAGGAGCATTAACTGTACACTAGCCTCCAGTCAGGTACTTCACTCTATACTAACTGCCAGAGAGGAGCCTTTACTGTATAATAACTCCCTAAAAAGGAACCTTTACTGTATGCTATTTTCCAAATAGAGGCATTAACTGTACACTAGGTTTCAGAGAGAGATGTTTATGAAAGATTGTTAGTGGCAAAAACCAAAGCTGTCTATATGTCTGTAAGTATAAATATGTGCTCTGTTCAACTCATGAAGCTGCTGACGGTGCTCAGATTGATTCTCCAGGGTTTTCTCAGTCAGGTGGTGTTTTGCATTGTGTAGGTAGGTGCACAACATCCCATAGCCTTCATCATCCATTTTTGCTACTTCCACACTGTCCCATGTGTTTTTGGGTACTTAAAAAGTCATCATTATCAATTTCCTATCTTTACAATGGGTTTATTCTAAACATTTGGATATTTGAGGTTCGATCTGAGGTTCGATTTTGAGGTCCATTTCAAATCAAACTTTAGTAAATTTATGGATTTCATGTTGTTCTATGGAAAAACATTGATGTTTTTCAGAAATTCAATTTCTATTGGGAGACGAGTTGAATCTGCCTTTAGGATCGATTTGACATTCAATTTGGGCTTTAGTAAATCTGTTCAACCCAAATGGAATAGAAATCGAATTGAAACAGAATGCCAAATCCCTTGAATCACCAAAATAAAACTTCAGTAAATCTTTCCCCTGGAGAATTTGAAAGGAGACCCATGCATATTTAAACCCAGCATATGATACAGGTTAAGTATCCCTTATCCAAAATGCTTGGGACCAGAGGTATTTTGGATATCGGATTTTTCCGTATTTTGGAATAATTAGATACCATAATGAGATATCATGGTGATGGGACCTAAATCTAAGCACAGAATGCATTTATGTATCATATACACCTTATACAAACAGCCTGAAGATAATTTTAGCCAATCTTTTTTATAACTTTGTGCATTAAACAAAGTGTGTGTACATACACACAATTCATTTATGTTAAATATACACCTTATATACACAGCCTGAAGGTCATTTAATACAATATTATTAATAACTTTGTGTATTAAACAAAGTTTGTGTATATTGAGCCATCAAAAAACAAAGGTTTCACGATCTCACTCTCACTCAAAAAAGTCCGTATTTCGGAATATTCCGTATTTCGGAATATATGGATATGGGATACTCAACCTGTAATATGTTTTTTTTAATGCCCTTGTAGCTCGCTGTCCTGAAAAGCTAAAAGTGCAGTTTCGTACAGTTTTATAAATGTAACTGTAATAAAAGGGAGCTTAG
Source organism: Pseudophryne corroboree (assembly GCF_028390025.1). Lineage (NCBI taxonomy): Eukaryota > Metazoa > Chordata > Amphibia > Anura > Myobatrachidae > Pseudophryne > Pseudophryne corroboree. Next base: position 176,026,450 of record NC_086450.1, on the reverse strand, counting down.
ACCATGAAGCATTCATGTGCCTAAGTTGTTTATCCTTGAAGGGGGTCCTGTTATGAATTCACTGCATGCAGTACAGCCGTTCATCAGAGAGAAAATAACCTCAATTTATCCTTGTGTGACAATTTCCCTCCCAGTAAACCAATAACTCTATAACAGCAGTTTTGCATTCTCCCTGTGGCTGTTCAAACATATTGGGTGAAATATTTATTGCTAAGTCTCTCAATATCTTCTTCTTGTTATGTTTTCTCCCTATAGAGTAGAACAGAGAAGAACATCAGCTTCTTAACTGCTGGAAATTGCAGCCCTTGCCTAAGGCAGAGAGGAGATGGAACTAAGTACCACAGTATGAGGCTGGGAGACACCAGACATCCCCTCCCCTCTAGCAGTCAACAGCAAATTATTCTCAGGAATATTTGTCCTTCATAAACCGTACTGTGTCCATGAGTATTCCGCACACACATCACATAAGGCATGTGATGCTTACTCGTGACAAAGAAATACCTACTGAAAGAGTTATTCAATGTGTCAGTTCAGTTAACGTTGATTAATATCATAAAATTGCATTTTTCATTTGGGGGGGGGGGGGGGATCCTTGTAAAGGTAAAGCTTGTCCTTGTAAAGAAATACATTGCTGACATTGTCATATCCATGACATAGAGATACTCAAACTTGCTTCAAAAATTTCAAATATTATTAAATATTATCATTTTAGTTCCAAAACTGCAATGTTTTGAAGTTTATTTAAATGTTTGTTGCAAATCAGATTTAAATGCAGAAGATGAACGGAACAGGACCAAATATTAGTTATCTGAGGCTCTCAAATGAGTCAAACGTAATAAAATTTTGGAATACTTTCAGGCGTATCTCTACTTGGGATGAGCGGGTTCGGTTCCCTGAGAACCAAACCCCCCCAAACTTTGAGATCTGAGTCGGGCTCGTTTTTTCACGCCTAACTCGGATCCAAAAACAAGGCAAAACGTCATCATCCCGCTGTCGGATCTCGCGGGTTTTGGATTCTATATATAGTCCCGGTGATTGGCTCCATCTTCACTCTGGACTTGGAGAGTGCACAGTAAGGACGTGTTCCTTCTGTTCTATATTCTGTGCTGTAATCAGATAGGCAGGATAGGGAAGAGGGGCAGGAGGGAGAGGAGGTTGCAGCAGGAGACTTGAGTTAACCTGTGGTGCTGCTTGCGTAGGTGTGCTGTGACTGTCACTGTGTTAGGGCTCTGCAAAGTAGACAGTGCACTACATATAGCATACTGTGGCTGTGTATAGGACCAGGTGTTGTTCTTTGTCTATAAGGGGCTGTGTACTGCCGTACACTACTGCTATATATCCTCAGTATGTAATCCAAAGCAAAAAATATATTTCTATTGGTTTGTCACTCAGTGACGACTACCAGTACTGCTGTACACTACTGCTATATATCCTCTGTGTGTGATCCAAAGCAAAAAATATATTTCTATTGGTGTTTCACTCTGACTACTAGTACAGCGGCTGCTGATACTACTGCTATGTATCCTCTGTGTGTGATCAAAAGCCAAAAATATATATTTCTGTTATGTATTATGTATTTGAAAGGGGTGCTCCGCTCCAGTGTAAAATTTAAGTAATAAAAGCTAAAAAGAAAAAGCCTAAAATTATAATTATAACAAAAATCTATTTTTGTTTGTTTGTGCTGTACTCCAGTGCACTATACTATTTTTATTTTATTTTCATAAGTACAGTGACACTGCTGGTCAGACCGCAGTATATTATTTCCTACTCCTAAATGCATTGTGTAATTATTATATATATATATTTCTGATTCATTTTTGCGACACTGTAACCGCCAGTGTGTCATATAAAAAAATACTTCTACATATTTTTGACTCCTTTGTGTGACACTATAACCACAGTGTATGATATAAACAATAATATATACAGTATATTTTAATTAATATTTTGTGCTATGTCATCCAGGGGCTGCAGTTGCTCCATCCATCTAGGGGTGTTCTGTCAGTCCATCAGTCCACCCAAAATAATAGATATCTTTTTATATTATGTTTTGTGCTGTATCCTCCCAGAATACATCCAGGCATGCTCTGTCCATTTCAGGGTGTGGTGTCTGCAGCTCATATTCTTATTATGACTTGTTGTCCTATTTTCATAACTCTTCTTATCACCACATTGAAATTAATTCAAATTAATATTCTTAATAATAATAATTATAAATTAGATACATTTAAATTAAATGAATATAAATAAACTCTCCGCACTCATATAGTGAACTTTCTGCATATTGAAGATATATTGGAGGAAGTGAAGAATTTAATTCTAAATAAAATACATTAAATAAATTTAATCTAAAATATTGTCTTTTTTTATTCTTCTTTGCCTTAATCATGTTTCTGTGAACTGAAATCTTGAGCCTTGTCTAATGCGTCTTTTTTTTTTAAAATACATCCATTTTTTTTATATTTTGTCCTCCCAGTATATACATCCAAGGGGTGCTGCTGCTCTGTCCAGCTACCTCAGTGCAACCTTTTGGACTAAACTGGATAAAAACAATATTGTGAGCTGTGAAGTGTTCAGAATAGTCTGGAAATGAATGGAAATGAATGTTATTGAGGTTGATAATACTGTAGGAACAAAAACACCCCCAAATTCTGTTATTTTACCTGTTTTGATGATTTTTTTTCGGAAAAAAAAAATCCAGATCCAAAACCAAAACCCACAAGGGTGGTTTTGGCAAAACCAATCCAGATTCAAAATATAAAGGAGATCCAGATCCAAAACCAAAACACGAAAAATGGCCCGGTGCACACCATATAATCTCTACATAGCTTGGGAAGTCAGACTCATCAATTAACTTTCTAATTTGAATGAAAATGTAAAAATATCGGAAGGCATGTTAAAAATAATTTACAAAGGGCAGAGGTCACACACCATTGCACACATGTTACAGGTATCCATGTCCATGTTCATGCTAAATGCACCTACAAGCTAGTCATACACAATGCATTCCTGTCAGCCAACAACAGTATCAGAGTCCATTCCAGAAGCCAAATTGGATGAGATCTGATGGTTCAGTGTTTGGCTGAGAAGTCGGAATTCTTGTTAATTAGAGGCACTGTGGTGTTGTATTTGGTGATGAATGAGGTTCTACGGATATGGTTTAGGTGTTGCATGGTTGGCTCAGGCACAGTAGTTCCTTACTGTCTATAGTCATTGTCTAGATATAATAATTGGTTACAAGTTGATTACTATAGTTTTATCCATAAATAGTTATTTTAGAGTTCCTCAACTAATCTTTCAATTCCTCCAGGTCAGAATGGTTCCTCCTCAGCCTGTTTTAAACATTCCTTTTGAACAATTTCCGAGACTTGCCCTTGAGGACTTTGAAAGATCTTTAGAAAACTTTAAAACATCAATATATAGACTGAAATCATGGTATGTCACTTGTATTGGATTGGAATATAGATAGAAAGGAACTTTTGAAGATCTTTCAATTTCCTCAAGGGTAAAACAGTTCCACCACAACTGGAAATCTTCAGAAACTCTAAAACAGAAATGTATACTTAAAAACTATTAAAACAACTTGCAACCAATTATTACTTACAGTATGTGCATTACACATAGATGGGAAATAACTTCTTGAGCCCAAAATAATACAACCAAGTCTTATTCACAAAACCTAACTAATCAATTAAATCGCCACAAACCCCATTGTTAAATATATACCAGCGAGCAGGGCTGCTATCAGAAAATGTGGAGTCAAGGACTGATGAAATAGACAGCCCCATTGCCCTCCACTACCTTATCCCTACACAAAGTTAAATATTTTGGCTGTGGCACTGCACCACTATGTGACTTCGCACATCATGGAGCACCACAGACCTGAAGAAACAACAGAGGGCTGATGTGCAGGGAAGGCTTGTTTTAAAGAAGTCCTCCATGCACATCAGTCCACTGTTGTTTTACATCCTGGTGCAGCTCTTCAGATATTGGAGAGCTGTGTAGTAGCACATTTTGGGAGGCAAATGAGTTAGTAATGTACCAGTAATGCCAGGAGAGAATAATCTCCAGCCACTTCACTCCAGTTCTCCTCAGGTTTTCTGCAGCTCTGGCCCTGCTTTATGTCTCCTGCTTCAGCCAGCCCCCTTCTATTTCTCCAGACTCCTTTTGTCCCTCCAGACCCACTTTTGTCTCTCCAGATCCAGCAAGCACCCCTATCTGTTTGTCTCTCCAGCCAGCCCCCCTTTCTGTCTCTCCAGTCAGCATTGCACCCTTGTTTGTCTCTAAAGACAGCACCCTTGTTTGTCTCTCCAGCCAGCACTCCCTTCTATCTCTAGCCAGCCCCCCTTCCGACTCTCCAGCTAGCCATTTTTATAGATAGGGGAAGAGAAGGGAGAAAGAGGGGGAAGGAAAGGGAAGGATAGTATACCTCTGCACAAGTTTTTATTATTCAATTTTTCCCAATATTTCATGTCATGAAATAATGGAGTCTATAGAATGGGGGTGCTGCCCAATACAATAATTATAGAGAGCAAAAAAATAAAAGAACAGGATTGTCTTTTTTGTTGGCGCACTAGAAGAGAAAGAATAGTTCTATGCCAATGTGATTATAAGTTCTTTAAAATTTAACTTTTATTCCTTATTTTCTAAAATGTCCTGTTTAGTGAAATATAAACATACATATACAGTATGGAATACATTTTTTAATAAAATTGTTTAAAATATCTTTTGTGCTCACTGTGTTATTATTGCGATATTGATTATTTGATGTTATAACCGTATGTGAGATTAATAAATGATATCTTCACATCATTATTTTCACGATTAAAAAATCTTATCTCAGCATCAAATTATTTCGTGCAAGGGGTCAAAAGTTATGTGTATATTTGATTTTATTGTTATAGTCCTAGTACATATATTTCTACTATCTCTATCATATAGATGAATTAATCATAAAAAGATGAAGGATATTATCTTGTCGATCTTATACACACTGTGGTGAATCTGCTAACTATGGTGCTAGTTAGACACTATATTGGTTATTATTTTCTTAATTACTACTCCATCAGATTAATTGATTGTGGATTTCTTTATAAAGAAAACATTCCTCCACACCACGTCTATTATACAGACCCAGATTAATAATATATGTTCCAACGTCTGCTGACAATAGCGTTTGAGTGTTGTAGGTCATATATTTTAATGTCCAACCTACAGTATGATCCCACATTTTGTCCAATACACAGACTTTACATTAGACCTGCTGACAATGGTATCAGGAACCTTAATGAATAATCACCTGTAAATTCAGGTTTAATATTTCTCACAAATAGAAAAGGCCTGTACCACATCTATTATGCGAGCCCTATCTTTGTATATATGTATCCAAAGGATCTGCTGACAGTGGTGTTGGGGTTTATAAAGAATTTACACCATGTCTAATTGTGCAGTTTCATCACATATATTATCATGTGTGTTTGTACTATATATTTTCCTTTTTATTTACCTTTAAGTTGTTAAATATAGGTATTACATTTCTAGGACTATAATCCAAATTCCTCTAATCCTGAGGATAATAATTCAACTAATCTCACTTTTATTGTAATTATAGTTTGGCGATTAGTATTAGCTAGTTGAAGCAGGAATAAACAGAATCCAGTGTACACAATTATATATTGTATCTAATGTCACCTGATTCAGTATTGTAGTTACTTTCTATCTATTATCAAGACAAATATATCAATTTGCAGACTGGGTGACAGTTCAGATTACACGTGGTTTTATTCACCACAGGAGCTATGATATCACAACAGCTCCCAGTTGGTGCAGTGTATCATTTTTTTTAGAAACAGTTGCTAGTTAGTTGCCAAATTATGCATCTGTTACGTTCTGTGCTCATTCAGCTGAAGCTTATACTGATTCAGTCCTTCCCCTTCAAGTGAGATTAATGTGTCCACTACCTAACCTTAACCCCCACTCTCAGATCATTTTTTAATCATACACATTTGGTTATATATAATTGCATCTTTTTAACAATTTTTACACAGTGAGCCCATCAAACAGTAACGCCTGCGTGCACGTTTCACAAACAGGTTTCGTCAGGGTGAACCAGATTGCCCCATTTGGTAGGGATTTATGATTTCCGACAGCCAATGAGAGCGCATGTACAAGTCATCTGTATCTACCAGCCAATGCTGCTGTGTCTTAGCCATCGCTCAGAATGCCGGGAAATGTAGTTCCCATTTGCCCCGTTCACATGATCTCCGTGTTCAGTAGCGCGGCTGCTTCAATACTCAGCCGGTCATGTGATTCTTGTGGCCAATTGTATAGTGCTCATATATTCTAGGGAGATGTAGTCCTCCCACTGCAACTCAAACCATGTATCTATATTACCTTTTCATTTCTCAGTTTATATCAATTTCATCTGGGCAATTCATATCATTTTGGATTACAGTGGATATAGTAACTTCAATAATATAATTTGTGTTTTATATATCAATTAGATCAAAGGTCAATTGTATTCCCAATATAGTCTCAATTTTAATATTTAGATGTAAATATACACAGTATATAAAATACCAGTTTATATAGATAGAATGTACATATTTTATAAATAAAAATAACTATAAAATAATAATATAGTATCAATATAATCCCAATATAGTATTAGTTTTAGATGTAAATGTATACAGTATATGAAGTACCAGAGTTTATATAGATAAAATGTGCTGTCTTATAAAAAAAATTAGAAATAAAAATAGAAATAATATAAAGTAGTGTATAATGATAAATTTAGATTAATTTGTTTATTTATAATCAGTTGAATTAAATATGATAAATTATATTGAGAGTTTTAATATAGAGAGTGGTCTATTAAAAGGTGAAAGATAAGTGTGATTGGAAAAAAAGAAAAATTGTGGGTGTAATTGATTGTATGTGTGTGTGTATATATATATATATATATATATATATATATATATATATTGTATGTGCTAACATTTTCAGTGCCCATGTATTGCTGATATATTTAAAGTGAAGTAGACAAAAATTAATTAATTGTGAAAAAAAAAAAATTAATAATTTTATTTTATATTTGTGTTGAAATGTGAAAAATCATTCAGTGTCTAATTTATATACTTTTGAAACTTTTAACATGTAATGTGTAAATTATTGTGAACAAAAATAATAAAACCACAAATACTTATGTGTGAAAAAGTGAATAAAAAAAGAATTCAAATTAAAAAAGAGATTTTATATATATATATATATATATATATATATATATATCCTATATTCTCATCAATGTATATCATACACTCTATTAGAAATATTGAAATTAATTTTGGGTACATGGTTGTTACATCCCTATCACATAACTTTCGGGAGTAGGTATAGTGTTGGGATTACGGGCTTGTCTTTTCTCAGGAAGTCAAAATCCTTTCTAGAAATGGTACCTTGAGCCACTGCGTGTGAGATGATGTTATTGTACTGGGTTTGAAAATCAGAGATCGGGTTAAAAGTCAGGGGTTTATAACATGAATGGTCTAATACTTACCATTTTTGGACTGAGATATAATAAAGTCTTATCCAGTACTCATTTTTATTACCGATGACTGTATATATGAGTCACTGATTTCAATTTATGAATACTCAGCAAATATTGAGAATCATGCATTGTGAGGGCCATTATTTAGTTCTACATTATACATCTCCGTTGGGAGGTAAGTTTGAAAATAATGACATCTTGATATGAAGAAGTATATATGAGGAGGACTCAGATTTCAATATTGGGGAATGTGGAGGTTTATAGATATCCCCAGGGGTAAATGTCTATCTTGAATTAAAGTAATAGATATTTATAATTTTTATGATAATTTATGATAATAACTTACCTCATATGTAAAAGAATGTAGACCTACGTGCCATATGTTGGCTATTGATTTCCATGATACATATTACTCTAGAACAGTTGAAATGTATTATTTATTTAATTTTTGTTAGTGGATCATATGTGAGATCCATTTGAGGATCATTCTCTCGCTGTAGATGAGAGAGGATAAGATTATGATATTTGTTTATGTGGAAGCAATATTCATGATTATACAGCATTAACAGTCATTATGAGTAAGTATTTTGAGGTAAATATCGATATAACCACACATCACCATGGATGGTATCCACCATCCATTGAATATACAGTAAGACACATCAGAGATTAATGCAATTTTATAAATTGTTTTGTGTACCAATTTTTCTTCACTTTATTGTCACATTGTTTTTATTTGCTTTATTAATATTGTATTCATTCACCTAATTATTCACTAGTTATATATATTCTCTCACTTAACAATTTAATAATCACAGTACAGCAGACACAAGAAATTCTCATGAATCATTTATTCATTTACACTCATGCAGTCAATCACACTAAATTGCATTTATTGGCACTTATGCTTCACATATTTTATGTCACCACATTATATTTTATATAATTGATGGATTGCCTAATTATGTATGGGGGATATCAATTTATATTTATAATTATATACCACACTATCTTATAATATTGGATATTTCTTATCAGAAATTAATAAGAAATACACAATCTTATTAAACGCATACAGTATATTAAAATATTTACATCTATTCTTGCATAAGGTTACGTTCTACAGATAATCTATTTGTTTCTGGTACTGTAATAGGGAATTCCTCTCTAATATTTAATTTGGGGAAGAACATGGCCCCTCAGAACAACACAATCATGTAAAGACTCATATATATACTTACCTTTATTATCGTTTGAACAATTTTTACTATGTAAGACTTAAGAACTTTGACCCACATTGATACATTTTTATATTACTTATGTCGATATTTTCTTTTCATTCATTTACTTTTTTAATTTTATTTACGCTAATGCCTGGGTTCCAGGATTAATGCAAAGTTAGCCACGAGTCTTGGATTATTTAAATACAAGGAATAATAATCATGTGATTAGCCAGAGAAGGACAGGAGGCTTGACAAGATACCTCCGAGAGTATGAGATCACATGACCATAAAACGACGCCGCGATTGGCTCGTCCATTAGTTATAGCCTTTCCAAGTAGGGCAATCGGGTTTGCCCTGACGAAGCAGATGTGAAACGTGCCCGTGGGTGTTTCAGAGCGACGTCAGTACGCCCGCTCATTCACTGTGTACCGATGTTTATATGAATTACAAAACAATGTGTGTGAACGCTTTACATGATATAAGATATTTGAATTATTGAGGGTATTATATGGAGCATGCATGAGAGATAAAGTTGTGGACAGCACATTATTGGGGGTAATTCCAAGCTGATCGCAGCAGGAATTTAGTTAGCAATTGGGCAAAACCATGTGCACTGCAGGAGAGGCAGATTTAACATGTGCAGAGAGAGTTAGATTTGGGTGGGGTGTGTTCAATCTGCAATCGAATTTGCAGTGTAAAAATAAAGCAGCCAGTATTTACCCTGCACAGAAATAAAATAACCCACCCAAATCTAACTCTCTCTGCACATGTCAAATCTGCCTCCCCTGCAGTGCACTTGGTTTTGCCCAATTGCTAACTAAATTCCTGCTGCGATCAACTTGGAATTACCCTTATTGATGGCACCATATGGAGCATGCATGAGAGATAGGGTTGCGGACAGCACATATTATTGATGGTACCATATGGAACATGCATGAGAGATAGGGTTGCGGACAGCACATTACTGATGGTACCATATGGAGCATGCATGAGAGATAGGGTTGCGGACAGCACATATTATTGATGGTACCATATGGAACATGCATGAGAGATAGGGTTGCGGACAGCACATTATTGATGGTACCATATGGAACATGCATGAGAGATAGGGTTGCGGACAGCACATATGTATATTAAATATAGATGATATATGATAATTCTTGCTCTGTGGTAGGATTATAATGAGCGAAAAAAACAGTCCTCTCTGCTTCTGCAGAGAAAACTAGAGAAAAAGGAGACCCTGGGGTATATTTAATAAGGTCCCGATTTTGACCGAGATGCCGTTTTTCTTCAAAGTGTCATCTCGGTAATTTACTAAGCAAAAATCACGGCAGTGATGAGGGCATTCGTAATATTTTGGAAGTCCTAGGAAAAAATCACGAATCAATACACCATCGGTCAAATACGCCTGCAATTTGGTAGAAATCGGTCATTTACTAAAAAGTGCAAAACACAAACACTGCCGACAATAGCCAAACACTGCCGTGCTAAAATACAAATCGTGAAAAAGTGCTAAAAAAAAACAGACCTGCTTTTTTATCCCGTGTTTGTATAGGCATGCACGGATCCATGAGATCTGTGCATGTTTATCAGTGGGAAGGGGTGGGAAATGTTATAATTTTAAAAAAAAAAATGCGTGGGGTCCCCCCTCCTAAACCAAACCAGCCTCGGGCTCTTTGAGCCGGCCCTGGTTGCAAAAATATGGGTAAAAAATTGACAGGGGTTCCCCCATATTTAAGCAACCAGCACCGGGCTCTGCGCCTGGTCCTGGTTCCAAAAATACGGGGGACAAAAAGCGTAGGGGTCCCCCGTATTTTTGAAACCAGCACCGGGCTCCACTAGCTGGACAGATAATGCCACAGCCGGGGGTCACTTTTATACAGTGCCTTGCGGCCGTGGCATCAAATATCCAACTATTCACCCCTGGCCGGGGTACCCTGGGGGAGTGGGGACCCCTTCAATCAAGGGGTCCCCCCCCAGCCACCCAAGGGCCAGGGGTGAAGCCCGAGGCTGTCCCCCCCATCCAATGGGCTGCGGATGGGGGGCTGATAGCCTTTGTGAAAAGTGTTTGATATTGTTTTTAGTAGCAGTACTACAAGGCCCAGCAAGCCTCCCCCGCAAGCTGGTACTTGGAGAACCACAAGTACCAACATGCGGCAGAAAAACAGGCCCGCTGGTACCTGTATTACTACTACTAAAAAAATACCCCAATAAAGACATCACACACACACCTTGAAAGTATAACTTTAATACATACATGCACACCAACATACACAACCATATACTGCCGGCACTCCACTAATACAAACAGCTTGCTCTGGTGCCACATAGAGTGAAATACAAATCCCAGTAAGAAAGGCACTCTGGAGACATCAATAATGGCAAAAATAGCAAAAAGTGTATTGAAGGTTCAGGTCGAGTACTTTCGGGGACAGCACCCCGTCCTCAGGACCACACACCACAGCAGTACAATCACAATACATAGATCACACTTACCCCCTTTTCTCTGACGTCCTAAGTGGATGCTGGGGACTCCGTCAGGACCATGGGGATTAGCGGCTCCGCAGGAGACAGGGCACAAAACTAAAGCTTTAGGATCAGGTGGTGTGTACTGGCTCCTCCCCCTATGACCCTCCTCCAAGCCTCAGTTAGGTTTTTGTGCCCGTCCGAGCAGGGTGCAATCTAGGTGGCTCTCTTAAGGAGCTGCTTAGAAAAAGTTTTTAGGTTTCTTATTTTCAGTGAGTCCTGCTGGCAACAGGCTCACTGCATCGAGGGACTTAGGGGAGAGAAGTTCAACTCACCTGCGTGCAGGATGGATTGGCTTCTTAGGCTACTGGACACCATTAGCTCCAGAGGGAGTCGGAACACAGGTCTCACCCTGGGGTTCGTCCCGGAGCCGCGCCGCCGACCCCCCTTGCAGATGCTGAAGATTGAAGGTCCAGAAACCGGCGGCAGAAGGCTTTTCAGTCTTCATGAAGGTAGCGCACAGCACTGCAGCTGTGCGCCATTGTTGTCACACACTTCACACCAGCGGTCACGGAGGGTGCAGGGCGTTGCTGGGGGCGCCCTGGGCAGCAATGTATAATACCTTATTCTGGCTAAAAATACATCACATATAGCCCCTGGAGGCTATATGGATGTATTTAACCCCTGCCAGGTCTCAGAAAAACGGGAGAAGTAGCCCGCCGAAAAGGGGGCGGGGCCTATTCTCCTCAGCACACAGCGCCATTTTCCCTCACAGAAAGGCTGGTGGGAAGGCTCCCAGGCTCTCCCCTGCACTGCACTACAGAAACAGGGTTAAAACAGAGAGGGGGGGCACTTATTTGGCGATATGTATATATATATATATATATTAAAATGCTATAAGGGAAAAACACTTATATAAAGGTTGTCCCTGTATAATATAGCGTTTTTGGTGTGTGCTGACAAACTCTCCCTCTGTCTCCCCAAAGGGCTAGTGGGGTCCTGTCCTCTATCAGAGCATTCCCTGTGTGTGTGCTGTGTGTTGGTACTTGTGTGTCGACATGTATGAGGACGATGTTGGTGAGGAGGCGGAGCAATTGCCGGTAATGGTGATGTCACTCTCTAGGGAGTCGACACCGGAATGGATGGCTTATTTAAGGAATTACGTGATAATGTCAACACGCTGCAAGGTCGGTTGACGACATGAGACGGCCGGCAAACCAATTAGTACCTGTCCAGGCGTCTAAAACACCGTCAGGGGCGTTAAAACGTCCTTTTACCTCAGTCGGTCGACACAGACACGGACACTGACTCCAGTGTCGACGGTGAAGAAACAAACGTATTTTCCTTTAGGGCCACACGTTACTTGTTAAGGGCAATGAAGGAGATGTTACATATTTCTGATACTACAAGTACCACAAAAAAGGGTATAATGTGGAGTGTGAAAAAACTACATGTGGTTTTTCCTGAATCAGATAAATTAAATGAAGTGTGTGATGATGCGTGGGTTTCCCCCGATAGAAAATTATTGGCGGTATACCCTTTCCCGCCAGAAGTTATGGCGCGTTGGGAAACACACCTTAGGGTGGATAAGGCGCTCACACGCTTATAAAAACAAGTGGCGTTACCGTCTCCAGATACGGACGCCCTCAAGGAGCCAACTGATAGGAGGTTGGAAAATATCCTAAAAAGTATATACACACATACTGGTGTTATACTGCGACCAGCGATCGCCTCAGCCTGGATGGGCAGCGCTGGGGTGGCTTGGTCGGATTCCCTGACTGGAAATATTGATACCCTTGACAGGGACAGTATTTTATTGACTATAGAGCATTTAAAAGATGCATTTCTATATATGCGAAACTCTGGCATCAAGAGTAAGTGCGATGTCCATATCTGCCAGACGATGTTTATGGACACGACAGTGGTCAGGTGATGCAGATTCCAAACGGCACATGGAAGTATTGCCGTATAAAGGGGAGGAGTTATTTGGGGTCGGTCCATCGGACCTGGTGGCCACGGCAACAGCTAAAAAATCCACCTTTTTTACCCCAAGTCACATCTCAGCAGAAAAAGACATAGTCTTTTCAGCCTCAGTCCTTTCGTCCCCATAATATCTGCCCAGGGATAGAGGTAAGGGAAGAAGACTGCAGCAGGCAGCCCATTCCCAGGAACAGAAGCCTTCCACCGCTTCTGCCAAGTCCTCAGCATGACGCTGGGGCCGTACAAACAGGTGCGGTGGGGGGTCGTCTCAAGAGTTTCAGCACGCAGTGGGCTCACTCGCAAGTGGACCCCTGGATCCTACAAGTAGTATCCCAGTGGTACAGATTGGAAATTCGAGACGTCTCCCCCTCGCAGGTTCCTGAAGTTTGCTTTACCAACGTCTACCTCCGACAGGGAGGCAGTATTGGAAACAATTCACAAGCTGTATTCCCAGCAGGTGATAATCAAAGTACCCCTCCTACAACAAGTAAAGGGGTATTATTCCACACTATATTGTGGTACTGAAGCCAGACGGCTCGGTGAGACCTATTCTAAATGGAGTCACTCAGAGCAGTGATAGCGAACCAGGAAGAAGGGGACTATATGGTGTCCCTGGACATCAAGGATGCTTACCTCCATGTCCAAATTTGCCCTTCTCACAAAGGGTACCTCAGGTTCGTGGTACAAAACTGTCACTATCAGTTTCAGACGCTGCCGTTTGGATGGTCCACGGCACCCCGGGTCTTTACCAGGGTAATGGCCGAAATGATGATTCTTCTTCAAAGAAAAGGCGTCTTAATTATCCCTTACTTGGACGATCTCCTGATAAGGGCAAGGTCCAGAGAACAGTTGGAGGTCTGAGTAGCACTATCTCAAGTAGTTCTACGACAGCACGGGTGGATTCTAAATATTCCAAAATCGCAGCTGTCTCCGACGACACGTCTGCTGGCCCTAGGGATGATTCTGGACACAGTCCAGAAAAAGGTGTTTCTCCCGGAGGAGAAAGCCAGGGAGTTATCCGAGCTAGTCAGGAACCTCCAAAAACCAGGAAAAGTGTCAGTGCATCATTGCACAAGGATCCTGGGAAAAATGGTGGCTTCTTACGAAGCGATTCCATTCGGCAGATTTCACGCAAGAACTTTTCAGTGGGATCTGCTGGACAAATGGTCCGGATCGCATCTTCAGATGCATCAGCGGATAACCCTGTCTTCAAGGACAAGGGTGTCTCTTTTGTGGTGGCTGCAGAGTGCTCATCTACTAAAGTGCCACAGTTATGCATTCAGGACTGGGTCCTGGTGACCACGGATTCCAGCTTGAAAGGCTGGGGAGCAGTCACACAGGGAAAAAATTTCCAGGGAGTGTGATCAAGTCTGGGGACTTCTCTCCGCATAAATATACTGGAGCTAAGAGCAATTTACAATGCTCTAAGCTTAGCAAGACCTCTGCTTCAAGGTCAGCCGGTATTGATCCAGTGGGACAACATCACGGCAGTTGCCCACGTAAACAGACAGGGCGGCACAAGAAGCAGGAGGACAATGGCAGAAACTGCAAGGATTCTTCGCTGGGCGGAAAATCATGTGATAGCACTGTCAGCAGTTTTCATTCCGGGAGTGGACAACTGGGAAGCAGACTTCCTCAGCACGACCTCCACCCGGGAGAGTGGGGACTTCATCGAGAAGTTGTTTCCACATGATTGTGCACCGTTGGGAAAGACCAAAGGTGGACATGATGGCGTACCGCCTGAACAAAAAACTGGACAGGTTTTTCGCCAGGTCAAGAGACCCTCAGGAAATAGCTGTGGACGTTCTGGTAACACCATGGGTGTACCAGTCGGTGTATGTGTTCCCTCCTCTGCTTCTCATACCAAAGGTACTGAGAATTATAAGACGTAGAGGAGTAAGAACTATACTCGTGGCTCCGGATGGGCCAAGAAGGACTTGGTACCCGGAACTTCATGAGATGCTCACAGAGGACTCAGGGCCTCTGCCGATAAGAAGGGACTTGCTTCAGCAAGTACCGTGTCTGTTCCAAGACTTACCGCGGGTGCGTTTGACGGCATGGCGGTTGAACGCCGGATCCTAAGGGAAAAAAGGCATTCCGGAAGAGGTCATTCCTACCCTGGTCAAAGCTAGGAAGGAGGTGACCGCACAACATTATCACCACATGTGGCGAAAATATGTTGCGTGGTGTGAGGCCAGGAAGGCCCCACGAAGAAATTTCAACTAGGTCGATTCCTGCATTTCCTGCAAACAGGAGTGTCTATGGGCCTCAAATTGGGGTCCATTAAGGTTCAAATTTCGGCCCTGTCGATTTTCTTCCAGAAAGAATTGGCTTCAGTTCCTGAAGTCCAGAAATTTGACAAGGGAGTACTGCATATACAACCCCCTTTTTGTGCCTCCAGTGGCACTGTGGGATCTCAACGTAGTCCTGGGATTCCTCAAATCACGTTGGTTTAAACCGCTCAAATCTGTGGATTTGAAATATCTCACATGGAAAGTGACCATGATGTTGGCCCTGGCCTCGGCCAGGCGAGTGTCAGAATTGGCGGCTTTGTCTCACAAAAGCCCATATCTGATTGTCCATTCGGACAGGGCAGAGCTGCGGACTCGTCCCCAGTTTCTCCCTAAGGTGGTGTCAGCGTTTCATCTGAACCAGCTTATTGTGGTACCTGCGGCTACTAGAGACTTGGAGGACTCCAAGTTGCTAGATGTTATCAGGGCTCTGAAAATATAGATTTCCAGGACGGCTGGAGTCAGGAAAACTGACTTGCTGTTATCCTGTATGCACCCAAAAAACTGGGTGCTCTTGCTTCTAAGCAGACGATTGCTAGTTGAATGTGTAGTACAATTCAGCTTGCACATTCTGTGGCAGGACTGCCACAGCCAAAATATATAAATGCCCATTCCACAAGGAAGGTGGGCTCATCTTGGGCGACTGTCCGAGGGGTCTCGGCTTTACAACTTTGCCGAGTTGCTACTTGGTCAGGGGCACACCCTGGCTGAGGAGGACCTGGAGTTCTCTCACTCGGTGCTGCAGAGTCATCCGCACTCTCCCGCCCGTTTGGGAGCTTTGGTATAATCCCCATGGTCCTGACGGAGTCCCCAGCATCCACTTAGGACGTCAGAGAAAATAAGATTTTACTTACCGATAAATCTATTTCTCGTAGTCCGTAGTGGATGCTGGGCGCCCATCCCAAGTGCGGATTGTCTGCAATACTTGTACATAGTTATTGTTACAAAAAAAATCGGGTTGTTATTGTTGTGAGCCGTCTGTTCAGAGGCTCCTACGTTTGTCATACTGTTAACTGGGTTTAGATCACAAGTTATACGGTGTGATTGGTGTGGCTGGTATGAGTCTTACCCGGGATTCAATATCCTTCCTTATTGTGTACGCTCGTCCGGGCACAGTATCCTAACTGAGGCTTGGAGGAGGGTCATAGGGGGAGGAGCCAGTACACACCACCTGATCCTAAAGCTTTAGTTTTGTGCCCTGTCTCCTGCGGAGCCGCTAATCCCCATGGTCCTGACGGAGTCCCCAGCATCCACTACGGACTACGAGAAATAGATTTATCGGTAAGTAAAATCTTATTATATCCCACAGCCCGCGGTAATCACCTCCTCGTGCCGCCATTCCGCTCCCCAGGGCCGCCGGCCGGAGACGCATCTACTGACGCACTCCCGGAAGTCGCTCTGCCGTTACCATGGGAACGTCTGTGTGCGTTCCAAAAGGCCGGCCATGATGCGTTCCACACATGTTTTTCAATGCACTCACGTACAGCCGCCCTGTGGATACAACGGAGAACACAGGTTATAGGTAATATAGCAGGTATACATACCACCACATTACTACAATATACAACAATAAGACAATTTAAAAACAAGAACAAGAAACCACAGAATACAGTATGAACATCACCCTGTGAGTGTGGATACAAATGCATATCCATATAGTTACATACAAAACTATACTCATTAAATCAGATTTTTAGGGAATAGTATTACCCACCAGGACACATAATATTATACAAAAGAATTCCAATTAATTTTGTCATTAAGACCACCCGGTTTGGTAGTTCCCAACCTCAGAATCCAACGGGACTCCTTAATTAGCAATGTTTTTGCTCTGTCACCCCCTCTCAAGGACTCCGGGACATGATCGATCATAAAATATCGTATAGATTCCAGTGGATGGTTATGTTCCTTAAAGTGTCTAGGGACAGGTTGATCAATATCCTTACCATTGAGAGACAATCTGATGGCTGACCTGTGAGCATTCATTCTTTCCTTAAATTTACGTGTGGTCTGCCCGACATAGAACAAGCCACACGGACAGACCACAACGTAAACAACAAAACTGGTGTTACAAGTCAGAACGTATCTGATGTCATACACCCTGGTTGTATGAGGATGATTAAATCGTTTACATTGAATGATAAATTTACACGTAGTGCAATCACTACATGAATAGCAACCAGCTGGTTTAGTATATATGTTTGGTGCTTTTTTGGATATTCAATCCTGAAATATCTGTACGTACTAAACGGTCTCTTAAATTACTACCACGCCGAAAGGCGGCAATCGGTCGCTTATTTTTAAAGATAGGGAGATCTTTATCTGAACAGACTATAGGCCAGAGAGCTTTGCTAGCTCTTTTTACAATGGGACTGGCTACAGTAAAATCACTGCTCCATGGTAACAGATTATCCTGATTACGGTTCCTCGGTTCTAACAGCTCTGCTCTAGACATATTCAGAACCTTGGTTTTCTGTGCATCTAACATTTTGCGATCATACCCCCTGCATACAAATTTAGATACTACTTTATCAACTTCACCTGGTACTTGATCTATATTACTGGAGATGCGAGCAACACGCATCATTTGAGATAGTGGCAATCCCTGTTTCAAGGCAACTGGATGGTGACTGGTTGCTACCAGTAATGTATTCCTGTCAGTGGGTTTATTGAAAACTTCTGTTTCAAATCTATGATCCACAATACTGACATGAACATCTAAAAAGTTGATATCAGAATAACTGTAGGTGTAAGTAAATTTAATCGGAGTCTGCAGATTATTAATCTCACCCATCATATCAAGAAACATCTGAACCCCCCCAGTCCAGAGTAAGAAAACATCATCGATGTACCGTTTGAACAAAATAATATGTCTACTACGTACAGGATCAGAAAAAAATATCTTAGATTCAAAATCAAACATGTATATATTTGCATAAGAGGGGGCGACAGAAGAACCCATCGCACACCCTCTTAATTGCAAATAATACCTGCTGTCAAACAAAAAGTAATTGCGACATAAAGTGAGCTCAAGTAGATGCAAAAACAGCTCATGATCAAACAGCTCAACAGGTACATTGGCCTCAATAAAACACTTCATCGCCCTCATACCCCCATCGTGGGGGATGCTGGTATAGAGGCTGCTAATATCCAGGCAGCACATTAGTGTCCCAGGAGGGAGTTCTGGAAAATCTTTTAGAATGTTTAAAAAGGAAGTAGTGTCCTTTAGAAAGGAGTCCTGATTGAGTAAACAGGGTTGCAGAACACAGTCCAAGAACTGTGACACGGGAGAGTATAACGAGTCTCTGGCCGAGATTATTGGCCGTCCTGGAGGTTTTTCACAATTTTTGTGTAATTTGGGAATCGTGTACAGCACTGGGATTCTAGGGTACTGTACACATAGCGTATCCTGAATTTTTTTTGTGATTTTGTGCTCTATATGTGCCTTTGCAAGAATCTGGAATAATTCCTTCTGGTAAGCACTAGTCGGGTCACAGGGTAACCGCTTATACACCGCACTATCGGAAAGTTGGAACTGGATCTCAGATTGGTAATCATTAATATTTTGGATAACGATGGCCCCGCCTTTATCAGTGGGCCTGATGGTGATATCCTCATAGGATTGTAGTGACTTCAAAGCCATGTGTTCGGCTTTAGATAGATTAAGGTGATGTTTCACAGGTGCATTGGCAAACTTGGTCACTGCTTCATCCATCAATCTACAGAACGTCTTGATTGACGGATTGTTGGAAATTGGATCAAAATTAGATCGAGATCTTTTCTGTAAAAAAGGTCTGAAAGCAGAGTCATCACTGGGAGATGTCCTATTGGCAAAAAATTATTTTAATCTTAGTTTGCGGGCGAAGCGATGGAGATCGCATTTCCAATTAAATTCATTGTGGAAATTTGTAGGTACGAAACTCAGACCACGGTTAAGTACATGCAGTTCATCATTAGTAAGAACCCGATCAGAGAGATTAAATATTAGGTTGTCTTCTTCTTCTCCTGCACTTTTCTGACCCCTCTGGTTCTGCCTGCCCCGGCGGGTGGGAGTTCGTCTGCTGCTCGTAAAGGCTTTTTCTTTCCAGTGTCTAAAGGGACAGAGCCGGTCTTAGTTCCATCATCTGATTCGGATATCGCAAAGTCGCTATCCGTGCTAGATCTGCCCGCGCCTGATTGAGAAGGTTGTTGCTTCCTCCTTTGCCATGGACGCCGTCTATTAGCACCCGTTGGTCTCTCCTGTCCACCTGTCAGCCATTTATATACTCGATTCTCATCGTAGTCAGAGTCCACCGCAAACCTCTTATTCCTTTTGAATTTAAGCAATTCTCTACGATATTGGTCACATTGTGACTGTAGCCGTTCCAACCATTTACCCTCACGATCATCTTCTAAGGTTTTAAGATGATCTTTCTCATAAGTGGTAATTTTCTGGCGGGTTAGATGTAGTTCCCTATTCGCCTCCTCCACCACCAGGATCATTAAATCAAAAGCGCACTTATTCAATATGGCCACCCATTTACGTACAAATTCGGGATTATTTCGGCCAATCGTCGGCACATTTCTCACTCTAAATCCACGTGGGATTTTATGATCCCTAAAATAGTCTGATAACGAAATACTGTGTAATGAAAAGTCTATTTCACGTCTCTTCATCCTGAGCAATTGATGGTAAACATCTTCAGGGTTATGTGCAATATCCAACACAGGTATAACTTCTTTAGACAAGATGCGATTGATTTCATCAGTACTGTAACTGAAAGTTTCCCCCAACGGTGTCACCAATACACCATGTCCCGCACTCTGATCCACAGACAGCGAGCTCGGTATACTTGACTCCATGGGGATGCAATTCTGTCAGTAATGTTCAGTAACTGGAGTAGAGAGTAGTTAATCACAGTTCATATAGAAGAAAAAGCACTATGGATGCAGGTGCCTTGCAACTTATGCTGAAAACAGCACAACGATACACAACCATATACTGCCGGCACTCCACTAATACAAACAGCTTGCTCCGGTGCCACATAGAGTGAAATACAAATCCCAGTAAGAAAGGCACTCTGGAGACATCAATAATGGCAAAAATAGCAAAAAGTGTATTGAAGTTGATAAAGTAGTATCTAAATTTGTATGCAGGGGGTATGATCGCAAAATGTTAGATGCACAGAAAACCAAGGTTCTGAATATGTCTAGAGCAGAGCTGTTAGAACCGAGGAACCGTAATCAGGATAATCTGTTACCATGGAGCAGTGATTTTACTGTAGCCAGTCCCATTGTAAAAAGAGCTAGCAAAGCTCTCTGGCCTATAGTCTGTTCAGATAAAGATCTCCCTATCTTTAAAAATAAGCGACCGATTGCCGCCTTTCGGCGTGGTAGTAATTTAAGAGACCGTTTAGTACGTACAGATATTTCAGGATTGAATATCCCCAAAGCACCAAACATATATACTAAACCAGCTGGTTGCTATTCATGTAGTGATTGCACTACGTGTAAATTTATCATTCAATGTAAACGATTTAATCATCCTCATACAACCAGGGTGTATGACATCAGATACGTTCTGACTTGTAACACCAGTTTTGTTGTTTACGTTGTGGTCTGTCCGTGTGGCTTGTTCTATGTCGGGCAGACCACACGTAAATTTAAGGAAAGAATGAATGCTCACAGGTCAGCCATCAGATTGTCTCTCAATGGTAAGGATATTGATCAACCTGTCCCTAGACACTTTAAGGAACATAACCATCCACTGGAATCTATACGATATTTTATGATCGATCATGTCCCGGAGTCCTTGAGAGGGGGTGACAGAGCAAAAACATTGCTAATTAAGGAGTCCCGTTGGATTCTGAGGTTGGGAACTACCAAACCGGGTGGTCTTAATGACAAAATTAATTGGAATTCTTTTGTATAATATTATGTGTCCTGGTGGGTAATACTATTCCCTAAAATCTGATTTAATGAGTATAGTTTTGTATGTAACTATATGGATATGCATTTGTATCCACACTCACAGGGTGATGTTCATACTGTATTCTGTGGTTTCTTGTTCTTGTTTTTAAATTGTCTTATTGTTGTATATTGTAGTAATGTGGTGGTATGTATACCTGCTATATTACCTATAACCTGTGTTCTCCGTTGTATCCACAGGGCGGCTGTACGTGAGTGCATTGAAAAACATGTGTGGAACGCATCATGGCCGGCCTTTTGGAACGCACACAGACGTTCCCATGGTAACGGCAGAGCGACTTCCGGGAGTGCGTCAGTAGATGCGTCTCCGGCCGGCGGCCCTGGGGAGCGGAATGGCGGCACGAGGAGGTGATTACCGCGGGCTGTGGGATATAAGGGGGTAAGTGTGATCTATGTATTGTGATTGTACTGCTGTGGTGTGTGGTCCTGAGGACGGGGTGCTGTCCCCGAAAGTACTCGACCTGAACCTTCAATACACTTTTTGCTATTTTTGCCATTATTGATGTCTCCAGAGTGCCTTTCTTACTGGGATTTGCACACCAACATACATACATACTTACCTATGTTCCCACGCAGGTCGGTCCTCTTCTCCAGTAGAATCCATGGTGTACCTGTAGAAAAAATTATACTCACATAATCCATGGTTGAAGGCTCCTCTGCTTGTAATCCTTTTGTAATCCACGTACTTGAAAAAATAAAAAAACGGATACCCGACCACGAACTGAAAGGGGACCCATGTTTTCACATGGGACCCTTTTCCCCGAATGCCAGAAACCCCCTCTGACTGATGTCTAAGTGGGTTTCTTCAGCCAATCAGGGAGCGCCACGTTGTGGCACCCTCCTGATCGGCTGTGTGCTCCTGTACTGTCTGACAGGCGGCACACGGCAGTGTTACAATGTAGCGCCTATGCGCTCCATTGTAACCAATGGTGGGAACTTTCAGGTCAGCGGTTGACCGAAAGTGACCTCACCGCTGACCTGAAAGTTCCCACCATTGTGAACCCCTACGCTTTTTGTCCCCCGTATTTTTGGAACCAGGACCAGGCGCAGAGCCCGGTGCTGGTTGCTTAAATATGGGGGAACCCCTGTCAATTTTTTCCCCATATTTTTGCAACCAGGGCCGGCTCAAAGAGCCCGAGGCTGGTTTGGCTTAGGAGGGGGGACCCCACGCAATTTTTTTTTTAAGTTTAAACATTTTTTTTTTTTTTTTTTACAAGGTGCACAATGAAGCCCTGCACGGATCTCTCAGATCCGGCCGAGATTCATTGTATTAAAGTCGGCAGTGTTTTACAAGTCACTCACGTGGGATACATTATAACACACTGGTTTGCATCATTTAGTTGTTTATAGTTCCCAGTCACAGTCTTATTTAGTGTAGCCAGAGATCAAGGGCTGTGAGGCTGCTCGTGGGTTGTTAATGACACTATAATTAATATAAGCGGTTAGGCCAATATTGTCACACTTTTATCAGCCTTATTATTAGACGATTGGAATGGGCTTGTTGCTTATAGTTGAGATATTCTGTGACACTCTAGTTCTAACGGTATAGTTATTCAATTCCCAGTCACTATCTCATATGATATGACAATTACAACTCATTTGTTCCTTTTCAATTAGATGTGTTAAAAAAACTGCCTAAAAAAACGAATGACATCGACATCGGAAAAAACGAAAATGCAGAATACGGCAGCTTAGTAAATTAGTCGTAATCAATTCAAAAAGTTGCATATTTACACTTTTGATGTCATTCGTGATTGAACTTTGACCTCAAACGGGAAAATACGAATCTTAGTAAATTTACCCCCTTATCTTTTTCTGGGGCACGCTTTATGAAATATATATTATAATTAAAATTAATTCTTTATTGATCACTATTAAAAATTCTAGGCTTTATCATAATTTAGTCATATCAGGCATAAAAATTTGCCGAATGTCAAGCGATAATCTCTATATCATTATCCGTGGTAGGATTCCTTGACTATATGGAGCAAACGGCAGAGCTGTGTTATTAATAATTGATATATAATATGAACACACTTTTGTGATTGGAATTACTATACTACGTAGGGCTTGCTAGCTATTTCTCTTCCTTGATAAACAGCCAGCGTTCGATACAACTCTTAGCTGTGACTGTTACAATATACGAGAGAGTAACTAAACGGTTACCATGTATAATTATTACACCGGATCAGCTACATTTTAACTACTGCCTGAGATATTCAGCGTGATAAGCTGACAGGCAGAACAGCACACACACATCTAATTGAAAAGGAACAAATGAGTTGTAATTGTCATATCATATGAGATAGTGACTGGGAATTGAATAACTATACCGTTAGAACTAGAGTGTCACAGAATATCTCAACTATAAGCAACAAGCCCATTCCAATCGTCTAATAATAAGGCTGATAAAAGTGTGACAATATTGGCCTAACCGCTTATATTAATTATAGTGTCATTAACAACCCACGAGCAGCCTCACAGCCCTTGATCTCTGGCTACACTAAATAAGACTGTGACTGGGAACTATAAATAACTAAATGATGCAAACCAGTGTGTTATAATGTATCCCAAATAATTGTGAATAATAAACCCAATGATACTCCAATTATAAAAACGAGACAAAGTTTGGGAACTGAATACTGACACTGTAAACAATATAAGATTAAGTATTTCAATTATTTACCAGTGATAAGTTCAAATATAAATGTGATATTATTGATTCAGTCACACTATTATATATCAAGTCCAGTGTTATTAAAAACCATGAGCAGTTTCATTGATTCAAGGGATCTATCTCTGATATATTGTATTTTATTAAGATTTATCATATTGTCCTGATACCCGGTGACATAATTTAACAGTGTCAGACACCATTGGCTCAACTAGTATTGAGCTATATGATATAAGATAGGAGGAACTAATAATATAACCATTATATACAGAGGTGGTACATAAATTCAGTAAATCCTTAATTATTGGGTATCCAACCACTGTATAATTTATGATATACTGATATGGCTGGCTCAATATAGATTATTATACGAACAGCCATCGGTACAAAATAACGGTTCTAATACATACCCTCATATCAGCTGTCTGACGATGTAATATACCCTCCTATATTTTGATCACATAACATCAATCAATTTATAGAGAATCCTACAGAGTAAGGACCAACATTTAGCAGTCAACTACTTATCTGTGGCTGGCTCAAAGAAGCGTTTACACACACATAAGAATGTACAAATGAAATAAAGAGTGACACATAAGTGAATCTATTTTTTAGTGATATCAGTAATTTTATTCATTGTGTATTGTGTATAATTGTTGTCTCGTATTTTTTCACATCATTAAGCAATTTTAATTATATAACATTAAAAGTTACATTTTAATTATACTCACCTTCTTTCTAAAGTGCGCCAACAAAGAGACAATCCTTTTCTTTCTAATGATCTCCTGTACCTTTATTGTCTATGGCAGCACCCCCTATGTCTAACTATAAATTGGTTTACAATATATAAATTGGGGACTTACATTACATTATATATTCAATCAATTCATTTTAGACTAGTGCAGAAGATATCCACTCCCCTTTTCCCTAAATCTATTAAGCCGTCCATTGGTTTTATTAATACACTCGCCCTTCACCACCTACTACCTTTTCCCCCAATAAACACTCAGACAACTGAATTGCGATTTAAAAGGTCACAGACAAATTTATTGATCGAATTAGAATTGGTACTCTATAAGTGGGTGGCGAGAAAGCAGTGCGTGCCCCCGGCTACAGCCTCATTATTAAGTTTCTCCTAGATTAAACAATGGGGCGGAAACGAAGTCCCGCCCTTGCGCAAATTAGCTGAGCGGTACCACTTCCCCCATTGGCATAGCACCGGTCCACCCTTAAGATGACGACCGTGTCGGCCCTTGAGGCCACGACAAACTCGCAGAGTATCTGTGGGAAGTGCCGGCCAACCGATGTTGCGCTACTACAGACCGCCGAGGAGCACTGCTTGCCGCGCCTGCTGGACCACTCTTGTCAGGTGATAATTACACTTCGAAATGGCCTGATGGTGCCTCTACCAAAAATAAAAATTCCTACATTCCAGTTATCCAACTTTTGCACTGCTTACGTGCCAATACTGCCATGTCCTGTCAGGTGCTAATTACACTTCGAAATGGCCTGACGGTGCCTCCACCGAAAACAAAAAAATCCTACATTCCAGTTATCCAACTTTTGCACTGCTTACGTGCCAATACTGCCATGTCTTGTCAGGTGATAATTACACTTCGAAATGGCCTGACGGTGCCTCCACCAAAAATAAAAAATTCCTACGTTCCAGTTATCCAACTGCACTGCCTACGTGCCAAAACTGCCATTCCACATGGGCGGGAGGGTGGGTGCCTTCTTAGATCCTTGTCCAGAGTGAAAGAGGAAGCAGGCCTGCCCTTCCTGACCTTTTGTACACTCACAGGTAGCTCTCCTCCCCTTTTCCTACAGGATGCTCATTGCTGTCTCTCTGCTCCACACTCCCCCTCCCCCCTTCTCCCATTCCCAGCCCAGGCTTCCTTCCTTAAAAAACCAGGCCGCTTATTTATTCTTCAGGCCTATTTGGCCCTTGAATTCTTTAAGCCGTCCATTGGTTTTATTAATACACTCGCCCTTCACTACCTACTACCTTTTCCCCCAATAAACACTCAGACAACTGAATTGCGATTTAAAAGGTCACAGCCAAATTTATTGATTGAATTAGAATTGGTACTCTATAAGTGGGTGGCGAGAAAGCAGTGCGTACCCCCGGCTACAGCCTCATTATTAAGTTTCTCCTAGATTAAACAATGGGGTGGAACCAAAGTCCCGCCCTTGCGCAAATTAGCTGAGCGGTACCACTTCCCCCATTGGCATAGCACCGGTCCACCCTTAAGATGACGACCGTGTCGGCCCTTGAAGCCACGACAAACTCGCCGAGTATCTGTGGGAAGTGCCGGCCAACTGATGTTGCGCTACTACAGACCGCCGAAGAGCACTGCTTGCCGCCATAGCCTGGTTCCTAGTGATGCTCTCTATGCTGCTGTCAGTCTCCATCAGACTAAGAAAAATGGGTCTTTTTGCCCCTGGATTGTAAGATGAGGGCCCCTGCTTTTGCCTCCCATGCCTGAATAGACATTTACCAGCTGCCCTATGCCTGCTGCCCGCTAACTATCGGAGTGACCTGCAAACCGCACCCGCATGGCCTAGCAAGAACAGTGCTTTTGGGTGACCCATATGGAGGTGAAAACCACAAAACCTCTTTGAGGGCAAAATTGTTAAGTCCTTCATTCCCCCAAAGCGGCAGGCAGCATAATGCCTTGGGTTTCCCAAAAGACACTCAGGGAGCTTACTTCCCCCGGAAAGGTGTCCCAATCAGACTCGGGTGAATGTAGGCTCCCTGTACATAATCCCTCCTGTAATTCAGCCCATGTGGGACTGTTTAAATGCTTTTACCCCTCGGACAGAAAAACCTCCCAGCCTGCCACCGAAAGGCTTTCCTGGCTCCTCCTCCAGCAATCCTGCAAAACACTTTAGGTCTATGAGGATCTTGTGGCTGTCTAGTGGAAATCTGCTAATAGAGATTACCCTGTGAAGTAGAAAATCAATGTTAGTTTGCACTGTGTAGATGTTTATATGTACGCTTTTTGAGTATCCCAGGAATGATTGCCTGGCCGCAGCTACATACGAAGCACTGTGGCCATGCACAATACCCTTACTGCGAGCCCCCCACGCAGCATTACCCTCTCCTCTTGCAACTGTGCTGCTGCTCTGACCGGTTTTCATTCATAAAGATTAATTTACTTGTACTTGCCTACCCCCAACATATAGCATTCACCACATATATACTGGTCAGCCCTTACTAGAACAAACTTGGACTTTTTACAAAACTCATAAAAATTGTTACTTCCTAGGCGCAGCCTTACTCTGTGCGGAATGCCTGCTGATTGTCTGGACAACCGCGGGCATTCCTGGCATATTTCTGGCCTGCTGTCGACCACTGCAACTTTGAGTTACCTGTGACCTTGCTGCCTTTATAGAGCCAAAGAAGTTGTCTTCATTTAAAAACTCATGTTAAATGTATACAAAGCTGGCTTACTAATACCATGTTGAGTCTCCAACAGAAGTATCATTCCCTGTTCCCCAATGGGATGATCCCCCCTATCCGAAATCGGTACTCCCGGCATATCGGTAATGAGATGTTACCCTATGTATTTATGGTATGGTTTAATCCGGTTAAGTATACTCGACATATAGCGCACTAGGATCTACACCTAGTAACTGTAATATGAATTAAGCCACCCGAGAGAACATACAAACTCCACAAAGAAATGCCCTTAACTGGAATTGAACCCATGACCTCGGTGCTGTGAGGCAGTAATGCTAACTATTGCACCATAAATGGTGTGTTTATGCTGCATTGTTTTTCACGCATTGCGCCAGGCTAGTTGTCATACGTGGTTATCCCGTATACCGCTAAGACACATGCAGAAATGACCCCTACTTTATGCAGAGACAAGGTACTATTCAGCGCTTAAGGACATAGCTGTGCGCCTGGACCTTTGACTTTCATTCTCCTTCTGTCCTGTCTACCTCATTATGCTACCTAAGTGAACATAATATTGCACGTTCCCTAAAGTAGCTTTGATGGTTTTTATACTGTGAGCGCTATCGCTACTTGCTTTGCCTCCCAGGCTTGCATTTTGTATGACACTCAGGTTATAGAACCAGCTAATTTGTACTAAGCGGTATCAGTATATATCGAATATTGCAATGCCAGGGGATTAAAGCATACGTTTAGCACAGTGGAAGTTATACTGTAAAAAAGGGGGAATATCTCCCAGCGCTTGGTTATATCGAGTGAGTTATATACAAGTGATTTAGTAAATACCAATAATCACAAAATCAAAGAGTGAAATAAAATCAATTTTCTTTTATTAAAGGTAAGATATGGGTGTCTTTCACTCCGTTCTAGAATACTAAAAGTTTTACAGTGATTCCTAATACCGGTATACTAAACATAAATAAAATAACAGGACAAACAACACAAAAAACATGTATAATTTGTGATACGCTATCCTTAGCGATTTACTCACTAAATGTCTTATAATCACTTAAAGGGTGAATCTTAAGTCCCAAGAGTATGGTAATATTTCCGCAAGATGAAACTCACTAAAGGGTGAGTCTTAAGTCCCAAGAATGTAGTAATTTTCCGCAAAGTGAAACTTATTTGTATCAAAAAGGCAGTCTTAGTAAGGCTTCCATTCAGGTCACAATTTCCTGAAACCAGTATGCACAGTTTCCTTCATGTATAACCTATGGAAAGCCACTTACTTCAAAAACCACGGAGAAACAAACGACGGGTGTCTGCCGGCAGACAAAGAATCTGGTGTCTCTGCAATCAACTAGTTTCGCCTGTCTCTGCAGGCTTCCTCAGGATGGCCGAGCACACCTATTCCCCGCTATTTAAGCCTCCGTACGGCTTCCGTTTCCATGGTAACCCGCTACTCACAGCATCCAGCTGCACCACGCCATTTCCGGTCCTTGTGGCTGATTCCTCCATCTGCGTTGCTCGGTTGCTTGGCAACCCGCTGTTCAACCGCCGCAGCATCCAGCTAACGCGTCACGTCACTTCCAATCCTCGTGACTACTCCCTTCACATACGTCGTCTAGGTTACTTCTATAGCTTCCGTCCCAGCGTCTCCATTTGTATACTGGTAACCATGGTGATTTTTAGCGGAACATCCTGGCCGGACATGTAGTATTTTGTATCTGTTACCCTGGTGATTCCCTTATGGTTACTAATCAAAGCTACAATCTTCCTCTCAATTTCATCAATTAATTCATCATACAGGAAATGTTTAAATACCATTTTTCACTGTATATTTAGATCTTATTATTGTCAAACGAGTAGGGTCCACTGTATCCCGTTCATGTGTCAATATTTTAAGTAGACACACATATTACACACCACTATAACACAAAACACAAAAAGACACAAAACACACAGTGCCTCTAAAATATCCTTATTCCTAAATACATGTTTTTATAAAAATAAAAATAAAATTCTCGCAAATAATCTTTTTTAATTTACTCCTTTAGGAACGGATAGAGTTCCCAATCTATGTTTAGACCCTTTGGGACCAAAGTCCCCAATTCAAAAATCGTTCTTGCCTCTTCCTTTAAAAGTTCACTATCCCAGTCTCCTCCTCTCCATGACTTTTGTACTAGTTTTATTCCAATAACTGATAGAACCGCAGGATCACTATTATGTACTTTGGCAAAATGTACTGGAATATTGTGGTTTTCTTTTTGTGTCCTAATATTGTTCAAATGTTTGTTAATTCTAGTCTGAAGGCAACGATAGGTCTTGCCCACATATTGGAGCCCACAGGGACACGTTAACAAATATATCACCCCTTTTGAATTACACGTGATTTTTTCTTTTCTTTTATACTCCTTTCCTGTACTGTTCGATTTATATTTAGTGATCGGCTTTGTTGAAATATTTCTTATTTTCTTACAGACTACACAGTTATTGCACTTATAGAAACCTGGTTTCATATCTTTCAGCCATGTTGTTTCTTCTTTCCTCTCGTTCTTACAATAACTTCTCACCAAACTGGTCTTCAGAGTGGGTGCTCTTCTGTATATTATTTTAGGTTTTGCTGGTATAATCTCTCGAAGGTCCTCGTCTGTAGTTAAAATATGCCAGTGTTTGTATATACTTTCTTCCAAAAATCTCCGCTGGCTCGAGAATCCCGTTAAGAACATTATTTCATCTCTTTTCTTCTCATTCTTGTCTTTATAGCAAAGGAGATCCATCCTCTTCATTTTATCCACTTCATTCTTATTATCTATCAGATCTCTCTGGATGTAGTTCTTTTCCCCAAATTGCTTCATAAGGTCCATTACTTGTATATCATAGTCTGTCTTCTTGGAACAGTTTCTTCGAATCCTTCTCATCTGGCCTTTTGGAATATTTGATAGCCATTTGGGGTGATGATTGCTCCTAAAATTTAAATAACTATTGCAATCTACCTCCTTCCTGTATGTTCTTGTTTCAATATGATTATCTTCAATGAAGATGGTTAAATCTAGATAATTTATACTTGTATCGCTAATCTCCTTTGTAAACTCTAGATTTAAATTATTTACATTTAACTTCATAATGAAGCTTTCCAGATCTTTCCTGGTCCCATCCCAGATGATGATCACATCATCAATAAACCTTGCCCATAGGACAAGGTTTGGGAGATATTCATTGTTGGACCATATAAATTCTTTCTCCCATTGCGCTAAAAAGAGATTAGCGTATGAGGGGGCGAAGTTTGTACCCATAGCTGTTCCCTGGGTTTGTTTATAATATTTACCTCCATACCAGAAAAAAATTATGTTCTAGCGTGAAACTAATACCTTTCAAAATAAACTCGATTTGATCTTTCTGCAAGTCTGACTCTTCGATCAGAATTTTTTGAACATTTTCCATACCTTGAATATGTCTAATTGATGTATATAACGATTTAATATCACATGTGGCCAATAGGAAGCCCTCTTTCCATTCTATTTTATTTAATGTGTCTAGAATGTGTATTGTGTCTTTGATGTAGCTTCTTTGTGTCGTCACTAGCTTATTCAAAAAGACATCAATGTAGCAGGACAAGTGGGAAGTTAGTGATTGAATCCCCGCGACAATTGGTCTTCCTGGGGGGGTCTTAGGGTCCTTATGGATTTTAGGCAAATGATAGAACACTGCCACCTTTGGATGTTCTGGGTAGACATATTTGAACTCACTCTTCATGAGTATCCCTTTCTCTAATGCATCCTTGAGTATCTTCTCCAATTCTCTCTTATACTCTTCCATAGGGTTTCTCGATAGTTCTAAGTACGAACTTGTGTCCTCTAATAATCTCATGCACTCCTTGTCATAATTCTCTTTATCCATAATGACAATCCCCCCCCCCCTTTATCCGCTTGTTTGATCATAATTTTTTCATTCTGTTTAAGATTCTTCAAGGCATTTTTCTCTTTCACACTCAAATTCCATTTCTCTGCCTTTCCCACCTTCTCTGGAATCCTCTTAATATCTTCTTCCACTAACTTCTGGAAAGTACTCAACAGATGACCTTTTAAATGTGAGGGATAGAACGTGGATTTCCCTTTCAAATTAGAGTGTTCATAAGGCTCTATTGCTCTTTCTTCCTTCATTCCATTCTCGTTTTCCTTCTTTTTAAAGAACTTCTTCAAAGTAATTGTCCTAATGAACTTTTGAAGGTCTACTATGGTGTCAAATTTGTTGAGCGTATTTGTCGGGGCAAACTTAAGTCCTTTCTCTAGGACTTTTATTTCAAATGGGGTCAATTCATAATTACTTATGTTGAATATCCCCTGCGTGTAGTTTGTTGTTGTTTTTCTTCTGTTTTTTCTTTAGCCCTGTTCTTTGCTTCTCCTCGCTTCCCCCGTTTATGGATGGTAAGCTTCTTTTTCGTCTCCTTCTTTTTATAGCTGTGTAGCTTTTTATAGATTCGAAGAAACTGTTCCAAGAAGACAGACTATGATATACAAGTAATGGACCTTATGAAGCAATTTGGGGAAAAGAACTACATCCAGAGAGATCTGATAGATAATAAGAATGAAGTGGATAAAATGAAGAGGATGGATCTCCTTTGCTATAAAGACAAGAATGAGAAGAAAAGAGATGAAATAATGTTCTTAACGGGATTCTCGAGCCAGCGGAGATTTTTGGAAGAAAGTATATACAAACACTGGCATATTTTAACTACAGACGAGGACCTTCGAGAGATTATACCAGCAAAACCTAAAATAATATACAGAAGAGCACCCACTCTGAAGACCAGTTTGGTGAGAAGTTATTGTAAGAACGAGAGGAAAGAAGAAACAACATGGCTGAAAGATATGAAACCAGGTTTCTATAAGTGCAATAACTGTGTAGTCTGTAAGAAAATAAGAAATATTTCAACAAAGCCGATCACTAAATATAAATCGAACAGTACAGGAAAGGAGTATAAAAGAAAAGAAAAAATCACGTGTAATTCAAAAGGGGTGATATATTTGTTAACGTGTCCCTGTGGGCTCCAATATGTGGGCAAGACCTATCGTTGCCTTCAGACTAGAATTAACGAACATTTGAACAATATTAGGACACAAAAAGAAAACCACAATATTCCAGTACATTTTGCCAAAGTACATAATAGTGATCCTGCGGTTCTATCAGTTATTGGAATAAAACTAGTACAAAAGTCATGGAGAGGAGGAGACTGGGATAGTGAACTTTTAAAGGAAGAGGCAAGAACGATTTTTGAATTGGGGACTTTGGTCCCAAAGGGTCTAAACATAGATTGGGAACTCTATCCGTTCCTAAAGGAATAAATTAAAAAAGATTATTTGAGAGAATTTTATTTTTATTTTTATAAAAACATGTATTTAGGAATAAGGATATTTTAGAGGCACTGTGTGTTTTGTGTCTTTTTGTGTTTTGTGTTATAGTGGTGTGTAATATGTGTGTCTACTTAAAATATTGACACATGAACGGGATACAGTGGACCCTACTCGTTTGACAATAATAAGATCTAAATATACAGTGAAAAATGGTATTTAAACATTTCCTGTATGATGAATTAATTGATGAAATTGAGAGGAAGATTGTAGCTTTGATTAGTAACCATAAGGGAATCACCAGGGTAACAGAAACAAAATACTACATGTCCGGCCAGGATGTTCCGCTAAAAATCACCATGGTTACCAGTATACAAATGGAGACGCTGGGACGGAAGCTATAGAAGTAACCTAGACGACGTATGTGAAGGGAGTAGTCACGAGGATTGGAAGTGACGTGACGCGTTAGCTGGATGCTGCGGTGGTTGAACAGCGGGTTGCCAAGCAACCGAACAACGCAGATGGAGGAATCAGCCACAAGGACCGGAAATGGCGTGGTGCAGCTGGATGCTGTGAGTAGCGGGTTACCATGGAAACGGAAGCCGTACGGAGGCTTAAATAGCGGGGAATAGGTGTGCTCGGCCATCCTGAGGAAGCCTGCAGAGACAGGCGAAACTAGTTGATTGCAGAGACACCGGATTCTTTGTCTGCCGGCAGACACCCGTCGTTTGTTTCTCCGTGGTTTTTGAAGTAAGTGGCTTTCCATAGGTTATACATGAAGGAAACTGTGCATACTGGTTTCAGGAAATTGTGACCTGAATGGAAGCCTTACTAAGACTGCCTTTTTGATACAAATAAGTTTCACTTTGCAGAAAATTACTACATTCTTGGGACTTAAGACTCACCCTTTAGTGAGTTTCATCTTGCGGAAATATTACCATACTCTTGGGACTTAAGATTCACCCTTTAAGTGATTATAAGACATTTAGTGAGTGAATCGCTAAGGATAGCGTATCACAAATTATACATGTTATTTGTGTTGTTTGTCCTGTTATTTTATTTATTTTTAGTATACCGGTATTAGGAATCACTGTAAAACTTTTAGTATTCTAGAACGGAGTGAAAGACACCCATATCTTACCTTTAATAAAAGAAAATTGATTTTATTTCACTCTTTGATTTTGTGATTATTGGTATTTACTAAATCACTTGTATAGAACTCACTCGATATAACCAAGCGCTGGGAGATATTCCCCCTTTTTTCCGTGTTCTAGAGTAACGGAGAGGATAGTGGAATCCTCTCCTTGTTCTCCAGAGCAGCTGCAATACATCGAGTGAGGCAGGAATAAGCGCAGTCCCCTACCCTTTCTTTCTACGAAGTTATACTGTGTAGTGCTGGGCTGTACCGTGCTATGAGAATCATGGTGCTTATTGTTACCTGTATTCTTTTTTAGTTTTTGTTACTGCATCGTTATGCTCTGTGTGCCAAGCATCGCTCTAATGTATGCACTATGCAAGGCATTGCAAATAGCTTGTGATGCCTACCCAATAAATGCAATACTAATAATAATCATGCTAAAGCCACGGGTAATACAGAAAAATTGGCTAATATGAAAGTTATGGTGTGTCACTGTCACCATGCTCCTTTATTAATACATATTGCTAATGTCAAAGTCGAAAAATATTCCAGTACACACATCACGTACTAACCTCACACACATGCCCGCTGCGCGTGCACTTGTTCCGCCGTGCGTGCACATATCCGCAATTTGCGTATGGTCGCTCCCACGGTCCTGCGCGTGGTATGGGTATTTACGGCGGAGTTTGTGAACGCATGGAGGGTTATCAAAACATTACATATTTAATCCAAATAGTGCACATTGTACACATAGCCCCCCTGCACCACATCAGAAAGAAATAGCTGTTTAAAATGGTTACACAAAGGGATTCACCTTTACAGGATAGGAGGGGACAGAACAAGGTTACAAGGTGGTGTTTGGTATCCAGCTGTAGGGTATTTTAAGGGAAACATTCTGGTGTTGGTTTGAGGAAGATCGCATGTTCCTGAGGATAGTTAGGTGCAGAAGCAGAATATAGGTTTAAACTGTATTTACTGTATATTATGTATGCAGCGGGAATCCAGAGGAGACCACCCACAAGAGCAGGTGAGAAAGACATCGCCCACCTTTTCAAATCAACCTATGACCTCTCCTGTAATGTAAAGATGCATCTCTGTGTCCAATGGACAAAGGGATTACAGTATCCATTGTATTGTTTATGGAAGTAGTGTATAAAAAGCCTGTTGCTGCCTGGCCGGTCAGAAGACTCTGAACGCTATCTACCTGATTAGCGGAGGACTGGACCAGGTTGCGCAAGCGAATATTCTCACGTATGTACATTGACTGTAGCCATTTACTCTGTTGTATATTGTAGTGTATAAATTGTATTGTTATCCCCTTCCAGATATATACGCTGAGGTGTCGGATCCCAGTGTTTAACTACAAATCGGTGTTGTGTCCTCTTTTCCCTGCTAGGGTTTAAAGCGTATTACATTACCTAACTGTATAAGGTTTAAGAGTGTATTGATAAGTTGTGTACGCGCTGCGGGTACTTTGTACCGTCAGCGCTGCATAAGGTTTAAGGTGTAACATCATTGCAGTGCTTTGCTGCATAAGGTTTAGAGTGTAATAATATCATTGCATTGCATTACTAATAAGGTTTAAAGTATATCAAGAGTGTGTGCGCTCTGTGTGTACTTTGTACCCCCAGCGCGGCGTTTGTACGCTAAGTCCGTACAAGGTACGGGACTCTGTACGCAAATAGCGTACAGAGTACGTAGCGTGTGTACTAAGTCTAGCGGCCGCAGCGGCTCCATGGTAAAAGTGTGTATAAAGGTATAGCTTTATGGTTTAAGATAATACCGACATTATCAATTGGGAGCTCTCACGGGATATCACGTTCTTAATGATGCACTGTACATTACAAATGCGGCTGTAATTGACCGGCTCCAATGGACGCATTGAGAAGCTGATGAAAAAACATCCACGTTAATGTATTGTTGTGGTATCAGTAAGACGCTGATATGAAATTTTAAGGGACAAGGCGTTTCTCATAATATTTAAGATGCTAAAATGTATTTTTATTGTTGCAAAACAAGGTTCAAATAGGTCATATTGTGTTTGATTCAGATTGGATTGTTTATCTGTTTAAGTAGGTTTAAAAGTATATTTAAAAGTTTGCATAGCTTTGATATAGTTTTATTTTTAACTCAGGCCTAAAATAACTTCAGGTGCTTGCATGGTGTGTGATTTCTTTGTGACAAAGGAAGCCGCATGGTCTGTCCTCCATTTTGGACTAACCACATGGCCTGTCCACCATTTTGTGTAACCCTCATGAATGTGGAAGGGGGAGGAGCAGCGGCCATTTTGGGAAGGTAATTTTTCTAAATGGCTGATTTTCAGTCTGCTCAAGAATAATCAGCTCTCCCTGGTCACAATTAATCACCATTTATGATTTACCAATGCATTTATTTAACCCATGCCATAGTCAATTACAAATAGTTTCAGATGGGGCTTAATGAAAGTTAATAGTGAGATGAATACTTGATGTAAGAAGTACACACAGATAAAAAAACAAAGTTTTTTTTTGGCTTGCTTTTTCTTTTACCTCTAAGATTTAGCTAACTCTGCTTACTATAAGATAGCCATTGAAATGCAAATTAACCTGTGTAACTGGTTTTTCTTAGCAGTGAACAATCCCCTTGAACAGGCAGTCAAAAAGCACACAGCATTGATATGCAAATACGAGACTTTAAAGGAAATGCATTCATTTCAGTAGGTGTGTACTGTGTGGGGGTTCTATGAGAGTCAAGTTATATATATTATATAAATATATATTATATATAATATTATTATAATTATGTGTATATTTATATCAGTGTATGTTCTGCAAGATAGCTATCCAATCTGAATCATACCATTTGAATTATTGATTATTACTAGATTCATTTAGACCTGTGTAAAAGACGGAGAAATTTGTTGCTATTTAGTTAAAAATATAGACTAAATATTAAGGAAGTAAACGTAAAACACAAATACAGTCTGGCCTAGTTAAAAAGATTTATACAGAAAGATACTGTGTTATGTTAAGTAAACGATTATAGTTAATATCGCTTACATTTATAGAAGTGTGGGATTTGTACTACTGCGGACGTACGGTCTTTGTACACGTGTCTCGGACAAAGTACGGGACTGCGTACGCAACGTGAAGACATACGCACGGTTGCGTGTTTACGCAACGTGCGTAAGGGTACGGCCGCTAAGTACTAATTACACAATAGCATTGTTTAGTTTAGGCGCGGGACGGTAGCCACGCGACAATAGCACAAATTGCTCAGTTTCCAAGATTTAGTTTAAATAAAACCTTTTTTTTGCTGTATTACCTCTGGTACTAAGGCTGTTTATCTGAATGAAAGTTAATTTTCTGTACAGAAAAACCAAAGTGTATTTGAGTGAACGAACGTGAGTGTGCAAACATAATAAAGGTTTTTGTGGACCCAGGGAATTCGGGATCCCGTAGGAGACCACACCAGGTGAGTGGAGACTTGGTGGCGTGAGAATAGCTGGCTCACGTTAATATAAATTGAAGTACAAAGGAGCAAGGTAGCAGAGTACCGCAGGCCAGAAGGTCATCGAAGGTTTAGAGTACCGCAGACCAAAGGTCAGCAAGGTTTTTGTTTAGAGTACCGCAGCCCAGGGGGTTAGCAAAGATACCCATTTAGTTTTTGATTGATACGCTCCGGCTGAGGTTTCGCAGCCTGAAAAATCGATTCCATTGGTCGTATGGCGGATAAGTAACAGTTACCTATACGCTGTGCGATTGGACCGCGCGTTCATGGGTGCAATACTTAGCGCAACGTGATACCCTTTTTACGAGCTTTGCGTAAAATCGCGGGATCATTAGCGCTGGATATAGCATACGCAAGCGTGATTTATGTGTAATAAAGGTTAAGGGAGGTTTCGCTGGTCTCTCTCAGGAAATCTCCAACAACCAATATTTACTGGAAAGGGTAAGTCACTCCCAGATACTTCCAGTAAATAGAGGTTACGTAGGGGCCCTAGGTTGGGTACGTACCTTCGCTAACGACAGTGTATGGTAGTATTGGCCAACGTGGGCGGTGAGTGGGTGAAAGCACTCGGAGAACTTTCACCGTTGCCTTATATTGAGTATTTTGGTTTTTTGTAGGATTAGCCGGGACGGCAATACCTGCAAAATATGGGGGCCAGTTGCTCAAGTAAGGGACGTGCAACCAGGGTTCAGGTTGACATTCCGCGGCCCAGAGGGTCGGCGAGGTACATAATGTGTGAGAAGCATGGACCACACGCAGAAATTTTGTGCAATGAATGGGAACGTATGACTGCGGAAGATAGGGAACCATTCCCTAAGGTAGGCAGTTTCGAACCAGAGGTATTGCAGAATTTAAGGGTTAGGATATGTCTGATAAAATCCCAAAAGCAAAGGGTCAGACACACAAACTGTTTAAATTTATGGCAACAAGAAGGAGATATGCAGCCGGTTCCAAACCTAGCGGGAATGAGAACACAAACACACCATTGTCGACACAGGTCGAAGGGGAACAGAAGGCTACAGTCAATGATACATACGTAAATGATAGTATTATGAAAAAGCAATGTATTAACCCTAACTTTTGCAAAATGTATCCGGTTTTGAAGTCTCTCCAAGGTTTTGGGTCACAGGGAGATGAAGGATTCAGCCAAATCGCAGCTCTCCTCCAGGCAGTCACTTTGCAGAAACTCAGGAGGGGCCTGTCCAACCAGGTAGTGCAGTAACAATATTCCCCAATTTAAGAACGGGTGAGGTCACAGCTACCGGTAAGTATGAGACAGTTCATTGCACAGAAACAACAACACCACACAGTAAACAGATTAGGAACGGAATGGTAGGATTACACCCTGTCTTGGAAATAGTAACTCCCAATGGGGGAACCGATAGTCAGGAAGTAGTCCTTACCAGGAATAATGCAATGTATTGCCCGTGGCCCAGAGATGAGCTGCGATCAATCATTTCAGAATTCCCCGACCCTCGGAAGCATTTAGCCAAATGTCAAAAGTTTATCAGAGATCTGGCTAATGCGTATGAACCGACAAACCAACATTGGCGGACATTTTTGAAAGCATGCCTACCCCCTAATATTGACACCCAAAAATTCACCACTGATTGTAGACTAGAATCGGATAGTCCTATGACTGACCGAAACAATCAGGAAAATATATAACTAATTAATAGGCAACTAGAGTTGTGTTTTCCCACTGAGTGGAGAAGAATTTTCTCCATAAAACAGAGGGAAAATGAAATGACATCTGAATATTTCCACCGAGCACTGCAGGAAATGGATAGATACATGGGGGCATCAGATACAGGGAACGATACGAATTACAGGAAGATAGCTGTGTCTGTGCTAATGGACGGACTCGATCAGACAGCAAGGGACAGAGTACAAACCTCTTTGCCTGGTTGGAGAGGGGTCACAGTAGCTTGCCTTAGAGAGTGCGCAATTGAACACCATAAGAATATTGCTAGGCGTAGGAAACTGCAAGTGGAGGGGCTGAGGATTGAAAGTATACAGGCTCTTACACCAAAGTCTCATCAGCCCAAGTCCCAAAACCCTAGTAGTAACAAAAAACCGAGGATATGTTACATTTGTAAAAATAAAGGACATTTTGCTAGAAATTGTAAGAGTAGTAGAGCACATAGCCAATCTAGACCCCTAGACAGAGTAAACAAGCCACGTTATTAAACACATAGACGGGATCAAGGGACATATAGTAAGGAATCACGATACAGTATAGAAAAACACAGATTCGGTTTATGGGAAGAACAGAATAAATGCAACTTTACCCTTTTGACAGAACTTACGGAGATTAGGAGGACGCTTCTAAACCTCTGCTTCTCTCTCTCTAGCAGAAGTGACCTCTAAGTAATTTAACAGGAGTTTTGTTAGAGATGGTATACATATAGAGTGCTCCCACCCAGGAAGCACAAAATATGTTAAGATACCCATGAAGACTAATGTTGCATTTCACTGTTTTAGAAGCATGTACAACACAGGTAGAGGAAATTATCTCAAAAATACCGGGTTCCCTATGAACTTAGAATGGACAAGACACTGGATTGAGGGCTGGGATAGTCCCAGTAGAGATATAACACACATAGAATTTTTTTAACGGGAACAGACTGATTAGGGAATCATTCCCCGTAGTGCCCAATCCAGATGTCAAACTTTGTAAAAATCTTCTTTGCCTTTACAAACTTATCTATTACTAAACTCTGTGATTTGTCTTCAAAGTTTCCTCTTCATCCTTTTACGTTCACTGACAGGATTACAGTTTAAACGTCACATGCCTACTCGGTCTGTCAGAGCTCTGCCTAAATCCAGTATATCTCACTAGCATAGGGACAACAGTATCAATGTGCCTGGTCATGCACAAAGGGTGGAGAATGGGAATACTGGTGAAGGTAGACTGTGCATAGATACATGATGCATAGATACATAGATACATGATCATAGATACATGATGGTGTGACAGCCTGATGGTGAACGCAAATCTGACAAATTTTCTTTTTATTATTTCCCCTCTCTTCTCACTTCCCAAAGATCACACAACTGATAATACACAACAGTTAAACAGATTTATGTTTCCTACAGAAAGGTCGCTGACCCGGAGAGAACATCGTATCACTGGAGTGTCTGTTCCAGGAAGGTTGAGAGGCAGTACTGTTGAGACGGCACCTGAGCGCGGAGAACAACAAGACCAAGAGGCGGTTGTCGCACCAGTTTTTCTTTTTTCTTATTATTATTTTCTCCATCTCCCACTACCCTCCTTCTCTCCTTCCCTTTTCCTCCCCCTTCTTGTTTCCTTTCTCTTCCCTTAATAATATGGACTTACCCCAAGAGACTGCGTTCTGGGTTTTTCTGTTAACCCTGTTGTTGACCAGAACAGTCTGTTTCGGTGAGAGTCCCAGAGAGGTCGAGAAAGGATCTGGAATGGGTTCTGATGGCGAGGACGGATTTGTAGAATTCCAAGAGCAACACATCACTCGAGCA
The DNA here is from genome assembly GCF_028390025.1 of Pseudophryne corroboree. Lineage (NCBI taxonomy): Eukaryota > Metazoa > Chordata > Amphibia > Anura > Myobatrachidae > Pseudophryne > Pseudophryne corroboree. The sequence goes on along the minus strand of NC_086450.1, from coordinate 175,985,427 downwards.
AAGGCGAGTATCAGAAAACGATCTGGTAGTCAGGGAGCTAGGAGGCACTGTGAAGGGTTATTGGCTGAGGAAAATTGCATTTGTAAAAATTTTGAGAACATAGTTGAGGATGGGTGCATCCAGAGATGTCAGTCCAGCCTTAATATCAAAATGGACCGTCATCCATTGAGTGATTACCACTCACTAGTGGGTAAGGTCTTAAACCAGACAGAATGCTGGGTGTGTTTACAAGTACCTCAAGGTCAGAGCAAGTCAGGATTAGTACCGTACCCTTTAGCAATAGATGAGGTACTCGAATTACGGGGTGGGAGACCAGTGTACAAGAAATTTAATATTTCTAGGTCCCCTAGTTTGAAGCTCCACCAGTATCATGTAGATAGATCCTTAGTGTGTTTCAACATTTCCAATTCCCGAAAACCAGGAAATTGGGAGGTGACATAATAATAATCAAACCATGGCATTTTCGCACAGAGCTGATAGGATACCCATAGACTCTGAACTTGTACGCCAAATATCCAACAGTGGAAGGTATTTTCGGTATAGGTATACTCAAGGAAGCAAGACCATGCGGGTTGGAGAAGTATCACCAGGGTGCTGTGCGCATATCATACAGCCTGATACTTGTACTGAGGAGATGAGAGAACTAGGGATTGGGTTTTTCACTTGGAAAGTTTGTAATATGGTAATGTCATATTCTGTCCCATATGTTCTCCCCGATGATGCCTATTTCATATGTGGGAGGAAGGCGTATAAGTGGCTTGCCCCAAACTCAGAAGGATTGTGTTATGTTGGAAGAGTGTTGCCAGAAGTCATGACCATAACCCATGATAAGATGAAAGATGTTCACCGCAGTGCTCAGGCTCCTTATACTCATACTCACTATGAACACATCGTCAAGAGACACCTCATAGAAAGGACATAGCACGTAGCCTCTGATTTGATCCACGAATCCACCAGGATTCAGTTCCTTATCGCATTAGACGTCACCCGTACGGCCAGAGGAACTATAAATTATAGGTATATCCATGCGCTGGCGAACTTGATAGATAATATCACTGAGATTTATGACGACACCTTCAGGTATACATGAAGGGAGTTACAAGCTTACAAGAAGGAATTGATCCAGCACAGGATGGTCCTTAATTATGTCACAGCCGTGATGGGTGGGTACTGTGTCACTTTGGCAACTCAATATGGTGTGAAGTGCTGCACGTATATTACAAACAGCACTGATGACCCAACCGAGATCATCGATCAAAAGATGGATGATATCTTGCAGTTTAAGTGGGAGTTCCGAAGGAGACACAACCTTACCCTGACTGCTGTGAGTAATGAACTGACTGGCTGGGTCTCATGGTTGAACCCACGAAATTGGTTCTCAGGATTAGGAGAGTGGGCTCAAAATGTTATTATGAGTGTAGGGAAGTTTCTACTTTGTATCCTGGGAGTCGTCATAATTATTGGCTTGATATTCAGGTGTGTTCGAATTCTAACGCGGCACAAGCACGGCACAAAATTGATGAGTCTAAGGAGCGGGGGCATTGTTACCGCAGCAGATTTAATTTATGACCCATCCATAGAGACAGTGTTGTGATAAGGATTGCAAATGAATTCCATGGCCTGTTTCTTTCACCCGTTTTTCCTTTGTCTCCCCCTTTGCCCAGATGCGCCGATCCGGAAAAGACATCGACCCTACCCAAGAACGATTATGAAAATGTTATGTGAATGTATTTTAGATATGTGTCTTATCTTCATCTCTGCAACCTTCAGTTAGTGATACACATAGTCGACAGGTGATATCCACATATATTAGCACTCACATATGTTCCCCCTCCAAGTATCATCAACTAAATGTGCACCCCATTTGTTGGAACAAGAAGCCGAAAAGAGCTCGGTAGTGTTTGTTGGCCCACTTACAGACCCTTAATACGGGATAAGACGGATTTAATGTATACTTCGCAATACCTCGAAGCTTATCTAGAACATATACGGCACGATGATACATGCCCCTCAGACATGGATTCATACATACATGCTTTTACTATCCCACTAGGTCATACATTTCCCACCTACACCTCTCCTCCTACCATCCAATCATTTGTAGATATTGTATTTTATATTTTTCTGTTTAGTGTTTAAGATTGTGGCAGTTATTGTTGACTGCCAAAGGGTGGACTGTCAAAGTCGAAAAATATTCCAGTACACACATCACGTACTAACCACACACACATGCCCGCTGCGCGTGCACTTGTTCTGCCGTGCGTGCACATATCCGCAATTTGCGTATGGTCGCTCCCACGGTCCTGCGAGTGGTATGGGTATTTACGGCGGAGTTTGTGAACGCATGGAGGGTTATCAAAACATTACATATTTAATCCAAATAGTGCACATTGTACACATAGCCCCCCTGCACCACATCAGAAAGAAATAGCTGTTTAAAATGGTTACAGAACAAAGGGATTCACCTTTACAGGATAGGAGGGGACAGAACAAGGTTACAAGGTGGAGTTTGGTATCCAGCTGTAGGGTATTTTAAGGGAAACATTCTGGTGTTGGTTTGAGGAAGATCGCATGTTCCTGAGGATAGTTAGGTGCAGAAGCAGAATATAGGTTTAAACTGTATTTACTGTATATTATGTATGTGGCGGGAATCCAGAGGAGACCACCCATAAGAGCAGTTGAGAAAGACATCGCCCACCTTTTCAAATCAACCTATGACCTCTCCTGTAATGTAAAGATGCATCTCTGTGTCCAATGGACAAAGGTATTACAGTATCCATTGTATTGTTTATGGAAGTAGTGTATAAAAAGCCTGTTGCTGCTTGGCCCGTCAGAAGACTCTGAACGCTATCTACCTGATTAGCGGAGGACTGGACCAGGTTGCGCAAGCGAATATTCTCACGTATGTACATTGACTGTAGCCATTTACTCTGTTGTATATTGTAGTGTATAAATTGTATTGTTATCCCCTTCCAGATATATACGCTGAGGTGTCGGATCCCAGTGTTTAACTACAAATCGGTGTTGTGTCCTCTTTTCCCTGCTAGGGTTTAAAGCGTATTACATTACCTAACTGTATAAGGTTTAAGAGTGTATTGATAAGTTGTGTACGCGCTGCGGGTACTTTGTACCGTCAGCGCTGCATAAGGTTTAAGGTGTAACATCATTGCAGTGCTTTGCTGCATAAGATTTAGAGTGTAATAATATCATTGTATTGCATTACTAATAAGGTTTAAAGTATATCAAGAGTGTGTGCGCGCTGTGTGTACTTTGTACCCCCAGCACGGCGTTTGTACGCTAAGTCCGTACAAGGTACGGGACTCTGTACGCAAATAGCGTACAGAGGCCCTCATTCCGAGTTGTTCGCTCGGTAAAAATCTTCGCATCGCAGCGATTTTCCGCTTAATGCGCATGCGCAATGTTCGCACTGCGACTGCGCCAAGTAAATTTGCTATGCACTTAGTAATTTTACTCACGGCTTTTTCATCGTTCTGGCGATCGTAATGTGACTGACAGGAAATGGGTGTTACTGGGCGGAAACAGGCCGTTTTATGGGCGTGTGGGATAAAACGCTACCGTTTCCGGAAAAAACGCAGGAGTGGCCGGAGAAACGGAGGAGTGTCTGGGCGAACGCTGGGTGTGTTTGTGACGTCAAACCAGGAACGACAAGCAGTGAAATGATCGCAGATGCCGAGTAAGTCTGGAGCTACTCAGAAACTGCTACGAGGTGTGTAATCGCAATATTGCGAATACATCGTTCGCAATTTTAAGATGCTAAGATTCACTCCCAGTAGGGGGCGGCTTAGCATGAGCAAATCTGCTAAAATCCGCTTGCGAGCGACCAACTCGGAATGAGGGCCAGAGTACGTAGCGTGTGTACTAAGTCTAGCGGCTGCAGCGGCTCCATGGTAAAAGTGTGTTTAAAGGTATAGCTTTATGGTTTAAGATAATATCGACATTATCACTAATATACCTCCTAGACTGCAGCCTATTTTCGGTCAGCACTGAAAACACTAATCAGTATTATACTGTTCGTTATATACCTCCTACAATGCAATAATACATGGTCATGGCAATGTGATGACTGTTCTGCCTTATATTGTATAATTTAACGCTATTCCCCTCTATAATCTGCAAAATACCCCTGGCCATTCGATCTGGTATTATACTTTATATTCGCCCGCTAGTATACCTATAATGCTGAAATATGCTCCTGCAGCAATGCCCCCAGTAATCATTATGGTGTATATTATATCACTAGTACGTCCCATACACTGTAATATACACATGCGGCAATGACATCACTGATTTGTATTATATCTATTATATCAGTGATCTAGGATACTATACTCTACAGTGTCTGTTTGCTTATGTAATCAAAATAATTACTACAACTCTCAGCAGTTGCACAGTGATCTAGGATACTATACTCTACAGTGTCTGTTTGCTTAGGTAATCTGGAGTTATTGTTTTGTGCAGAATTTAGCCTGTTTAATTGTTAGATATTTGGGGAATTTGGGATGTCCTCCTCCCATATCATTATTTGTTTGTTTTAGCTTTATTGCCCACCAGTGGGTGTTGGGCAATGGGTGGGGTTTTAATCAGTGAACCTATACCTTACACATGTTAATGTTAGTTCATATTAGAGTATACTTGGCTGATTAAGCCTGGCTGATTGATCCAGGGTGTAGGACTCTAAGGGAGGAGGCTCAAAGGGAGCAGATATATAATTTTAATATCAAAGCCTGGACTTAGCCTGGACTTAAACTGGACGAAAAACTGAAAGAAAACATCAAACAACAACCGATGAACTACTTATCAATATCAACTGCATATGCAAATGTATCACCCTCCAACTTTCACTCTGTGAACACTATTCAACCCATTTGTAGAAAAGAACATATGTAAGATCTGGTTTCCATCCATAATCAGGATCACAAAGATCTTCTTTGGGACAATTGTGAGTTCATCTTCTCATCTACAAACACTTAAAATATCTAACAGAATTACCATTGCTTCTTAACCCTCTCACAATCCATTCATTTCTTACAGCCCAAATACATTTCTGCACCCACTGTAGCTACGCTTTTGACTCATTTCATACTAAATCTACACCCATTGAGCCTACACTGCTTTTCTCACCTGCATTTCTGCAATTCTTCTGCTCTGATTCCCTTACAGTCTCCTCTCCTACTTCCACTTTCCCTCAACCTATTTACCTACTTAACACTATGTCAAGGCTTTCTTATACTCCCCACATCACTCAGTGTCTACCTAATAATGTATCTTTATCCTTCCACCCTAGTCTCCTACACCTCCTCCTCTGTCTCCCCTCCATCCCTCTGTTTCCTTCCCCCTCCTTCCCTGTTACCCCACTTTCATTTACCTCTGCCCCATGGTCCTGCTACCCAACAACTCAGCCCTGCTCCCTTTCTCCATTCTCTGTCACCTCCCCATACCCCCATCCACATCACACTGACCTCCCTCCCTGCCCACCTCCTGCAGTTTCCCCTCCCAGCTCAGGCACCCGCACCATCACTACTCTCTCATCACCCCTGCCCTGAAAGTTAATCTCACCTCATCACTACAGCAACCCTGATAATCTCATTCACATCTCTCCCACAAACTCATACCCCCTATCCTGTGCCCTCTGGAATGCCAGATCTGTTTGTAACAAACTGGTCCCCACTCATGACCTTTTCATTTCCAACTCCCTACACCTACTAGCCGTTACTGAAACTTGGATTACGCCCTCTGACACTACTTCTCCTGCTGCTCTCTCTGCTGGGGGCCTCACATTCACACACACACCCCGACCTGGGGGTCGCCATGGGGGTGGTGTTGGGGTCCTTTTACCTTCTAGTTACTCCTACCAACTCATACCACCAGAACCATCCCTTACATTCTCTATATTTGAGGTCCATGCCATACGCCTCTTCCAACCAGTCCATCTTAGAGTAGCTGTCATTTACCGCCCCCCTGGCACTGCTTCCAAATTCATCTACAACTTTGCTTCCTGGCTTCCTCACTTCCTCTCTTCTGACATTCCCTCCATTATCCTAGGCGATTTCAACATCCCTATTGACATCCCCATACAATCCCCTGCCTCTAAACTCCTTAACCTCACCTCTTCACTTGGTCTCTCCCAGTGGACCTCCTCACCCTCCCATGTGAATGGGAGCTCACTGGATCTGGTCTTCACTCACCGCTGTGATATTTCTGATTTTTCCAACTCCCCATTTCCCCTCTCTGACCACCACCTGCTCTCCTTTAACCTATCTCTCTCGACTTCCCCATCTCTACCTCCTAAGGCTACCATCACTAAGCGTAACATTGAAGCTATTGACACCACATTCCTTTCCTCCCTGTTTGATTCACTTCTCTCTCCTATTCTCTCTCTCTCATGCCCTGAACAAGCCACTTCCACATACAATGCATCCCTTACTTCTGCTCTTGACTCTGTTGCTCCACCAACCACTATTCACCCTCGCAAATTAACACCTCAACCCTGGCACACCAAATGCACCAGATATCTGCAAAAATGCTCACGTACTGCTGAGCGACACTGGAGGAAATCACGCTCTAAGGCAGACTTCCTCCATTTCAAACTTATGCTCTCATCCTTCAGTGCTGCCCTTTCTAAACAGTCATACTTCAAGAACCTCATCTCCTCCCAGTCTTCCAACCCCCAGCGCCTCTTTGCCACTCTCAACTCACTCCTCTGCCCACCTCCACCTCGTCTCCCTTCCTCACTCTCTGCTCTTGACTTTGCCACTTACTTTACATCCAAAATTGACTCCATACGTCAGGACATCACACCAGACCATCAGTAACGAGCTTTCTCCCATCCCTTACCAACCCTCGCCATCCCTCGCACCTACTCTGACATCTTTCTCCCATGCATCTGGAGAGGAAGTCATGGCCCTCATTCGTTCCTGTCCCCTCACCACCTCCCCACTTGACCCTATCCCCTCCCGCCTCCTCCGCTACCTCTCTCCTTCTGCTTGTTCCCATCTTTCCCACCTTCTCAATCTGTCCCTCTCATCAGGCACTGTCCCCTCTGCCTTCAAGCATGCACTCATCTCTCCTATTCTTAAAAAACCTACACTTGATCCAAACACTCTCTCCAACTACCGACCCATCTCTCTCCTCCCTTTTGCCTCCAAACTCCTTGAGCGTATTGTCTACAACCGCCTTGCTTCCTTTCTTTCCTCACACTCACTGCTTGACCCATTCCAGTCTGGCTTCCGTCCTCTGCACTCCACTGAAACTGCCCTTACAAAAGTATGCAATGACCTCCATCCTGCTAAATCTAAGGGACACTACTCTATACTTATTCTACTTGATCTCTCTGCTGCTTTTGACACTGTGGACCATCCTCTCCTACTGCAAATTCTTCACTCCATTGGTCTGCGTGACATTGCCCTCTCTTGGCTGTCCTCCTACCTTTCTGACCATTCTTTCTCAGTCTCCTCTCATGACTCCACCTCCCCCTCACTTCCACTAACTGTAGGGGTACCCCAAGGTTCTGTCCTTGGTCCTCTTCTCTTCTCTCTCTATACGTCCTCACTAGGTAAGCGCATTAGTTCTTTTGGTTTCCAATATCATCTCTATGCTGATGACACCCAAATCTATCTTTCCTCTCCAGACCTCTCCCCAGCTCTCCTCACTCGTATCTCCAACTGTCTATCTGATACCTCTTCCTGGATGTCCCAGCGCTTTCTTAGACTTAACATGTCTAAGACAGAGCTGATCATCTTTCCTCCCTCCCGCATAACCTCACCTCCTACAATCTCATTATCTATTGATGGCACTACTATCTCCTCTAGCCCCCAAGTGCGCTGTCTTGGAGTAATACTTGACTCCTCCCTCTCCTTCAAACCACACATTCAGCACCTCTCACAAACCTGCCATTTTCATCTAAAAAATGTTTCCAGGATCAGACCCTTTCTGACCCAGGATGCTACTAAGACTCTTATCCACTCACTGGTCATCTCCAGACTGGACTACTGTAATCTGCTCCTGACTGGCATTCCTGACAAATACCTCTCTCCACTCCAATCTATCCTCAATGCTGCTGCCCGGCTCATCTTCCTTACCAAACGCACTACGTCCACCTCTCCTCTCTTACTAGACCTTCACTGGCTCCCCTTTCCTTTCAGAATCCATTTCAAGCTTCTCACACTCGCTTACAAAGCCCTCACCCACTCCTCTCCCATCTAAATCTCTGACCTTATCTCCCTTTACACTCCCACCCATCCTCTTCGCTCTGCTAATGCACGCCGACTCTCCTGCCTACGGATTACTTCCTCCCACTCCTACCTCCAAGATTTTTCACGTGCTGCACCACTTCTTTGGAATTCCCTACCTCTCCCCCTCAGACTCTCCACCTCTCTACAAAACTTCAAACGATCTCTCAAGACCCACTTCTTCACCAAACCCAGCCAAATCTCATCCTAACCCTCTGTTCTACGCTCTCTATGTACCCCATCTGTGTCACCCCTGTCTGTCTACCCCTCCCCTTTATAATGTAAGCTCTCACGAGCAGGGCCCTCTTCCCTCATGTGCTTATCCTTTCTTACTTTAATAATCTTCAACTGCACCACATCCAGCAGTCTTCTGCCACCTGATACTTATTCCAGTGTCCAGTGTCGGACTGGGGCATGAAGGGCCCACCAAGGAAATGCAATCATATGGGCCCACTAAGGGGCGTTGTCATATGCTGGAAGGGGTGTGGCCACCTGACAAGAGAGGAGTGGCCAGCCGTTATAAGAGCCACCCAGCATAGTATATAAAGAAAAAAATGGTATAATATTTAGAGTTTGTTTAAATGAAGTGTCTTTTAGTACAGGTAACAGATATGGGGGGTCATTCCGAGTTGTTCGCTCGTTGCCGATTTATGCAACGGAGCGATTAAGGCAAAAATGCACATGCACTATGTATTTTAGCACAAAACTTAATAGATTTACTCACGTCTGAACGAAGAATTTTCATCGTTGAAGTGATCGTAGTGTGATTGACAGGAAGTGGGTGTTTCTGAGCGGAAACTGACCGTTTTCTGGGAGTGTGCGGAAAAACGCAGGCGTGCCAGGATAAAACGCGGGAGTGTCTGGAGAAACGGGGGAGTGGCTGTCCGAACGCAGGGCGTGTTTGTGACGTTAAACCAGGAACGAAATGGCCTGAGCTGATCGCAGTGTAGGAGTAAGTCTCGATCTACTCAGAAACTGCTAAGAATTATTTATTCGCAATTCTGCTAATCTTTCGTTCGCAATTCTGCTAAGCGAAGATAAACTCCCAGAGGGCAGCGACCTAGCGTGTGCAATGCTGCTAAAAGCAGCTAGCGAGCGAACAACTCGGAATGAGGGCCATGGCGTAGAAATAGTACATTTAAAAGTGTAACATGTAAGTACATATAAAAAAGAAATAAAAATCAAAGTCTAAATAAAATAAAAACCATAAAAACAGTTTTTGGTACCACAGTCTCAAATAAATAATGTACAATGTAAAAGTACAGTATACAAGCAGTTTTGCAGTCCATAAAGATTAGTTTTTAAATGGAGAGAGCAGCATAGTAAGTGGTGACTGATGGTCCTGCTCTTAATATGTTAATGCAGAGTAATACTAATATGGGCACTTACCTGTACATCTACCCGCCGGGGGTTAGCAGCCCAACTTCATAATGCAATAGTTCACTGGATACTTTTGTCTATCCATCTGTGTGGATTTGGTTTAAGTGGCGTCTCTTCCCAGAGGCAATGATGTTGTTACACAGATGACTCCTGCAGTGTAGCGATAGCGTCTTGCAGACGCTATTGCTACACTGCGATAGCGATAGCAGACAAAAGGATCCACTGAACTATTGCATTATGAACTTGGGCTGCTAACCCCCGCTGGGTAGATGTAAGTGCCCATATTAGTATTACTCACTGCATTAACATATTAGGAGCAGGACCATCAGTGAACACTGACTACCTATGCTGCTCTCTCCATTTCAAAACTAATCTTTATGGGCCGCAAAACTGCTTGTATACTGTACTTTTACATTGTACATTATTTGACACAGTGGTACCAAAAACTGTTTTTACTGTTTTTATTTTATTTTGACTTTGATTTTTATTTCTTTTAAATGTACTATTTCTACGCCATATCTGTTACCTGTACTAACAGACACTTTGTTTAAACAAACTAAATATTATACCATTACCCTTATCCAAATCTTGATTGCCCCAGGTTACTCTTTGACCTTTACCCTAATATGGGCACTCACCCGGCCAAGAGATCCTGTGGGTTCTCAAAGCTGGAGACACTGACACTATACAGAGGTCCATACACACACACTGACACTATACAGGGTTCCATACACACACACACACACACACACACACACACACACACACACACACACACACACACACACACACACACACACACACACACACACAGTAACACTATACAAGGGGTCCACACACACACACACACACACACACACACACACACACACACACACACACACACACACACACTGACACTATACAGGTTCCATACACACACACACACACACACACACACACACACACACACACACACACACACACACACACACACACACACACACACAGTAACACTATACAAGGGGTCCACACACACACACACACACACACACACACACACACACACACACACACACACACACAGTAACACTATACAAGGGGTCCACACACACACACACACACACAGACACACACACACACACACACACACACACACACACACACACACACACACACTATACAGGGGTCCATACACACACACACTGACACTATACAGGGATCCATACACACACACACACTGACACTATACAGGGGTCCATACACACACAGTAACACTATACCAGGGGTCCACACACACACACACACACACACACACACACACACACACACACACACACACACACACACAGTAACACTATACAAGGGGTCCATACACACACACACACACACACACACACACACACACACACACACACACACACACACACACACACACACACTATACAGGGGTCCATACACACACACACTGACACTATACAGGGGTCCATACACACACACACTGACACTATACAGGGTTCCATACACACACTTTAACACTATACAAAGGGTCCATACACACACACTGACACTATACAGGGGTCCATACACACACACTGACCCTATACAGGGGTCCATACACACACACTGACACTACACAGGGGTCCATACGCACACACTGACACTACACAGGGGTCCATACGCACACACATTGATGTACAGGGTCCACACACACACACACACACACACACACACACACACACACACACACTATACAGGGGTCCACACACACACACACACACACACACACACACACACTGACAATATACAGGGGTCCACACACACACACACACACACACACACACACACACACACACACACACTGACAATATACAGGGGTCCACACACACACACACACACACACACACACACACACACACACACACACACACACACACACACACTATACAAGGGGTCCACACACACACACACACACACACACACACACACACACACACTGACATTATACAGGGGTCCGTACACACACACACACTGACACTGTACAGGGGTCCACACACACACACACACACACACACACACACACACACACACACACACACACACACACACACACACACACTATACAGGGGTCCATACACACACACACACACACACACACACACACACACACACACACACACACACTGACAATATACAGGGGTCCATACACACACTATACAAGGGGTCCACACACACACACACACACACACACACACACACACACACACACACACACACACTGACACTATACAGGGGTCCATACACACACACTGACATTATACAGGGGTCCATACACACACACACTGACACTATACAGGGGTCCATATACACACATACACACAATAACACTATACAGGGTCCATATACACACACACTATACAGGGGTCCATACACACACGCTGACACTATACAGGGGTCCATACACACACAATAACACTATACAAGGGTCCACACACACACTGACACTATACAGGGGTACACACACACACACACACAGACACACACACACACACACACACACACACGCACGCACACACACACACACATTGACACTGTACAGGGGCCCATACACACACACACACTATACAGGGGTCCACACACACACACACACACACACACACACACACACACACACACACACACACACACACACACACACACACACACTGACACTGTACAGGGGTCCACACACACACACACACACACACACACACACACACACACACACACACACACACAGACACTGTACAGGGGTCCACACACACACACACACACACACACACACACACACACACACACACACACTATACAGGGGTCCATACAGACACTTTGTTTAAACAAACTAAATATTATACCATTACCCTTATCCAAATCTTGATTGCCCCAGGTTATTCTTTGACCTTTACCCTAATATGGGCACTCACCCGGCCAAGAGATCCTGTGGGTTCTCAAAGCTGGAGACACTGACACTATACAGAGGTCCATACACACACACTGACACTATACAGGGTTCCATACACACACACACACACACACACACACACACACACACACACACACACACACACACACAGTAACACTATACAAGGGGTCCACACACACACACACACACACACACACACACACACACACACACACACACACACACACACACACACTATACAGGGGTCCATACACACACACACTGACACTATACAGGGATCCATACACACACACACTGACACTATACAGGGGTCCATACACACACAGTAACACTATACCAGGGGTCCACACACACACACACACACACACACACACACACACACACACACACACACACACACACAGTAACACTATACAAGGGGTCCATACACACACACACACACACACACACACACACACACACACACACACACACACACACACACACTATACAGGGGTCCATACACACACACACTGACACTATACAGGGGTCCATACACACACACACTGACACTATACAGAGTTCCATACACACACTTTAACACTATACAAAGGGTCCATACACACACACTGACCCTATACAGGGGTCCATACACACACACTGACCCTATACAGGGGTCCATACACACACACTGACACTACACAGGGGTCCATACGCACACACATTGACGTACAGGGTCCACACACACACACACACACACACACACACACACACACACACACACACACACACACACACTATACAGGGGTACACACACACACACACACACACACACACACACACACACTGACAATATACAGGGGTCCACACACACACACACACACACACACACACACACACACTATACAAGGGGTCCACACACACACACACACACACACACACACACACACACACACACAGACACACACACACACACACACTGACATTATACAGGGGTCCATACACACACACACACACACACACACACACACACACACACACACACACACACACACACACTGACACTGTACAGGGGTCCACACACACACACACACACACACACACACACACACGCACACACACACACACACTATACAGGGGTCCATACACACACACACACACACACACACACACACACACACACACTGACAATATACAGGGGTCCATACACACACTATACAAGGGGTCCACACACACACACACACACACACACACACACACACACACACACACACACACACACACACACTGACACTATACAGGGGTCCATACACACACACACACACTGACATTATACAGGGGTCCATACACACACACACTGACACTATACAGGGGTCCATATACACACATACACACAATAACACTATACAGGGTCCATATACACACACACTATACAGGGGTCCATACACACACGCTGACACTATACAGGGGTCCATACACACACAATAACACTATACAAGGGTCCACACACACACACTGACACTATACAGGGGTCCACACACACACACACACACACACACACACACACACACACACACACACACACGCACGCACGCACACACACACACATTGACACTGTACAGGGGCCCATACACACACACACTATACAGGGGTCCATACACACACACACACACACACACACACACACACTGACAGTATACAGGGGTCCATACACACACACACACACACACACACACACACACACACACACACACACACACACTGACACTGTACAGGGGTCCATATACACACACACACACACACACACACACACACACACACACACACACACACTGACACTGTACAGGGGTCCACACACACACACACACACACACACACACACACACACACACACACACACACACACTCACACACTATACAGGGGTCCATACACACACTGACACTATACAGGGGTCCATATACACACAGTGACACTATACAGGGGTCCATACACACACAATAACACTATACAGGGGTCCATACACACACACTGACACTATACAGGGGTCCATACACACACTCACACACACACACACACACACACACACACACACACACACACACACACACACACACACACACACACACACACACACATTGACACTGTACAGGGGTCCATACACACACACACACACACACACACACACACACACACACACACGCTGTACAGGGGTCCATACACACACACACTGACACTATACAGGGGTCCACACACACACACACACACACACACACACACACACACACACACACACACACTATACAGGGGTCCATACACACACACACACACACACACACACACACACACACACACACACACACACATACTATACAGGGGTCCATACACACACACACACACACACACACACACACACACACACTGACATTATAAAGGGGTCCATACTCACACACTGACGCTATACAGGGGTCCTTTATATACAATCTTAGGGGGGCTCATCTAATATAATAATGCAGCACTGTTGGGCACTGAAGAGGAGGACTCTCCTACCGCAATTAGTAGCAGGGCTGATCCGCTGTACCAGTCCTGATCATGCTCTGCCTCCATTGTTGCTGTGATCCAGGGCTGGTTGTTGCGGGTGCTGGCAGGTGGGGGGGATTGTGCGGTGATAATGAGTGCTGGCAGGGGTGGAGAGGGTGCGCGGTGGACATGTGTGCCGGCAGGGAAGAGCGGTGCACAGTGACCATGTGTGGGGTGAGGTGCGGTGGACACGTACGCCGGTGGGGGGGAGAGTTGCACGGTTATAATGTGTGCTGGCGGGGGCAGGGGGTGGTGAGCGTCACCCCCTCACATGCTGTACGGTGCGTGTACCTGCTGCAGTCAGCCACTCAGAGCCAGTAGACTGCATCGGCCGCCCGGGAGGGAAATGTGATGTCTGCTGCTGATTGGGAGCCCGGGACCCGCGACCCGCCCACTGGTGACTGCACGCACTCACCAGCTCCAGCCTCCAGGGCATGCGTGCCGTCTCCTCCGGACCGCAGCGTGATCATCCTGACGGCGCATGGTGTTGTGCGGCACAGCCGACGCTCGGCTCTTCCGCAAACTCCTGACTGGCAAGCCCCGCCCCCCGACAGAATTGGGCGTGGCTAAATATGATAGTGACCCACCGGTGGAACCACCGGTTCCCCGGCAGGCCAGTCCGAGCCTGCAGTGTCATCTGCTGATGTAACTATGTTTATTTACCCTGTACTTGTCCTATACTGTCATCAACTGTAAGTTGCTGTTTTTCTGTTTGATTATTTGTTTATGTATTCTGTAATGGGGCGCTGCGGAACCCTTGTGGCGCCATATAAATAAAGGATAATAATAATATTGGATATTATATTACTAGTACATATTCTACCCTGCAATATATACCTGCCGAAACAACATCCTGATTTGTATTATATTGTATATTATATCACTACTACACTGTAATAACGCATGCCACAGTGACATCAATGATTTGTATTATCTTGTACATTATATCAATAGCACATCTGTTATACGCCCACTGGATATCACTAATTTGGCCTACACACTGTCATATACGTTTATAGCAATATCATGTATCTCACTATCACGTCTCATACCTGTTAGCCCATGTGTAATACCCACCTGCGGCACCTGCATTAGTGACATTACTGGTTTGTACTATGTTGTGCTTTATGCACTGTATTCAGGGCCGGTGCAAGGTTTCTCAGCACCCTAGGCAAATCTTCGGTGCACCCCCCGCCCCACATGTTTAAGAAGCTTTAGTAGAAAACTCTACTGTTTATGTACTGTGTAATGGGCGCTGCGGATCCCTTGTGGCGCCATATAAATAAAGGATAATAATAATAATAATAATAATAATAATAATAACTCACTTAACTTTTATAAATAGGCAACTCATTATTTTTATAACATACAGTGGCCATATACACTCACCACCGTTGCTAGGGTATTATTCATGCTGCTCAATCCACAAACAGCAGCCCCACAGATCTGGACTCCTCAGGCTTTCATAATCACTGGCGGCTGCGTTTCATAGTCTGCAGTGGAATGCAATCACATATATACAAGCGGCCAATTAACAGACTATACTGGCCAAGTATTCAAATGTACTCTAATACCCCTTTTTCACTAGCTTTTAAAACACGGGTAAATGTGCGAGGGCGCGCATTTACCCGTGTTTTTTCCTAGTGGAAAAAGGTCCGACGGCAAATTACCGGATCAAGTGATCCGGGAATCCTACCCGGGTAGCTAGCCTGGTTGAACACGTGTTCAACCCGGCTTGCTGTCTAGTGTGAACGGGAGGCATGTTGAGGCGACACGGCTCCCGTTCACAGTGTATGAGAGAGCGGCGCTTAAAGATCATGTGATCTCCCAGCGCCACCCCTGCCGCGTCACTAGCAGTGTCACCAACCCGGCAATTGCCGGGTTGGTGAGCGCTGTCTGATGGGGGCTGTAGCACGGGTCGCAGAGATGTCAGGCGACACGGCTGCGAGCCGTGCTACAGTGGTGGAAAAGGGGTATAAGTCGCCTACCTCTGAATACACTACTTTTTTTTTCTACATATACAGGTATTAAAAAATACCACCAACATTTACATATGACCCATTCCACAAAATACATACAGGCAAATGTATCTGGTGACAGGTTTTTGCCAATCCTAACAATATATCACTGAAAATGTAAACATAGAAAAACCTACAGCCAACCAAAGATTAAGTAACATACAATGGGTGGAATGTACTAAAGCAGAAATGCGGTAAAAACCCTGTTTTCTGTTTTTTTACTGCATTTACAAGTGTACTAAAGCCCCAATATCGGTGCTCCGATGTGGAGGGTAACATCATCTACCCTATAGAAGCCTACGGGCTTCTTATCACATCGTGCTGTGTGAGAAATCCGATTGGATCCCTCCCAGCATGCCCCCGCGTCCTGCGCATGTGCAGACGGACTCCTGGGTCATGAACCCGGAAGTCCAGGGACCGGAGCACATTGCAAAGGGCAGCTTTTATCGGAAGAGCTGTCATTTGCAACACTAATCGCATATGTTAGTACATATGTGATTAGTATTGATGCAATATGTGGCGGGATATACACCGCAACGTTAGTACATCCCACCCAATATATTAGAAACCAGTGATCCAACACAATCTTAGATCACTATATTAAAAGAATGCATATGAAAGAATGTATCTTAAATTGAAAAAAAAAAATAATAATTTCATATATATATATATATATATATATATATATATATATACACTGTATAGCTACATACATATATATATATATATATATATATGTGTATATATATATGTGTATATATATATATATATATATATATATATACATACACACATAGTTTTAGTATATCCCTGGATGTTTTTCCAAAGTAAAAAAAAAGATATTCATACTCAGAACCAGGGAGGTGCAGCTGCTGCAGAACCTCCTGCGAGACACCGACCGTGGTGTCCTGCTGGCTGATGCTATGGTGGATGAAGGGGAGAACAGCCACACAGACACATTCTTCAGTGCTGCTTCCTGTCCCCGCCATTCAGTGTCTGCTGGAAGGGGGATGCGGATCAGCCAGTGTTGTTGGCCGCTCGTGTTACGGTCACTTCGGCCTCCAGCAGCTCCTTATCTTGGCGGCGGAAGGAGCGGCTCCGTGGCTTGGCGGTGGAGGGAGCGGCTCTTCTACCTGCTCGTCGGGGCTACACGGGGGAAAGGGGGGCAGAGCGACACAAAAGGGGGAGGCGGGGGAAGGCTCCGTACATGCGGCTCCGATATGGGGTGACCAGGAAGCGGGTGCCTCACTTCCCTCACAGCGAGAGGTGCGCCGCGCACATTCTGTCTGATTACATTTTTAAATTCTACTCCGAACCGCCCTCCAGGTGCTGGCGCCCATAGGCATAGGTGGTGGCGCCGGCCCTGACTGTATTCTATCACATCTTATACACTGTGATGAACCCATGCCGTAATGAAAGCACTGATCGACATGGCAACCCATCAATGCAATCAATGCTCTATATTTTCTGTTTATTGTATTCTGCTTGTTATGCTGCGATTTACCCAATTCTGGCAATGTAACCTATCTGTATTATTGCACTTCTGTGATCCTTGATCTGCGTCAATCGCATACTATAACCCTATCATACCTTATACGCTGTTATGTATACTGACTCAGCAATGTAACCACTGACCCGTATTATACTGTCTCCTATGACACTATTACCATACTTGCCTACTTTTGAAAAGTAGTTTCAGGGAGATTATAGCTGGTAGTAGAATGCGACTCACGACGTTAAGTGGGGGGGGGGTGTAATCAGTGGCGTCACTTAGGGGGTGCGGGGGGTGCGGCCCGCACCCGGGTGTCACCTTTCACTGGGGTGACACCAAGGCACTCTCACGTCCGCACCCCCTCCTCCTATAGCGGGACCGCAGTCACGCCCGCTATGTTTAAAACATTAAACAGACATCCCCCTTGCGCCGCGGACAACCCGACGGACAGCGCGCTTGCGCCGCCGCCGGGGGTTTTGTCACTACTGGGGTCCGGCGGGCACTGTGTCTCTCATTGCCGCCGCTACACGCTGCGGAGCTATGGACGGAGAACAGACTCGCGAGATGATGACATCATCATCTCGCGAGTCTCTCTCTCTCTGCACTGTAGCGGCTGTAGTGAGAGGCTGGGAGGCGCTTGGAGGAGCGGGCGGGGACTCTGCGGGGCAAACAGACACTGCGTGTAGCTGTGTCTTGTGGCGCAGCTCGCACGGAGTCGCACCCTCAAGAAGCAGCAGGGGCAGGGCTGGCCTGGCCAGGCCTGTATGTTCGTCTGGACCTATTGCTGAGTAAGTTGGTATAAGCTCCACCTGTACAGTCTGAGGGCAGGAGGATGTACTAACCTCCCCCACCGCATTTGGCTTTTCTCAGCACTCTTTTTGTATTCTCTTTGCGGTTACTGGTCACCGCACCGCTGCCTGGCGCTACCCGGGCCATTGCTCCCCCACACTACCCGTCTCCATTCTCCTCTCTGCCATCCGCATCATCCCCGCTGTGGCCACTGATTCCTCCGCTCTCCGTAGAGCTTGGGCAGCGCTGCGCTCCCCCTTTCAGCTGCGCATGCGCACTTGTCACAACTTCCTGGTAGGCAGCTGACAGGGGGAGCGCAGCGCTGACCAAGCTCTACGGAGAGTGGAGGAATCAGTGGCCACAGCAGTGATAATGCGGATGGCAGAGAGGAGAATGAAGACGGGGAGCAATGGGTAGCGCCGGACAAGAAAAGCCAAATAATGCGGCGGGGGAGGTTATTACATCCCGCCCTATGTTACTGCTGTACAACTGTACTAAATGCAGTTGAATAATTGTTTATTTGATAAAATGTAATTTACATTAGATTTTGTAAGTGTGTATTGCATGGCACGACAAATCCTGTGGCCAAGATGCCATGGCGACCAGGTATTGGTGCCTGGCGACCAGGGCCATGAACACTATGAGGAGGGGACTGGGAACGTAGTGAGGATGGGGCCGGGCATGCGGTCAGGCAGGGTAGCGTCTAGTTACCCTTCGTGGAGAGGACCTTTCCCACAACCCCCTGGGTCCATGTCACAAACTATTTTGAATAGTAACCTGTGGCGAGCGAAGCGGAGCGAGACACCGAGCCCGAAGCATGGCGAGCGTCCAATGGTGTATAGGTAAAACGAAATAACCACAAACGAACGGAGAATGTATAAAACATTTAGGTGCTGTAAGGGTGGAAGTCATGTACTGCCCTCTCGTGCTGTCACTTCCTGGTCCTGATCACGAAGGGAATATTGACACAACCGGTAAGGCAGGGGCTGGACAGCTATGGATGATAGCGCTGACGATACTTCAAATGAGGTGCCGACCTCCAGCCATTCTGGGCTCGCGAACCGGCAGCCAATCAGGAGCATTGCCGGACCACAAGCTCCTATTGGTTCGCAAGTAGGCGCCACATTTAAAATGGCTCCTGGCCGCCCCCAACACTGTGCCTGGTTATCCCTATCCCACCGATAGCCTGATGCATGGCAGCTTCGCATTCCTGCTGCTTGGTCTCCCACAGCCTGCCCGTCTGTGAGCTACACGGTGAGGGACCTGCATAACAATAAGACTTCAGGCAATGGTGAGTACAGTACTGGAACTTTTTTTTTAAGTGTATCTGGCTGGCTTTTACAGGGTTTTTTTTTTGTTCATGTGGATCCGGCTTTTGCAATGTATTTTATGTGGATCTTGCTTTTTAAGTCTTTTTTTAATGTGGATTTTGCTTTTTCAGCATTTTTTTTGTAACGTGGATCAGACTTTTTACGTTTTTTTATGTGGATCTGACTTTTTAAGTATTTTTTTGTTAATGTGGATCTACCTTTTGCAATGTATTTTATTATTTTATGTGGAATTGGCTTTTCAGTGGCCCTCATTCCGAGTTGTTCGCTCGCAAGCTGCTTTTAGCAGCTTTACACACGCTAAGCCGCCGCCTACTGGGAGTGAATCTTAGCTTCTTAAAATTGCGAACGAAAGATTCGCAATATTGCGAAAAGACATCTCTGTGCAGTTTCTGAGTAGCTCCAGACTTACTCGGCATCTGCGATGAGTTCAGTACTTGTCGTTCCTGGTTTGACGTCACAAACACACCCAGCGTTCGCCCAGACACTCCTCCGTTTCTCCAGCCACTCCCGCGTTTTTTCCAGAAACGGTAGCGTTTTTTCCCACACGCCCATAAAACGGCCTGTTTCCGCCCAGAAACACCCACTTCCTGTCAATCACATTACGATCACCAGAACGAAGAAAAAACCGTGAGTAAAATTCCTAACTGCATAGCAAATTTACTTGGCGCAGTCGCACTGCGGACATTGCGCATGCGCACTAAGCGGAAAATCGCTGCGATGCGAAAAAATTTACCGAGCGAACAACTCGGAATGACCACCAGTGTTTTTTATTTTTAATGTGGATCTGGCTTTTTAAGTATTTTTTTGTTAATGTGGATCTGCCTTCTGCAATGTATTTTATGTGGATATTTTGTGTGGATTTGGCTTTTCCAGTGTTTTTACTTTTAATGCGGATCTGGCTTTTTAAGTATTTGTTTTTTTTTATGTGGATCTGGCATTTGCAATGTATTTTATGTGGATTTTGCTTTTTTTTATTTTTAAGATATGCAGAATACCTGCTCCGTAATGTGTGTATGTGTGGAGGGGTTGTTGTGCCCACAGCGGGGTTAGATGAGGTTTATTGCAAACAAAGCAAATGAAACGTTGACATCTTCCTAAGGCGACCATCAACATTTTTACGTTTTTACAATATGCAGCACGGATGGTGTAATGGTTAGCATTACTGCCTAACAGCACAGAGGTCGTGTGTTCAATTCCCACCTCGGCCCTAACTTTGCGGAGTTTGTATATTCTCCCCGTGCTTGCACCACAATCCAAAAATATACTGGTAGGTTAATTGGCTCCCAACAAAAAATTAACCCTAGTGTGAATGTGTGTTCATATATATGTGGTAGGGAATATAGAGTGTAAGCTCCACTGGGGCAGGGACTGATGTGAATGGCCAAATATTCTCTGTACAGCGCTGCAGAACGTGTTTGTGTATATTCGGCTAAATGTCGCCATTTCAGGACTTCCGTCCTTTTTTTCAAGGCAGAACACAATCAAATGTGCAACATCTTAAGTAGACCTGCATCTGGCGTTTACTGGTATGCAGAATGAGGACAAACCCCGCTGGTGGCCCCAGTGCTGATGATGGCCGCAATCCTTGTGCATACGGGTAACCATAGATATCTACAGCGTCCCGGGTGCGCTTGCTGTGCTGTGTCCACAACCCAAATCTATACAAAGGGAAACTATTATTGGATACATTGGGGTCTATTCAAATGTTTTGTGGGCGCCGAAATGTATTGGGCTCCCACCGAAGCTATTCAAATGCCCCCCGTACCATGCATGTATGTATATATATATATATATATATATATATATATATATGGGTGTAAAGGTGTAAAGAAAATGGAGAGCACTCGTCAATGTAATATTGGTAACACTTTATAAAAAGGTAATATATCCCCATACATAGAGGTTAAAATTCAGTCGTATAACGGGACCATCCCACAAGTGTAGCCGTCCATCTGCTTCTCAGCTCTGCTGGTCTCTCACACCGGCTCCGGACTCCGGACCCAGCGTGTGACTTCACGAACGTCCACGTTGTTTATTATATATATATATATATATATATATATATATACACACAGGTTGAGTATCCCTTATCCAAAATGCTTGGGACCAGAGGTATTTTGGATATCGGATTTTTCCGTATTTTGGAATAATTGCATATCATAATGAGATATCATGGTGATGGGACCTAAATCTAAGCACAGAATGCATTTATGTTACATATACACCTTATACACACAGCCTGAAGGTCATTTTAGCCAATATTTTTTATAACTTTGTACATTAAACAAAGTGTGTCTACATTCACACAATTCATTTATGTTTCACATACACCTTATACACACAGCCTGAAGGTCATTTAATACAATATTTTTAATAACTTTGTGTATTAAACAAGTTTGTGTACATTGAGCCATCAAAAAACAAAGGTTTCACTATCTCACTCTCACTCAAAAAAGTCCGTATTTCGGAATATTCCGTACATAGAGCTGTGAAAGAACAGGGGTCATCCCATGGATACCATTGCACACGAGTTCTAAATGGACACTAATGTGCAGGTTTCGACAAGAATACCTCATAGGGAGACCCTTGTACTTGGATATTATGGCCAAGCAGCTGTTCATAAACCTCTAATCACAAAGAAGAATGCAGCCCAGTGCTTACAATGGTATAAAGAGCACAAAAATTGGACAGTGGATCGATGGCAAGTGTTATGGAGCGACGGATCACGGTTTACACTTTTTAGTTCAGTTGAACGTGTTTTGTTTTGGCGATTGCCAGGAGAGCATCTGATACCAGAGTGTACAGTACCTACAGCATGGAGGTGGTAGCATTATGCTACATGGGGCTGTTTCAGCTGGTATGGCAAGGCTCCACTAGTTGTAATGCTAGAGATAGTGCATCTGCATTCTTTTTCTTTGTGGTCACATTATCAAGCGAGATGGGGAGGGCAGGGTGAATTTAAATATTTAAAGCAACTTCCCCATGCAGTGTTCTGTACCTGTAATAAACCTAGCAGGGTAGCAGCAGAATCGCATGATCCAAGATCTGCCTTCCTCTTCCTGTCCTATTCACGATAGATTTACATTTTACTTTTTTTTGTTTTTAGTTTTGTTTAAAAAAAATGCAAATAATGCCTCTTTATAATTTGCAGGGATATTCTATCATGATGCATGGAGTGCATAAATCAAAGAGGCCAAGTGGATGCCAGCAAAGGAAAGCAAAAAAGGCAAGAAATAAATCACTGAAAACACTAGCTGGATCCATGCTTCAGTTTGTCAAAAGACAGGATGATGGGCAGGGTTCATCAAAAGACACAGCTCCTCAGTGTCAGTCTCCAATTGATACTGCTCATACTTCTGCTGAAGAGGAAGATGTGGAAATTGCAGAATTTACAGCAGAAAAACAAGTAGTGGAAATAGAAGAATGTGAAGCAGAAGAAAGTGCTGAAAGTGACTCTAGCCATGATACTGTAAAGGAGATGAGTGGTGTTACGGAGAAAGATTTGCACATTTTACATGATGTTTCTTTCTGGGAAATACCAGTTCCAGATCATTTTCGGGTTGAAATTATCAAAAGGGGAAGCGATTATTTCCAAAATAAAGATGGACCTTTCAGTGCAGTGGCGAGGAAAGATTTAGATACAAAAGCAAAGGGTGGTGTACGCCAGATTTCAAAAGAGTGGTTTTACAAGATAATGCCAAATGGTGAGAAAATTCTGCGGTCATGGATGGTTTACTCAGTTGTCAGCAACAAATTATACTGTTTTTGCTGCCGACTGTTTGCCATTAGTGCTACAAGTATGACATCCAAATTTGTGACTGGGTTTCAGAAGTGGTGGAAACTAAACCCGAAAGTACATAACCACGAGACTTCTGAAGAACACCTATGCTGCCTTGAAAAGTGGAAAACATTGGCAGCAGGACTTAGGCTGCACAAAACCATCGACGCCAAAAGTATTTCTTTAATGGAAATGGAAAAGAAAAAGTGGAGGGATATCTTGCACAGATTGCTTGATATCACGTTGTTTCTTGCCAAGCAGAATCTGGCATTCCGCGGCCACAAGGAAGATGAGACTTCGTTGAATAAAGGGAACTTTCTTGAGATGGTTGAGGTATTTTCAAAATACGATCCAGTGCTGAAAGAGCACCTAATGAGATTGAAACGGAACACGTGTAAACTTAAAGTTTCAGTCTCATATCTAGCACCAAACACTCAGAATGAGTTTATAAGTGTCCTGGCAAATCATGTGAAGGAGAAGCTTGTCATGGACATAAAGTCTGCAAAGTATTTTGGGATCATGTTTGACAGCACACCTGACATATCACATACTGACCAGATGTCCGAAGTGATCAGATATGTAACAATCAACAACATGAAAGTTGAAGTAAAAGAGGTATTTCTCGGATTTTTCCCTTTAAAGGGGAAAACAGCTGCTGACCTCAGTTCTGACATTTTAAAAACACTGGAAAATGATGGACTGGACATAATGATGTGTCGTTCTCAAGGCTATGATAATGCTGCCACTATGGCTGGAATCCATGGAGGTGTACAAGCCATTCTTAAGAGAAAGAACAGGAAAGCTATTTTTAGTGGATGTGTGGACCATTCGCTTAATTTGTGCGGTCAGCACTCTTTTGCTGAAAATGCATCATGTGTGACATTTTTTGGAACTCTTGAGGCAATGTATTCTTTCTTTGCTAATTCAACCCATCGATGGGATGTGTTAATTGAACATACTGGAGTATCAGTGAAAAGGTTATCAACAACACGCTGGAGTGCTCATCATGCTGCAGTTACGCCAGTTAAGGAAAAGCTTGATAAGTTTGTGGACGCGATTGAAGCTCTTTGTGATGTACATGAAAACGTGGACACAAGAGGAGCAGCACAAGGTCTTTTGCCTGCTGTCTGTGATTTCACTTTTCTGTGCTACCTGTACTTCTGGTGTGATGTACTTCAGGAAGTTAATCTTACACAGCAGTACCTGCAGATTAAGGGCTTAACCCTCGACAAGGTGGTGGCAAAGTTAGAGGCGCTTAAACTTTTTCTGCATGAGGAACGCAGTCACCTAGTGGAGCACGCAATTGAAGAGGCGCTTTCAAAATCAGCTGAATATGGAATTGCAGTACAGAGAAGAGCCAGGTTTAAGAAGCGGTTGGCAGGGGAACAAGCAAGCGACGCTGGACTCTCTCTTCAAGAAGAAAATAAGAGGGCAATGTTTGAGTGCATTGATCGCTTTCTTTCTGAACTTCAGATCAGATCAAGAGCCATCCAGGAAATATCAGCCATGTTTGAAGCTGTTCAAGCGAAGAGTCTCATATCTGCCACTGATGAACAGTTAAAGGTGTCTGTTCCAAAACTAACCACTTTCTATGATGAGTTATCGGAAGATTCACTTTTAATAGAAATACCAAGGCTAAGAAGGCACCTGAAAGCAGCAAACATTGATCTGGAAAAAGCCAAAGATTGGCCAATATTAGATGTTTTAAAATTCATAGCAGAATGGGACTTTGTAGAATCTCTACCAAACCTTTTACTAAGTCTAAAATTATTTCTGACGATTTGTGTGTCTGTGGCTTCATGTGAGAGGAGCTTTTCAAAGCTGAAACTTATAAAGAACTATTTGCGATCTACCATGGGACAATCAAGGCTTTCTAACCTTGCAATACTGTCAGTTGAAAGTGAGTTGGCGAAAGACATCGACTTTGATGAAGTGATTCACAGGTTCGCAGCTTTGAAGGCCAGGAAAGGAAAGTTTTGATTATTTTGTTGAGATGTTGGCTAAGTGCAATAATGCTTCTGTGTTTTTTACTGTTTATGTTTTTTATGGTACTATTTTCAACTATAGAGGTATGCAAATAAGTACTTTGTGTGATTTGTTACTGTTACTGTTTATGTTTTTTTTTATGGTACTATATTAAACTATAGAGGTGTGCAAATAAATACTTTGTGTGACATACTTTGTTGTTTATAATCATTTTCATATGGTTTGTCATACTGTTCATGAGAGTTTCTCTTGATGTCTTCATCTCTATGCCATATTCAAAATCTTGGGTAACACATGAAAAAACCTCATTGCAGTGCAAGACAGTTTGTGGCCAGTAAATCATGAAACTGTTGAGTGTAATAATTTAGGTGTTGAGTCTAATTTGCCGAACCAATGTAAATGTTATTACATTTAGGCTGTGCATATGATATTGTAATTTAAAGGCATAATATTAATTTTGTTAGCTGTTTATGTCACTACTATTGCCATTGCATTCAGTGATATACAGGAATTATGATTTACAAGTAAAGCTAGTACTAGTACATTACTAAGGGTTCCGTGTGGTGTGATACAGTAGGAGGATCATGGGGGGGTGACACCATGAGTTACCACACCGGGTGACACCAACCCTAGTGACGCCTCTGGGTGTAATGCTCTGCCCAAATGGCGTGTCCGCGACCGCCTATGGGTCTACCATTCCCCCCTGAGCTCTCTCTCCATGTCTCTGCTCATCCCCATAGCAGTGTCACCATGCACAGTACCAGCACCTCTATCACAGCATCCTACACAGCACCCCGTGTCACCCAGCACAGTGCCTCCTCCATTACAGCAGTATCCAATACCCCCTTGTGTCCCCTCAGCATGTCAGCTCCATTCTAAACAGCGACTATCATTACACTGTCCAACAACACACTTTCCTATAAATTACTCAGCATCTAGCACCACTTCTCTGTCCACAGCACTGCACCCCCTCTGTGTTACACAGCATCCAGCACCCCCTCTGTCACAGAGCATCCAGCACCCCCTCAGTGTGCTGCCTGAGCAGAAATCAGTATTATTCTGGCCACTCACCATCCTAGAAGGATTCAGGGCTGGGCGGCAAATTATGCAAGGTTGTAGGTAATTATACACGGCGCCCAGCTGTAAGGATGCTGTCTCCCGCCGCTGTGCTGTGAGACTTCACTGACCTGTCAGTCTCACCTTCGGCTACCGCTTGGCGCTACCCACCCACAGTCCCGACTGGCGCCACTCAATTTCTCCTTTATCTCTCCGGCCATGTAATACGTTTGCGCCTCTCCCCATGTGATGGGGCTGTGCACATGGACACCTCCCTGACTCCTTCCTGTGCTAACGCCGGGCACACAGCTCTTCACCCGGTCCGTCTTCATGACGTCGCGGTTCAGGCCCCGCCCCCTGTCATTCCGGATCGCGCATGCGCAGACCGCATTTTTGGCGGAAAGCACTGAAAAACCGGGAGGACCCGGAGGTTTAGCGGGGCAGCGGGAGGGTCAGGTAAAAAACGGGAGCCTCCCGTGGAATGCGGGAGGGTAGGCAACCCTGACTATTACACACTATGTGCTGCAATAACCCCCCCAGCCCTGTAATTTTACCCAGCACCTCATGCCCTTTTATTTATTTATTCATTTTATTTTTTCACACCCCCTCCCCCCGTATACAGTACACTGGTCACACTGTTGAGAGGGGTTATGTGCAAGGTATAAGATGAAAGAGAAACACCAACATTGTTGGAGGAGGGGAGATAACCCCCAGCCAGGAAGCGTCTGCTGGACATGTTATCAGTAATTAAGAAGGGGGGAAGCTAGTGTGTAATGCTAGCCATACATCAGACCAACTTTTCTCCAACACTCCAAACTTCCAACCATCCAACTTGTCTGTTCAACTAAAACAGTGCCCCACACATCTCACCAACTTTTTACCAGTGCTCCACACATCTAACCAACTTTTCATCAGACCTACCAACCTTCCAACTTCTATCCAACTTGTGATGTCACCGAAGTAGGCGGACAGTGCCTGCCTACAGTTCTTCAGTTTTGTTTTGTTTTTTAATTTCAAAACATGCAGAAGTGTCTTTTTTTCAGTGAAACTGGGCTTTTCTTTCACCACCATACATTTATTAGATTTACTTATTTTTATACTGAACTATGGATACCAGCATGGTTGGGCTGCCAAGGCAAATATATATATATATATATATATATATATATATATATATATATATATATAAGATGTAGATATTCGGCACTCCCAATGTAGTAAAATGTACAGCTTGCCTGGTGCCCTCTTTTTTGGAGGCACAAGTATTATTTATATATTTTTTAAAAGATTATTATATATATATATTTTTTTTTTAAATGGAATGGGAAAAACCCGAAAAAAAATTGCGTGGGGTTCCCCCTCCAAAGCATAACCAGCCTCGGGCTCTTCGAGCAGGTCCTGGTTCTAAAAATCCGGGGGAAAAACGGACAGGGGATCCCCCGTATTTTTAAAACCAGCACCGGGCTCTGCGCCTGGTGCTGGTGCAAAAAATACGGGGGACAAAAAGAGTAGGGGTCCCCCATATTTTTTACACCAGCATCAGGCTCCACTAGCTGGACAGATAATGCCACAGCCGGGGGTCACTTTTATACAGTGCCCTGCGGCCATGGCATTAAATATCCAACTAGTCACCCCTGGCCGGGGTACCCTGGGGGAGTGGGGACCACTTCAATCAAGGGGTCCCCCCCCCAGCCACCCAAGGGCCAGGGGTGAAGCCCAAGGCTGTCCCCCCCATCCAAGGGCTGCGGATGGGGGGCTGATAGCCTTGAGAAAATTGAAAGAATATTGTTTTTTCCAGTAGTACTACAAATCCCAGCAAGCCTCCCCCGCAAGCTGGTACTTGGAGAACCACAAGTACCAGCATGCGGGAGAAAAACGGGCCCGCTGGTATCTGTAGTTCTAATGGAAAAAAATACCCAAATAAAAACAGGAGACACACACCGTGACAGTAAAACTTTATTTCACACATGTCGACACACACATACTTACCTATGTTGACACGAAGCAGTCGGTCCTCTTCTCCAAGTAGAATCCACGGGTACCTGAAAATAAAAGATAATTATACTCATCTGATCCAGCGTCCTTATACGTAATGCCACCCCTGTAGTAGTAGCATGCTTATACGTAATGTGCCCCCAGTAGTAGTACCGTCCTTATACATAATGCCCCCCCAGTAGTAGTAGCATCCTTATACATAATGCCCCCCCAGTAGTAGTAGCATCCTTACATGTAATGCCCTCCCAGTAGTAGTAGCACCGTCCTTATACATAATGCCCCCCAGTAGTAAGAGTCCTTATACATAATGCCCCCCCAGTAGTAGCGTCCTTATATGTAATGCCCCCCCAGTATTAGTAGCCTCCTTATACATAATGCCCTCCCAGTAGTAGTAGCATCGTTATATGTAATGCCCCCCTGTAGTAGTAGCGTTCTTATACATAATGCCCCCCCAGTAGTAGTAGCATCGTTATATTTATTGCCCCCATGTAGTAGTAGCGTTCTTATACATAATGCCCCCCAGTAGTAGTAGCATTGTTATAGGTAATGCCCCCCCACTAATAGTAGCGTCCTTATACATAATGCCCCCCCAGCAGTAGTATCGTTATATGTAATGCCCCCCCCCAGCAATAGTAGCGTCCTTATACGTAATGCCCCCCCTATAGTAGTAGCGTCCTTGCATGTAATGGCCCCCCCAGCAGTGGCGTCCATAAAGCGCGCACACACAGACATACCTCACACACACACAATTCACACATATATACACACACACACACACACACACACACACACACACACACACACACCTCCACCATACACACACACACACACACACACACACACACACACACACACACTCACTTCTCTCTCACCCTCCACTTACCAAGTCTGGCTGGCCGTCACTGCAAAGCTGTCTGGTCCCGTATAGCTCCTCCTCTCTATTCTGTGTAGCTCCGCCCCCTCGTGCCGCCGTAGCTCCGCCCCCTTTTCAGGCCCCGCACAGCCCGCTGTCACAGGTAATTGGGGGGGGGGGCTTTTCATGCTGCCGGCGCAGTAGGCGGACACTGGCAGGCAGTGTCCGCCTACTTATCGTTCAGTTGGGGGGAAAGTTTCCCCTACACCTGAACGATTGGTTGGGAAAATCAAACAGGTTTGATTTTCCCAACTAGTTGGACAGACCGTTTCTGTCCGTTTTTCAGCGTGTGGGAGCAAACGGCTGATAATCGTTTGCTCCCACACACTGCCACATTATCTTTCCAACCAGCCAACTAGTTGGCTGGTTGGAAAGATATCGTCCTGATGTATGGCCAGCTTAACTGTGAGAGCAAAGATTTTATGAGGGAAGCAACAGGGAAGGGGAGGGCTGCGTAGATTTGGGGTTTGCTCTCCCTGCAGCAGCTGAATGACCTGTCCTGCTATTATATGACCTGATTCTCACGCGTTTGTCTTTTAAAACAAACTCCAAGGCTGGAGTGATTATCTTAAGCTTCCACATATATTTTATTTGCAGGTTACTGGAGAGCGTATAGTAAAGTTCTTGCAATAACGTCACAACTATACCAGTGGACCTGTGCTGGACTTCTCACTCATTGTGCTCATTATAAGAACACACTGAGGAGGGGGGTGTATGATCTGTCCCTTAGTCGCTAGGGGGAAAATGAAGCAAAGGATTGAGTGAAAGGAACATAGGAAACGGGCAATGATGGAGAGATGAATGATCGCAGAAGCAAGACACATAGAATGTAAATGCATAATACGTAACTTGGGTGGTCCCTCTGTGTGTTTCCTACGGAATCATTAGTTTGCAAAGTCTCACGTGGGCCCCTCTAAAGCTAAGCCGGAAGGAGAATGTGACATGTAGCCTGATCGGCTGTAGTAAATACAGTAAGTGAGGGGGAAAGTACAGCATTATAAAGTAACATGACAGAAAAAATGTAAATGGGAAACAGGAAGAAAAAAAATACAATAAAAGAAAATAAATTAAATGAAAATAAATTAATAAATAATGTATCCTGTATGCTGGTACCAGGGGGAGGGTGCACAGAGGGGGCCAGTAATTTGCACCTTGTAAATTGTGGGCTGTGGAGGGTGCTGGTCCGTCCGTAGGGGTGTGCGGCCATTGTTATGCCTAGGGGGGGCTCTGGGCTGGGTTTGGCCTGTGCTGTGGCGCGGGCCGCCTGCAGGGCCAGTATCTCACTGAAGCATCAGAGCTGGGTGGGAAATGGCTGACTTAAGGTGATTCCCATAGCCTGTGCTGTGCCTGGGGGGGTGGGTGCAGTGGCCCGATGCTGCGGGTGATGGCCGGATTGGCCATGACATAACCTGCGACTATGTAGGGGGGCTAGATTACCCTCGCCGGCCATGCGGAGGGCAGGAGTGTGGGGGGGCTGTGTGTGGGTCCTCTGGATATGAGGCCCCCGTGCAGGGGAGAAGGGGAGGCGAGCGCCCTTCCTAAGGCGCTGGGCGGGAGAGCATTTCTCCTGGTAATGCTGTCGCTGTGGAAAGTAGCTGACGAACCGATGGGAAGAAGAAGGTGTTGCACAGGGAAAGCATAAGCGTGCGGTGGTACTAAGGGGCTATGATAGCTCAGAAGGCCGCTGGGGATGTGGAAGCTAAGGTGCTGCTGCAGGGGTTACAAGCCTGCTGAGGGAGCCAGGAGGGGTAATATATAGGATATATAAATCGATACTTAGCACTCGTAGCATTCCTGGATTCTGTGAATCTTCTTGGACTTCTAATGTCTTCTTGGATTCTGCCTTCTTAGATCCTTGTCCAGAGTGAAAGAGGAAGCAGGCCTGCCCTTCCTGACCTTTTGTACCCTCACAGGTAGCTCTCCTCCCCTTTTCCTACAGGATGCTCATTGCTGTCTCTCTGCTCCACACTCCCCCTCCCTCTCCCCTCCCCCCTTCTCCCATTCCCAGCCCAGGCTTCCTTCCTTAAAAAACCAGGCCGCTTATTTATTCTTCAGGCCTATTTGGCCCTTGAATTCTTTAAGCCTGATTTGAAGAATCTGTGAGGTGAGAGATTCTGGAACTCCAGCCTGTAGCACTGGGATATAAGGTCTATGACCCAGGGATCCTGGCAAGATCTTGTCCAGGTGTGACTGAAGAATTTTAGCCGAGCTCACACATGCCTGTTTCCCAGGCATCGCAGTTCACTGTCATGCAGAAGACTTTGAGGAGGCAGAGCCAGTGCTCTGTTCCTGTAATCCAGCAGCCACTGGTTTGCGTGGTTTACCTCTAGCACCTCTGGCGGTGGTAGAAGAACCTCTGGTCTTGCCCCGAAACTTTGCAGTCTGAAAGGACTGTAAATTGGGTCCTGAGTAGGCTTTTCTAGCTGGCTGAGCTGCAGAAGATAGATATGTGGATTTACCGGCAGTAGCTCGCAAAATCCACTTGTCGAGTTTGTTACCAAATAAGGCCTCACCTGCTGAAAGGCAGGCCTTCCACACCTTTTTTGGAGTCCGCGTCAGCAGTCCACTGATGCAGCCATTATCCCTTGCATGCTGATACTGCCATAGCTATGGTGCGTGCACTAATCAAACCTATCTCCTTAATGGATTCCACCATAAAGTTTGCAGAAAATTGAATATGTTGCAGGAGTAAAACAACTTCTTCTTGAGGTAAGGTGTCTAGCCCCTTAATTAAATTATCAGACCATTTAGCAATGGCTTGCGTAATCCACCCACATGCTATAGTGGGTCTCTGGGCCACCCCAGCAGCTGTATACAAAGATTTGAGTGTAGTCTCAATCTTAAGATCAGCTGTATCCTTTAGGGAAGCTGCACCAGGAACAGGTAATACTATTTTACGGAGAGCCTGGAGACTGACGAATCCACTATCGGTGGATTTTCCCATTTTTTCCTATCCTCAGGAAGAAAATATAAAGATGATAATAACCAGCTAGGTATTTGAAATTTCTTATCTGGATTAACCCACGGTTCCTCAAACAGGGTATTTAGTTCCTTTGACACAGGAAAAGTGGCTGATGATTTTTTTCTTCACATTAAAGAAAGATTCCTCACACACGTCTGTCACCTTATCAGGAATATTTAGGACTTCCCTGATAGAGTCTATGAGAGCCGCAACACCTTGCGACAGAGTACCCTCCCCCACCTCTATGTCCACCACACCTTCCTCCATTTCAGACCCTTCATTATCAGAGTCAGAATGCAGGATATGGGCCAAAGTACGTTTTTGCGGACAAATGTTAGAGGACTGAGACGCTGGTACTTTTGCATAAACTCAGTCATAGATTGTCTTAAGTATTGCGTATCCTTCTCATTACGAGATAATTTAGTAGAGATGGTGGAAATCATCCCCCAAATGGAGTCCAGCCATTCTGACTCTGCCCCACTAGCCTGAGAAGGGATACTACACTGAGTACACACTAGTGAACCCCCTGGAGAAGAGGAACACTGTGCCTTGCATGATACACACTCTTTGCCTGACATACTACAGTAGTAACAGCACACACACAGGAAAAGGTTAAAGTACAATTAACTCACAAAGTGCCCTTCCTGAGAGACACAGAGAGAGGATAGAACCAGCACACGGCGCCCTTATTGCTAAAGCCAAGCTTAGCCGGGTTGCAGACTAAGTACCTAGATTAGAGACACAAGTTTATAGCTCTTCTTCTGCTACGACCCCCTTGTACCGCTTAGGCAATCTGGAGGCTCTCCGGAGGAGCTGCGCATACCTGCAGTCAGCGTCTGTGTAGCTGCAGTATGGTAAAATGGTGCCTGTGAGCTGCTGGATCCGCTCATAGTGAAGCCCTACCCCTTCAATGGTGAGCGGTCTTCCTGCCCTTCTTCATACTGGCATTATGTGTCAGAGTGCATAAAATGGAGTAAGCCCCTTTTTAAGCTGTAATGCCAGTCTGGGTACTGTGTACACTACTGTTTACTAAGTCTGGAGACTCAGTCCACCTCGTTAGAAGTCATGCGTCTCCATATCCTGACGCCGCCATTATGGCCGACGACCCGCTAACCGGGATACCGGCTTAGTACTCACCACTCTTCTTTCTTCTGGCTGTTAGAGGTGGTAGCGTGCTGCGGGAATGTACGCTCACCGTGGTGGGGCTTGCGAATAGTTCCCTGAGGAGCTGCATCCTGTCAGTGGGGAATGGGACCATTAACCCTTAGTGGGGTTAGGTCATTCCCTCCAAGTCCCACGAAGCAGGCAGGCTGGTGCCATCCAGTCCTGCCTAAAAATAACAAACTTTTAAAATAAATGCAGAAAACTCTACAGGAGCTTCCAGAGATGTGACCGGCTCCATTGGGCACATTTTCTAAACTGAGTCTGGTAGGAGGGGCATAGAGGGAGGAGTCAGCACACGTTATCAAACTTCTATATTGCCCATGAGTGGACCCGTCCATACCCCATGGTACTAAATGGATTCCCAGTAGTCCCTAGGATGTAAGAGAAAACAGCTTTATTCATTGTACCAGGCAACCCTGGTACTCTCCAGCCAGTCCCCTTCTGTCCAGCCAGCACCCCTTCTGTCATCCAGCCAACCCCCTTCTGTCTCTCCAGCCAAACCCCTTCTAAATCTCCAGCCAGCTACCTTCTGTTTCTCCAGCCAGCCCATTGTTGTCTCTCCAGCCAGCCCCTATTATGTCTCTCCAGGTCCAGTCCCCACATCCAGCCCCCTGAGGCCCACAGACACTAACCTTCTCCTGTGTCTTCTGGGAGAATAGTTGTCGGTATGTCGAGTGTCGGGATTCCGGCGCCGGTATACTAAGCGCCAGGATCCCAATAGCCAGCAAACTGAATACCACCCTTTCAGGGGATACCCACCAATATTCAGGATCCTCTGAATGTATGAAAGCGGGACCGCAACAGATGTCTCCATATCTGCCATTGTCTGTCCATTTCTGACAGCAGCCCAGCCCCAACAGGTTCTTCTTAGGGCTCTGAAGCTTTCCGGAATTTGGCCCCAGCAGCTAACAGCATCTAAAGATGGTGTTAGCTGCTGTAGCATATGGGCTACATTTTGCAAAATTACTTGGAAAGGTTCCTCCATAATCCTCCCCAGTAATAGCTACCGCACATGCATAGTCAGTGGACCGTACGTGGGACTGTAAGTGTGCAAGATTCCCAATAGAGAAGTGAAAAGATCGCTAATGCAGTTCCTTACTCTGAACACATTGCAGGGACAGACTCCTTTCAGAGCCCCTGTCCCTGCGGGTGTATATTAATACATCCAGGCAAAACTTAATTTCTTATTGCTTACTGCTGTTTGTCACTGCACCATTTATGTAATAGGCACCTTCAAAGACCTTTTTGGCTCCATCAACGCCTTCTAGACTTTGATGAGTCCCCATAAAGTGGAAGTCTATCATAGGTGATCAGGCATAGAACAATATATAAACTGGGTTACTATGGCCTGAACACAGCTGTGGTGTGGGTATTAGTCATTTTAATCTACCAATGACTGTAGCTGTCAGCAGTGGCAGATTGGGATTGAAAACTAACCCGAGAAAATTTATGGAAGCTGCCCTAATGGGGTGAAGTCTCTTGAAGGGGGCAGGATCCCTCCTCATAGGGCCTTATTCTGAGTTGGACGCAGTTGCAGCCTGCTTGCCTCTTTTGCTGCAGTTGCATCTGCGACTTTATGCTAATACCACCACAATGCATTTCCCTGGTGTACATTATATATCCAAATATATAATGACTGAGACAACCACTTTCAGTGCTTTGTGCGTCTTTAGATACCACCATCGGTCACACCATGTAAACTTTCAACAGCCCTATGATAGGTGCAGATCATCCATCTTATTATGGCCTCCAATGTGAGCGATTCAGCGTATCTATAAGCAACATGCCCATACTATATTACATCTGCATCTCATTAGCCAACCCCCCATAACTGCCTAGGTACGTCCAACTCATTTATAATACACTTCTTGGTGTGTGCACTTGAATCTGTACTGCAACCCTGTATGAACACCGTCAGGACGCATGCACGGTGCAACTCAGACGGAAAGTGTACATTCCTGGATTGTTAGGGGGAAGGGGGCTACTGCATCTATGAGATCACGGGGGGGGGGGGGGGGATCTGGGCGGTAAGTGTGTGGTAGAATGACCAGTGCATATTCCTGGGCTGGGTGGACTGCATCTCGTGGCCGTGGGCAGGGGCAGATTTAGGGGTGAGGGCGCCCCTAGTCACAACAGAAACAGCCACAACCGTCTGCATAATTATATTATTTTATTGATTGGTTAAAAGTCCTTAATTGATGATAGCCAATTTAATAGAATAATAATAATAATAATAATAATAATAATAATAATAAAGCCACTATCACATTTTTTTATTTATTCTGTGTACATATTTGCTAAGTAGGACAGTTTACAGCAGCAGTATGTGCATGTCCTACCCGTTTACACTCCATTCAAGATGGCATACGGTACAGTACAGTGGAAATATTTTGCAATTACTGGTACTTTAGGGCTGACAGTACCAACACAATCATCCAACTGTCGCCCCCAAACAAGTGGCGCCCCTAGGCGTGCCTCACGTGCATAATGGAAAATTTGCCACTGGCCGTGGGGTTGGGGGTATACAGTACATCCCTTGGACCGAGGGATATGGTAGATAAGGTACATCCCTGGGGCCAATGGGTTTAGAATGGGTAGTGTATGTCCATGGCCTTGGAGGTACTGCATGTCTAGGGGTCAGGGGGTAGGACCAGAGCCGGAGTTATCACATGGTGTATTCAGCAGGTGAAAAATGAGTTCCTTCAACACCTCATGCACCTGGTCCCACAATAAAAAGCACCAAGCTCCCTACCAGATCATTCTGTTCAGCGAGCCTGTAGTGTGCAGTAGTGCTAACCATTACACCGTCCATGCTGCCTGTAATATATATATATATATATGTATGTATCAATAGATGAAATGGCGCCTGGGAGTTGTATCAACACCCCATATTATGAAAGGCACTTTGAGTTAATTTCACATCTTTACAAGTCAAAACATAATGGTAACATGTTCCATCATAAAATTTATTATAAAAACAAATAGACAAATTCAATAGTTGTACAGAAAAGGAGAGGTAAGTAGCTCCGCAATTAGTATATTTCCACTTTAGGTGTTGTAGACAATTGTAGGTGAATCTCTACAGTCTCCTCTTTATCCTCAACGTAAATTCGGAGGTAACATCAACAAGAACAAGAATAAACCAACGCGTTTAGTTTTATTACAAGACTTCATCAGGGGTACATATGTATGTGTGTGTGTGTGTGTGTATATATATATATATATATATATATATATATAAAAATATAAAACTCTCCAAAAGCGGCATGAACGGCACTCACAGGGTTGAACATATGAAAAAACGCTGGTATATTTATTCGTGTAACGTTTCGGAGCTGCTGCTCCTTCTTCCAGACACCAGACAGAATCGTGCACCGGGGGAAGCTGTCGATTTAGGACCTGAGTGCCGACTGACTTGGAGGATTATATATATATATATATATATATATATATACGATCCAAAGACGGCGGCACTCTGTGAGTGCCGCCGTCTTTGGATCGTATACATGCTATTTTAGCTGGATGGCACCTGGGTCAATTATCATTACAGGTGGAGTGCCGGTAATTTGCTGTATTATATATATATATATATATATATATATATAAAAACATACACAGACCCAACCCCCCCTTAAAAATCCTGCATCTGCCCCTACTATAGGGCAAATTGAAACCTCTGCCCTGAACAATTAAATTATTGCTGCTGTCCCGCCCAGAACCCTGCACATTAACGCTATTTTTTCCTCCCAGACTAAGTAGCACTAGGGAAAAATCTGCATTAAATCCACTCACTGGAATTTACCATGCAGGGAACCTCATAAATTCTGGATCCTTAACTCTATGGGTTAATGCACATTGGGGGTCATTCCGAGTTGATCGCTCGCTGCCGTTTTTAGCAGAATTGCGATCAGGCTAAAAACTGGCAATTCTGTGCATGCGTATGGGCCGCAGGGCGCACGCGCTAAGTACTTTCACACAAAACTATGCAATTTTACACAGGGCTGTGCGACGCTTTTCAGTCACTCTGCTGATCGGTGAGTGATTGACAGGAAGTGGGTGTATCTGGGTGGTAACTGAGCGTTTTCCGGGAGTGTGCTAAAAAACGCATGTCTGCCAGACAAAAACGCAGGAGTGGCTGGGGAAACGGGGGAGTGGCCGAACGCAGAGCGTGTATGTGACGTCAAACCAGGAACCAAACAGTCTGCAGTGATCGCAATCTAGGAGTAAGTCTGGAGCTACTCAGAAACTGCAGGGAAATATTTAATAGCAGAACTGCTAACCTTTCGTTAGCAATTCTGCTAAGCTAAGATACACTCCCAGAGGGCGGCAAGCGAGCGATCAACTTGGACTGAGGGCCATTAGCCGCTGGTTTACCATGTCGCAAAATTGCCTAATAATTGAATAGCTCTGGGCGTTAATCCCGAAGCATTAGTTACATAGTAAACACAACAGCTAATTGATTCTGCCTGTATGGGGTAAACTAACTAAGATGGGCATTCTATTTAGATGTGTTGAAGCCAGGGGCGTCCCTAGAGAGGAGGGGACCTGTGTGCAGACACCCTGTGTGGGCCCCCTCCTCTCCTGTAGCCGTTGTGCCGCTGCTAGCGCTCTGAGCGCTGTAGACTCTGGCACAGTGCCAGAGTCTACAGTGCATGCGCAGGACTCCGAAAAATGGCCACCGCACCAGTCCTGGGCATGCGCTGTAGACTCTGGCACTGTGCCAGAGTCTCTAGTGGTCAGTGTGTTAGCAGCGGCGCGATGGCTACGGGAGAGGAGGGGGCTCACACACAGTCAGCGATGGACTCCGGAAAGGTAAATATAGGAGAAATGGGTGCAGTGTGTGCGGTGTGGGTTCCCCCGGGACTCAGGGGCCCGTGTGCACCGCACACACTGCACCCATTATAGAAACGCTAATGGTTGAAGCCCATAGCAACCAATCAGATTCTACTTATTTTTCTAGCCCCTTCTAGAACATGATTCCTGGAATCTGATTGGTTACTATAGGCAACATACCATCTTAAATAGAACGCCCATCTTAGGGGGTCATTCCGAGTTGTTCGCTCGGTAGCAGATTTTAGCAGCATTGCACACGCTAGGCCGCCGCCCTCTGGGAGTGTATCTTAGCTTAGCAGAATAGCGAACGAAAGATTAGCAGAATTGCGAATAGAAAATTCTTAGCAGTTTCTGAGTAGCTGCAGACCTACTCACAGATTGCGATCAGCTTAGGCCGTTTCGTTCCTGGTTTGACGTCACAAACACGCCCTGCGTTCGGCCAGCCACTCCCCAGTTTCTCCAGACACTCCCGCGTTTTCCCCTGACACGCCTGCATTTTTCTGCACACTCCCAGAAAACGGCCAGTTTCCGCCCAGAAACACCCACTTCCTGTCAATTACACTCCGATCACTACAATAATGAAAATTCTTCGTTCGGACGTGAGTAAATCTACTAAGTTTTGTGTTAAAATACTTAGCGCATGCGCCCTGCGTACCATGCGCATGCGCATTTTAGCCTTAATCGCTCCGTTGCGAAAATCGTCAACGAGCGATCAACTCGGAATGACCCCCTAAAGTAAATGTACCCCTATATATTTTCTGAGGGAACAGCTGCTCTGTCCTGGCTTGACACAGTTTTATTAACAGTAAACATACAAGGTATCTGCAACCTGTTTACATGGTTTTGGCTAGAGATGAGCGCCGGAAATTTTTCGGGTTTTGTGTTTTGGTTTTGGGTTCGGTTCCGCGGCCGTGTTTTGGGTTCGACCGCGTTTTGGCAAAACCTCACCGAATTTTTTTTGTCGGATTCGGGTGTGTTTTGGATTCGGGTGTTTTTTTCCAAAAAACCTAAAAAACAGCTTAAATCATAGAATTTGGCGGTCATTTTGATCCCAAAGTATTATTAACCTCAAA
Organism: Pseudophryne corroboree; assembly: GCF_028390025.1. Taxonomy (NCBI): domain Eukaryota; kingdom Metazoa; phylum Chordata; class Amphibia; order Anura; family Myobatrachidae; genus Pseudophryne; species Pseudophryne corroboree. The sequence continues at coordinate 175,944,910 of NC_086450.1, read as the reverse complement.
AACCATAATTTCCACTCATTTTCAGTCTATTCTGAATACCTCACACCTCACAATATTATTTTTAGTCCTAAAATTTGCACCGAGGTCGCTGTGTGAGTAAGATAAGCGACCCTAGTGGCCGACACAAACACCGGGCCCATCTAGGAGTGGCACTGCAGTGTCACGCAGGATGTCCCTTCCAAAAAACCCTCCCCAAACAGCACATGACGCAAAGAAAAAAAGAGGCGCAATGAGGTAGCTGTGTGAGTAAGATTAGCGACCCTAGTGGCCGACACAAACACCGGGCCCATCTAGGAGTGGCACTGCAGTGTCACGCAGGATGTCCCTTCCAAAAAACCCTCCCCAAACAGCACATGACGCAAAGAAAAAAAGAGGCGCAATGAGGTAGCTGTGTGAGTAAGATAAGCGACCCTAGTGGCCGACACAAACACCGGGCCCATCTAGGAGTGTCACTGCAGTGTCACGCAGGATGTCCCTTCCAAAAAACCCTCCCCAAACAGCACATGACGCAAAGAAAAAGAAAAGAAAAAAGAGGTGCAAGATGGAATTGTCCTTGGGCCCTCCCACCCACCCTTATGTTGTATAAACAAAACAGGACATGCACACTTTAACCAACCCATCATTTCAGTGACAGGGTCTGCCACACGACTGTGACTGATATGACGGGTTGGTTTGGACCCCCCCCAAAAAAGAAGCAATTAATCTCTCCTTGCACAAACTGGCTCTACAGAGGCAAGATGTCCACCTCATCATCACCCTCCGATATATCACCGTGTACATCCCCCTCCTCACAGATTATCAATTCGTCCCCACTGGAATCCACCATCTCAGCTCCCTGTGTACTTTGTGGAGGCAATTGCTGCTGGTCAATGTCTCCGCGGAGGAATTGATTATAATTCATTTTAATGAACATCATCTTCTCCACATTTTCTGGATGTAACCTCGTACGCCGATTGCTGACAAGGTGAGCGGCGGCACTAAACACTCTTTCGGAGTACACACTTGTGGGAGGGCAACTTAGGTAGAATAAAGCCAGTTTGTGCAAGGGCCTCCAAATTGCCTCTTTTTCCTGCCAGTATAAGTACGGACTGTGTGACGTGCCTACTTGGATGCGGTCACTCATATAATCCTCCACCATTCTATCAATGTTGAGAGAATCATATGCAGTGACAGTAGACGACATGTCCGTAATCGTTGTCAGGTCCTTCAGTCCGGACCAGATGTCAGCATCAGCAGTCGCTCCAGACTGCCCTGCATCACCGCCAGCGGGTGGGCTCGGAATTCTGAGCCTTTTCCTCGCACCCCCAGTTGCGGGAGAATGTGAAGGAGGAGATGTTGACAGGTCGCGTTCCGCTTGACTTGACAATTTTGTCACCAGCAGGTCTTTCAACCCCAGCAGACTTGTGTCTGCCGGAAAGAGAGATCCAAGGTAGGCTTTAAATCTAGGATCGAGCACGGTGGCCAAAATGTAGTGCTCTGATTTCAACAGATTGACCACCCGTGAATCCTTGTTAAGCGAATTAAGGGCTCCATCCACAAGTCCCACATGCCTAGCGGAATCGCTCCGTGTTAGCTCCTCCTTCAATGTCTCCAGCTTCTTCTGCAAAAGCCTGATGAGGGGAATGACCTGACTCAGGCTGGCAGTGTCTGAACTGACTTCACGTGTGGCAAGTTCAAAGGGCATCAGAACCTTGCACAACGTTGAAATCATTCTCCACTGCGCTTGAGACAGGTGCATTCCACCTACTATATCGTGCTCAATTGTATAGGCTTGAATGGCCTTTTGCTGCTCCTCCAACCTCTGAAGCATATAGAGGGTTGAATTCCACCTCGTTACCACTTCTTGCTTCAGATGATGGCAGGGCAGGTTCAGTAGTTTTTGGTGGTGCTCCAGTCTTCTGTACGTGGTGCCTGTACGCCGAAAGTGTCCCGCAATTCTTCTGGCCACCGACAGCATCTCTTGCACGCCCCTGTCGTTTTTAAAAAAATTCTGCACCACCAAATTCAAGGTATGTGCAAAACATGGGACGTGCTGGAATTTGCCCATATTTAATGCACACACAATATTGCTGGCGTTGTCCGATGCCACAAATCCACAGGAGAGTCCAATTGGGGTAAGCCATTCCGCGATGATCTTCCTCAGTTGCCGTAAGAGGTTTTCAGCTGTGTGCGTATTCTGGAAAGCGGTGATACAAAGCGTAGCCTGCCTAGGAAAGAGTTGGCGTTTGCGAGATGCTGCTACTGGTGCCGCCGCTGCTGTTCTTGCGGCGGGAGTCCATACATCTACCCAGTGGGCTGTCACAGTCATATAGTCCTGACCCTGCCCTGCTCCACTTGTCCACATGTCCGTGGTTAAGTGGACATTGGGTACAACTGCATTTTTTAGGACACTGGTGAGTCTTTTTCTGACGTCCGTGTACATTCTCGGTATCGCCTGCCTAGAGAAGTGGAACCTAGATGGTATTTGGTAACGGGGGCACACTGCCTCAATAAATTGTCTAGTTCCCTGTGAACTAACGGCGGATACCGGACGCACGTCTAACACCAACATAGTTGTCAAGGCCTCAGTTATCCGCTTTGCAGCAGGATGACTGCTGTGATATTTCATCTTCCTCGCAAAGGACTGTTGAACAGTCAATTGCTTACTGGAAGTAGTACAAGTGGGCTTACGACTTCCCCTCTGGGATGACCATCGACTCCCAGCAGCAACAACAGCAGCGCCAGCAGCAGTAGGCGTTACACGCAAGGATGCATCGGAGAAATCCCAGGCAGGAGAGGACTCGTCAGAATTGCCAGTGACATTGCCTGCAGGACTATTGGCATTCCTGGGGAAGGAGGAAATTGACACTGAGGGAGTTGGTGGGGTGGTTTGCGTGAGCTTGGTTACAAGAGGAAGGGATTTACTGGTCAGTGGACTGCTTCCGCTGTCACCCAAAGTTTTTGAACTTGTCACTGACTTATTATGAATGCGCTGCAGGTGACGTATAAGGGAGGATGTTCCGAGGTGGTTAACGTCCTTACCCCTACTTATTACAGCTTGACAAAGGGAACACACGGCTTGACACCTGTTGTCCGCATTTCTGGTGAAATACTTCCACACCGAAGAGCTGATTTTTTTGGTATTTTCACCAGGCATGTCAACGGCCATATTCCTACCACGGACAACAGGTGTCTCCCCGGGTGCCTGACTTAAACAAACCACCTCACCATCAGAATCCTCCTGGTCAATTTCCTCCCCAGCGCCAGCAACACCCATATCCTCCTCATCCTGGTGTACTTCAACACTGACATCTTCAATCTGACTATCAGGAACTGGACTGCGGGTGCTCCTTCCAGCACTTGCAGGGGGCGTGCAAATGGTGGAAGGCGCATGCTCTTCACGTCCAGTGTTGGGAAGGTCAGGCATCGCAACCGACACAATTGGAGTCGGACTCTCCTTGTGGATTTGGGATTTCGAAGAACGCACAGTTCTTTGCGGTGCTACTGCTTTTGCCAGCTTTAGTCTTTTCATTTTTCTAGCGAGAGGCTGAGTGCTTCCATCCTCATGTGAAGCTGAACCACTAGCCATGAACATAGGCCAGGGCCTCAGCCGTTCCTTGCCACTCCGTGTGGTAAATGGCATATTGGCAAGTTTACGCTTCTCCTCCGACAATTTTATTTTAGGTTTTGGAGTCCTTTTTTTACTGATATTTGGTGTTTTGGATTTGACATGCTCTGTACTATGACATTGGGCATCGGCCTTGGCAGACGACGTTGCTGGCATTTCATCGTCTCGGCCATGACTAGTGGCAGCAGCTTCAGCACGAGGTGGAAGTGGATCTTGATCTTTCCCTAATTTTGGAACCTCAACATTTTTGTTCTCCATATTTTAATAGGCACAACTAAAAGGCACCTCAGGTAAACAATGGAGATGGATGGATTGGATACTAGTATACAATTATGGACGGGCTGCCGAGTGCCGACACAGAGGTAGCCACAGCCGTGAACTACCGCACTGTACTGTGTCTGCTGCTAATATATAGACTGGTTGATAAAGAGATAGTATACTCGTAACTAGTATGTATGTATAAAGAAAGAAAAAAAAACCACGGTTAGGTGGTATATACAATTATGGACGGGCTGCCGAGTGCCGACACAGAGGTAGCCACAGCCGTGAACTACCGCACTGTACTGTGTCTGCTGCTAATATATAGACTGGTTGATAAAGAGATAGTATACTCGTAACTAGTATGTATGTATAAAGAAAGAAAAAAAACCCACGGTTAGGTGGTATATACAATTATGGACGGGCTGCCGAGTGCCGACACAGAGGTAGCCACAGCCGTGAACTACCGCACTGTACTGTGTCTGCTGCTAATATATAGACTGGTTGATAAAGAGATAGTATACTCGTAACTAGTATGTATGTATAAAGAAAGAAAAAAAAACCACGGTTAGGTGGTATATACAATTATGGACGGGCTGCCGAGTGCCGACACAGAGGTAGCCACAGCCGTGAACTACCGCACTGTACTGTGTCTGCTGCTAATATATAGACTGGTTGATAAAGAGATAGTATACTCGTAACTAGTATGTATGTATAAAGAAAGAAAAAAAAACCACGGTTAGGTGGTATATACAATTATGGACGGGCTGCCGAGTGCCGACAAAGAGGTAGCCACAGCCGTGAACTACCGCACTGTACTGTGTCTGCTGCTAATATAGACTGGTTGATAAAGAGATAGTATACTCGTAACTAGTATGACTATAAAGAAAGAAAAAAAACCCACGGTTAGGTGGTATATACAATTATGGACGGGCTGCCGAGTGCCGACACAGAGGTAGCCACAGCCGTGAACTACCGCACTGTACTGTGTCTGCTGCTAATATATAGACTGGTTGATAAAGAGATAGTATACTCGTAACTAGTATGTATGTATAAAGAAAGAAAAAAAAACCACGGTTAGGTGGTATATACAATTATGGACGGGCTGCCGAGTGCTGACACAGAGGTAGCCACAGCCGTGAACTACCGCACTGTACTGTGTCTGCTGCTAATATATAGACTGGTTGATAAAGAGATAGTATACTCGTAACTAGTATGTATGTATAAAGAAAGAAAAAAAAACCACGGTTAGGTGGTATATACAATTATGGACGGGCTGCCGAGTGCCGACACAGAGGTAGCCACAGCCGTGAACTACCGCACTGTACTGTGTCTGCTGCTAATATAGACTGGTTGATAAAGAGATAGTATACTCGTAACTAGTATGACTATAAAGAAAGAAAAAAAAACCACGGTTAGGTGGTATATACAATTATGGACGGGCTGCCGAGTGCCGACACAGAGGTAGCCACAGCCGTGAACTACCGCACTGTACTATGTCTGCTGCTGATATATAGACTGGTTGATAAAGAGATAGTATACTCGTAACTAGTATGTATGTATAAAGAAAGAAAAAAAAACCACGGTTAGGTGGTATATACAATTATGGACGGGCTGCCGAGTGCCGACACAGAGGTAGCCACAGCCGTGAACTACCGCACTGTACTGTGTCTGCTGCTAATATATAGACTGGTTGATAAAGAGATAGTATACTCGTAACTAGTATGTATGTATAAAGAAAGAAAAAAAAACCACGGTTAGGTGGTATATACAATTATGGACGGGCTGCCGAGTGCCGACACAGAGGTAGCCACAGCCGTGAACTACCGCACTGTACTGTGTCTGCTGCTAATATAGACTGGTTGATAAAGAGATAGTATACTCGTAACTAGTATGTATGTATAAAGAAAGAAAAAAAAACCACGGTTAGGTGGTATATACAATTATGGACGGGCTGCCGAGTGCCGACACAGAGGTAGCCACAGCCGTGAACTACCGCACTGTACTGTGTCTGCTGCTAATATATAGACTGGTTGATAAAGAGATAGTATACTCGTAACTAGTATGTATGTATAAAGAAAGAAAAAAAAACCACGGTTAGGTGGTATATACAATTATGGACGGGCTGCCGAGTGCCGACACAGAGGTAGCCACAGCCGTGAACTACCGCACTGTACTGTGTCTGCTGCTAATATATAGACTGGTTGATAAAGAGATAGTATACTCGTAACTAGTATGTATGTATAAAGAAAGAAAAAAAAACCACGGTTAGGTGGTATATACAATTATGGACGGGCTGCCGAGTGCCGACACAGAGGTAGCCACAGCCGTGAACTACCGCACTGTACTGTGTCTGCTGCTAATATAGACTGGTTGATAAAGAGATAGTATACTCGTAACTAGTATGTATGTATAAAGAAAGAAAAAAAAACCACGGTTAGGTGGTATATACAATTATGGACGGGCTGCCGAGTGCCGACACAGAGGTAGCCACAGCCGTGAACTACCGCACTGTACTGTGTCTGCTGCTAATATATAGACTGGTTGATAAAGAGATAGTATACTCGTAACTAGTATGTATGTATAAAGAAAGAAAAAAAAACCACGGTTAGGTGGTATATACAATTATGGACGGGCTGCCGAGTGCCGACACAGAGGTAGCCACAGCCGTGAACTACCGCACTGTACTGTGTCTGCTGCTAATATATAGACTGGTTGATAAAGAGATAGTATACTCGTAACTAGTATGTATGTATAAAGAAAGAAAAAAAAACCACGGTTAGGTGGTATATACAATTATGGACGGGCTGCCGAGTGCCGACACAGAGGTAGCCACAGCCGTGAACTACCGCACTGTACTGTGTCTGCTGCTAATATAGACTGGTTGATAAAGAGATAGTATACTCGTAACTAGTATGTATGTATAAAGAAAGAAAAAAAAACCACGGTTAGGTGGTATATACAATTATGGACGGGCTGCCGAGTGCCGACACAGAGGTAGCCACAGCCGTGAACTACCGCACTGTACTGTGTCTGCTGCTAATATATAGACTGGTTGATAAAGAGATAGTATACTCGTAACTAGTATGTATGTATAAAGAAAGAAAAAAAAACCACGGTTAGGTGGTATATACAATTATGGACGGGCTGCCGAGTGCCGACACAGAGGTAGCCACAGCCGTGAACTACCGCACTGTACTGTGTCTGCTGCTAATATATAGACTGGTTGATAAAGAGATAGTATACTCGTAACTAGTATGTATGTATAAAGAAAGAAAAAAAAACCACGGTTAGGTGGTATATACAATTATGGACGGGCTGCCGAGTGCCGACACAGAGGTAGCCACAGCCGTGAACTACCGCACTGTACTGTGTCTGCTGCTAATATAGACTGGTTGATAAAGAGATAGTATACTCGTAACTAGTATGTATGTATAAAGAAAGAAAAAAAAAACACGGTTAGGTGGTATATACAATTATGGACAGGCTGCCGAGTGCCGACACAGAGGTAGCCACAGCCGTGAACTACCGCACTGTACTGTGTCTGCTGCTAATATAGACTGGTTGATAAAGAGATAGTATACTCGTAACTAGTATGACTATAAAGAAAGAAAAAAAAACCACGGTTAGGTGGTATATACAATTATGGACGGGCTGCCGAGTGCCGACACAGAGGTAGCCACAGCCGTGAACTACCGCACTGTACTGTGTCTGCTGCTAATATAGACTGGTTGATAAAGAGATAGTATACTACTAATATTATATATACTGGTGGTCAGGTCACTGGTCACTAGTCACACTGGCAGTGGCACTCCTGCAGCAAAAGTGTGCACTGTTTAATTTTAATATAATATTATGTACTCCTGGCTCCTGCTATAACCTATAACTGGCACTGCAGTGCTCCCCAGTCTCCCCCACAATTATAAGCTGTGTGAGCTGAGCACAGTCAGATATATATATACATTGATGCAGCACACTGGGCTGAGCAGTGCACACAGATATGGTATGTGACTGAGTCACTGTGTGTATCGTTTTTTTCAGGCAGAGAACGGATATATTAAATAAAACAAACAACTGCACTGTCTGGTGGTCACTGTGGTCGTCAGTCACTAAACTCTGCACTCTCTTCTACAGTATCACAGCCTCAGGTCAATCTCTCTCTCTCTCTCTCAACCCTAATCTAAATGGAGAGGACGCCAGCCACGTCCTCTCCCTATCAATCTCAATGCACGTGTGAAAATGGCGGCGACGCGCGGCTCCTTATATAGAATCCGAGTCTCGCGATAGAATCCGAGCCTCGCGAGAATCCGACAGCGTCATGATGACGTTCGGGCGCGCTCGGGTTAACCGAGCAAGGCGGGAAGATCCGAGTCGCTCGGACCCGTGAAAAAAAACATGAAGTTCGGGCGGGTTCGGATTCAGAGAAACCGAACCCGCTCATCTCTAGTTTTGGCTAGATCAGGAACAAACAGAGAATATAAGTAGATGAAATGTTCCAAATTTTCTAGTTTGTTAGCTTGTTAAGGTTTAATACTACATAGCTATGTTAGAATCCTATAACTCACTCTCAGCAGCTCATTCATTATTAATCAGTTGCTTTAATCATTATTAAACAAACTAAATTCAAAGGGTCAAGAAGGGACATCAATATCAAATTGTTATCTACTGTACAGCGCTGTCACACTGCCAAGAAGAAGAGCATGGAATGCTTTATATGCATTAGGTGCTTGTGTGGACCAAAAGTGAAGGTGTCTCCCAGCCTGGACCTTCCAGTGCCAGTGACATCATATTATTCTGTGTAGGGATGTATACGCTATACTGGACCACCAACATATTATACAGAGGTTTATAGAAAATATTTAAGAATGTACATCAGTCCCAGTGGCAATTTCGCTACCACACAAACACATGGACATTAACCTGCAAGTATGTGTTTGGACCTGTGTTTGAAGACCCACACAAATGGAGGAGAACATACAAAACATACAAATTCTACAGAGACCAAATGTAATATGCTCCAAATTACGAGTCCTGTCGTGATTCCAATGACATAGCCGTTTAAAGAGCTGATTTGTTTAAATACAAAAACAACCAGGTTTTTCAGTAATACTAATTACAGCTCTAAATCTACAGATGGAGCCATGCTAATAGTTGCTCCATCTGCAACTGAGGGCCTAATTCAGAGTTGATCGCAGCAGCAAATTTGTTAGCAGTTGGGCAAAGCCATGTGCCCTACTAGGTGGCAGATATAACATGTGCAGAGAGAGTTAGATTTGGGTGGGGTGTGTTCAAACTGAAATCTAAATTGCAGTGTAAAAATTGCACAGAAACAATATTTCTCTATCGTCCTAGTGGATGCTGGGGTTCCTGAAAGGACCATGGGGAATAGCGGCTCCGCAGGAGACAGGGCACAAAAAGTAAAGCTTTAGGATCAGGTGGTGTGCACTGGCTCCTCCCCCTATGACCCTCCTCCAAGCCTCAGTTAGGTTTTTGTGCCCGGCCGAGAAGGGTGCAATCTAGGTGGCTCTCCTAAAGAGCTGCTTAGAAAAGTTTAGCTTAGGTTTTTTATTTTACAGTGAGTCCTGCTGGCAACAGGATCACTGCATCGAGGGACTTAGGGGAGAAGAAGTGAACTCACCTGCGTGCAGGATGGATTGGCTTCTTTGGCTACTGGACATTAGCTCCAGAGGGACGATCACAGGTACAGCCTGGATGGTCACCGGAGCCTCGCCGCCGGCCCCCTTGCAGATGCTGAAAAGAGAAGAAGGTCCAGAATCGGCGGCAGAAGACTCCTCAGTCTTCTTAAGGTAGCGCACAGCACTGCAGCTGTGCGCCATTGCTCTCAGCACACTTCACACGGCAGTCACTGAGGGTGCAGGGCGCTGGGGGGGGGCGCCCTGGGCAGCAATGAAAATCCTTTTTTTGGCAAAAAATACCTCACATATAGCCTCCGGGGCTATATGGAGATATTTAACCCCTGCCAGAATCCATTTTTAAGCGGGAGACGAGCCCGCCGAAAAGGGGGCGGGGCCTATCTCCTCAGCACACAGCGCCATTTCCTCACACAGTTCCGCTGGTCAGGAAGGCTCCCAGGCTCTCCCCTGCACTGCACTACAGAAACAGGGTTAAATCAAGAGAGGGGGGGCAAAATTTGGCGAAATTGTGATTTTATAAAAGCAGCTATAAGGGAGCACTTATTATAAGGCTATCCCTGTAAAATATAGCGCTTTGGTGTGTGCTGGCAAACTCTCCCTCTGTCTCCCCAAGGGGCTAGTGGGGTCCTGTCCTCTATCAGAGCATTCCCTGTGTGTGTGTGCTATATGTCGGTACGTGTGTGTCGACATGTATGAGGACGATGTTGGTGAGGAGGCGGAGCAAATTGCCTGTAATGGTGATGTCACTCTCTAGGGAGTCGACACCGGAATGGATGGCTTATTTATGGAATTACGTGATAATGTCAACACGCTGCAAGGTCGGTTGGCGACATGAGACGGCTGGCAAACAAATTAGTACCTGTCCAGGCGTCTCAAACACCGTCAGGGGCGTTAAAACGTCCTTTTACCTCAGTCGGTCGACAGACACAGACACGGACACTGATTTCAGTGTCGACGGTGAAGAAACAAACGTATTTCCCTTTAGGGCCACACGTTACATGTTAAGGGCAATGAAGGAGGTGTTACATATTTCTGATACTACAAGTACCACAAAAGAGGGTATTATGTGGGATGTGAAAAAACTACCTGTAGTTTTTCCTGAATCAGATAAATTAAAGGAAGTGTGTGATGATGCGTGGGTTCCCCCCGATAGAAAATTATTGGCGGTATACCCTTTCCCGCCAGAAGTTAGGGCGCGCTGGGAAACACCCCTTAGGGTGGATAAGGCGCTCACACGCTTATCAAAACAAGTGGCGGTACCGTCTATAGATAGGGCCGTCCTCAAGGAGCCAGCTGACAGGAGGCTGGAAAATATCATAAAAAGTATATACACACATACTGGTGTTATACTGCGACCAGCGATCGCCTCAGCCTGGATGTGCAGAGCTGGGGTGGCTTGGTCGGATTCCCTGACTAAAAATATTGATACCCTTGACAGGGACAGTATTTTATTGACTATAGAGCATTTAAAGGATGCATTTCTATATATACGAGATGCACAGAGGGATATTTGCACTCTGGCATCAAGAGTAAGTGCGATGTCCATATCTGCCACAAGATGTTTATGGACACGACAGTGGTCAGGTGATGCAGATTCCAAACGGCACAAAGGTGTATTGCCGTATAAAGGAAGAGGAGTTATTTGGGGTCGGTCCATCGGACCTGGTGGCCACGGCAACTGCTGGAAAATCCACCGTTTTTACCCTAAGTCACATCTCTGCAGAAAAAGACACCGTCTTTTCAGCCTCAGTCCTTTCGTCCCTATAAGAGTCATATCTGCCCAGGGATAGAGGAAAGGGAAGAAGACTGCAGCAGGCAGCCCATTCCCAGGAACAGAAGCCTTCCACCGCTTCTGCCAAGCTCTCAGCATGACGCTGGGACCGTACAGGACCCCTGGATCCTACAAGTAGTATCCCAGGGGTACAGATTGGAATGTCGAGACGTTTCCCCCTCGCAGGCTCCTGAAGTCTGCTTTACCAAGGTCTCCCTCCGACAAGGAGGCAGTATGGGAAACAATTCACAAGCTGTATTCCCAGCAAGTGATAATCAAATTACCCCTCCTACAACAAGGAAAGGGGTATTATTCCACACTATATTGTGGTACTGAAGCCAGAAGGCTAGGTGAGACCTATTCTAAATCTAAAAAAATTTGAACACTTACAAAGGTTCAAATCAAGATGGAGTCACTCAGAGCAGTGATAACGAACCAGGAAGAAGGGGACTATATAGTGTCCCGGGACATCAGGGATGCTTACCTCCATGTCCCAAATTTGCCCTTCTCACTAAGGGTACTTCAGGTTCGTGGTACAGAACTGTCACTATCAGTTTCAGACGCTGCCATTTGGATTGTCCACGGCACCCCGGGTCTTTACCAAGGTAATGGCCGAAATGATGATTCTTCTTCAAAGAAAAGGCGTCTTAATTATCCCTTACTTGGACGATCTCCTGATAAGGGCAAAGTCCAGGGAACAGTTGGAGGTCGGAGTAGCACTATCTCGGATACTGCTACAACAGCACGGGTGGATTCTAAATATTCCAAAATCGCAGCTGTTCCCGACGACACGTCTGCTGTGCCTAGGGATGATTCTGGACACAGTCCAGAAAAAGGTGTTTCTCCCGGAAGAGAAAGCCAGGGAGTTATCCGAGCTAGTCAGGAACCTCCTAAAACCAGGAAAAGAGGCTTCCTACGAAGCAATTCCATTCGGCAGATTTCATGCAAGAACTTTTCAGTGGGATCTGCTGGACAAATGGTCCGGATCGCATCTTCAGATGCATCAGCGGATAACCCTATATCCAAGGACAAGGGTGTCTCTCCTGTGGTGGTTACAGAGTGCTCATCTTCTAGAGGGCCGCAGATTCGGCATTCAGGATTGGATGCTGGTGACCACGGAGGCCAGCCCGAGAGGCTGGGGAGCAGTCACACAAGGAAAAAAATTTCCAGGGAGTGTGATCAAGTCTGGAGATTTTTCTCCACATAAATATACTGGAGCTAAGGGTAATTTTATAATGCTCTAAGCTTAGCAAGACCTCTGCTTCAAGGTCAGCCGGTATTGATCCAGTGGGAAAAACATCACGGCAGTCGCCCACGTAAACAGACAGGGCGGCACAAGAAGCAGGAGGGCAATGGCAAAAACTGCAAGGACTTTTCGCTGGGCGGAAAATCATGTGATAGCACTGTCAGCAGTGTTTCATTCCGGGAATGGAAACTGGGAAGCAGACTTCCTCAGCAGGCACGACCTCCACCCGGGAGAGTGGAAACTTCATCGGGAAGTTTTTCCACATGATTGTGAACCGTTGGGAAATACCAAAGGTGGACATGATGGCGTCCCGTCTGAACAAAAAACGGGACAGGTATTGCGCCAGGTCAAGAGACCCTCAGGCAATAGCTGTGGACGTTCTGGTAACACCGTGGGTGTACCAGTCGGTGTATGTGTTCCCTCCTCTGCTTCTCATACCTAAGGTACTGAGAATTATAAGACGTAGAGGAGTAAGAACTATACTCATGGCTCCGGATTGGCCAAGAAGGACTTGGTACCCGGAACTTCAAGAGATGCTCACAGAGGACTTATGGCCTCTGCCGCTAAGAAGGGACTTGCTTCAGCAAGTACCATGTCTGTTCCAAGACTTACCGCAGCTGCGTTTGACGGCATGGCGGTGGAACGCCGGATCCTAAGGGAAAAAGGCATTCCGGAAGAGGTCATTCCTACCCTGGTCAAAGCCAGGAAGGAGGTGACCGCACAACATTATCACCACATGGGGCGAAAATATGTTGCGTGGTGTGAGGCCAGGAAGGCCCCACGAAGAAATTTCAACTCGGTCGATTCCTGCATTTCCTGCAAACAGGAGTGTCTATGGGCCTCAAATTGGGGTCCATTAAGGTTCAAATTTCGGCCCTGTCGATTTTCTTCCAGAAAGAATTGGCTTCAGTTCCTGAAGTCCAGAAGTTTGTCAAGGGAGTATTGCATATACAACCCCCTTTTGTGCCTCCAGTGGCACTGTGGGATCTCAACGTAGTTCTGGGATTCCTCAAATCACATTGGTTTAAAACCAGTCAAATCTGAAAAGTGACCATGCTCTTGGCCCTGGCCTGGGCCAGGCGAGTGTCAAATTGGTGGTTTTTTTCTCAAAAAAGCCCATATCTGTTTGTCCATTCGGACAGGGCAGAGCTGCGGACTCGTCCCCAGTTCTCTCCCTAAGGTGGTGTCAGTGTTTCACCTGAACCAGCTTATTGTGGTGCCTTGCGCCTACTAAGGACTTGGAGGACTCCAAGTTGCTAGATGTTGTCAGGGCCCTGAAAATATAGGTTCCAGGACGGCTGGAGTCAGGAAAACTGACTTGCTGTTATCCTGTATGCACCCAACAAACTGGGTGCTCTTGCTTCTAAGCAGACTATTGCTAGTTGGATGTGTAATACAATTCAGCTTGCACATTCTGTGGCAGGCCTGCCACAGCCAAAATATGTAAATGCCCATTCCACAAGGAAGGTGGGCTCATCTTGGGCGGCTGCCCGAGGGGTCTCGGCTTTACAACTTTGCCGAGCGGCTACTTAGTCAGGGGCAAACACGTTTGTAAAATCCTACAAATTTGATACCCTGGCTAAGGAGGACCTGGAGTTCTCTCATTCGGTGCTGCAGAGTCATCCGCACTCTCCCGCCCGTTTGGGAGCTTTGGTATAATCCCCATGGTCCTTTCAGGAACCCCAGCATCCACTAGGACGATAGAGAAAATAAGAATTTACTTACCGATAATTCTATTTCTCGGAGTCCGTAGTGGATGCTGGGCGCCCATCCCAAGTGCGGATTATCTGCAATACTTGTACATAGTTACAAAAATCGGGTTATTATTGTTGTGAGCCATCTTTTCAGAGGCTCCGCTGTTATCATACTGTTAACTGGGTTCAGATCACAGGTTGTACAGTGTGATTGGTGTGGCTGGTATGAGTCTTACCCGGGATTCAAAATCCTTCCTTATTGTGTACGCTCGTCCGGGCACAGTATCCTAACTGAGGCTTGGAGGAGGGTCATAGGGGGAGGAGCCAGTGCACACCACCTGATCCTAAAGCTTTACTTTTTGTGCCCTGTCTCCTGCGGAGCCGCTATTCCCCATGGTCCTTTCAGGAACCCCAGCATCCACTACGGACTCCGAGAAATAGAATTATCGGTAAGTAAATTCTTATTATATCTGTAACAATGTTATATCTGCCACACCTGCAGTGCACATGGGCCCTCATTCCGAGTTGTTCGCTCGCAAGCTGCTTTTAGCAGCTTTGCACACGCTAAGCCGCCGCCTACTGGGAGTGAATCTTAGCATAGTAAATTGCGAACGAAAGATTAGCAGAATTGCGAATAGACACTTCTTAGCAGTTTCTGAGTAGCTCCACACTTACTCGGCAACTGCGATCAGTTCAGTCAGTTTCGTTCCTGGTTTGACGTCACAAACACTCCCAGCGTTCGCCCAGACACTCCCCCGTTTCTTCAGACACTCCCGCGTTTTTCCCAGAAACGGCAGCGTTTTTTCACACACACCCATAAAACGGCCAGTTTCCGCCCAGAAACACCCACTTCCTGTCAATCACATTACGATCACCAGAACGAAGAAAACCTCGTAATGCCGTGAGTAAAATTCCTAACTGCATAGCAAATTTACTTGGCGCAGTCGCAGTGCGAACATTGCGCATGCGCAAATAGCGGAAAATCGCTGCGATGCGAAGAAAATTACCGAGCGAACAACTCGGAATGACCACCATGGTTTTGCCCAACTGCTAACAAATTTGCTGCTGCAATCAACTCTGAATTACCACCGAGTGCGCCCGGTGAGGCGGACTCCCGGAAACAAATGCCTTGGGGGGTCATTCTGAGTGGTTCGCTCGCTAGCTGCTTTTAGCAGCATTGCACACGCTAGGCCGCCGCCCTCTGGGAGTGTATCTTAGCTTAGCAGAATAGCGAACAAAAGAGTAGCAGAATTGCGATTAAATAATTCTTAGCAGTTTCTGAGTAGCTCGAGACTTACTCCTACACTGCGATCAGATCAGCCCGTTTCGTTCCTGGTTTGACGTCACAAACACGCCCTGCGTTCGGCCAGCCACTCCCTCGTTTCTCCAGACACTCCCGCATTTTATCCTGGCACACCTGCGTTTTTCCGCACACTCCCAGAAAACAGTCAGTTTCCGCCCAGAAACACCCACTTCCTGTCAATCACACTCCATCACTTCAACGATGAAAATTCTTCATTCGGACGTGAGTAAATCTACTAAGTTTTGTGCTAAAATACTTAGCACATGCGCACTGCGTACCATGCGCATGCGCATTTTTGCCTTAATCGCTCCGGTGCGAAAATCAGCAACGAGCTAACAACTCGGAATGACCCCCTTGATGCGGTCAGCAGCTAAACATGTCTTTGCAAACGCATGTGACCAATTTCTCTGAAATTCTATTACCAGATAGGTTCAGGTATTCATGTATTGTCACAGATAATTTTTAGTGTGCTGTGGGGATACTAGGGGGGTAAAAAGCACCCCCCTCTCTGTCTGCTGTTTGTTTGTGACCCCTCCCCCTTTCTAGCACCTGATATATAATTATCTCCAGGAATGATTGAGCAACTACCACTGTATGACAGCACTGGGTATACAGTATCTGCATTTATATAATTCACTCTACCTGCGGCGCAACATAAAGATGTTGGTGACTGTCCTGTGTATTACTTTGCTCATTGTGTACAGCGCAGTACTATGATTCACAGAGGTGTCACTGGGTGTGGTGACACCCAGTGTACACTCTGCATTATTACACCCCACACACACCCACCAGAGTCCCAGCCGGTCGAAAGTTGTCTAATTGAAAAGGGGCGTGGCTCACAGATTCTCCTCTCTGACACTCCGGGAGCGGGTGGTCTTCAGTATGCCGGTGGTCGGGCTCCCGGCGACCAGCTTACCGGCGCCGGGAGCCCGACAGCCGGCATACCGACTCTTATTCTTCCTCGTGGGGGTCCACGACCCCCCTGGAGGTAGAATAAAATAGTGTGGCGCGCGTAGCGCGCCACCGTGCCCGTAGCGTGGCAAGCGCAGCGAGCGCGCAAGGGGCTCATTTGCGCTCACCACACTGTCGGTAAGCCGGCGGTCGGGCTCCCGGCACCGGTATGCTGGTCGCCGGGAGCCCGACTGCCGGCATATCGTAGTGAACCCCCGGGAGCATGTCCAGCTTCTCCGTAGATGCTGCCTGCCCCAGAGACTGGGCAGCGTGTAGTGACGACTCTTTATCTGTGACAGGAGCCGAATGCTACGGGAGATTATCATACTGCAACACTCAGCTCCTGTCACTGCAGAAGAGCT
Source organism: Pseudophryne corroboree (assembly GCF_028390025.1). Taxonomy (NCBI): domain Eukaryota; kingdom Metazoa; phylum Chordata; class Amphibia; order Anura; family Myobatrachidae; genus Pseudophryne; species Pseudophryne corroboree. Next base: position 175,928,064 of record NC_086450.1, on the reverse strand, counting down.
GGCACTTTGGTGTCACCCCTTCTAAGGGTGACACCTAAATGTTGGCCACTCACCCTGCACCCAGCTTGTGACGCCACTAATGATTCATCCAGTCTTTCTTACTTGGCCTTCGCTAGATCTGTGTCATGATTTTTTAATAGCTAAGTAGACAATTGCAAATGTTCCATTACAGTCTCTATAGTTTACTATTTTATGATTTAAAGAAAGAGGGCGGGATGAACTAATGTACATCGCCGTCCATCGCCGCCCTGCGCCATGATGCTGATCGCATATGTACTAACATATGCGATCAGCATTGCGGAGGACAGCTCTTCCGATAAGAGCTGTCCTCTGCGATGCACAGCGGCAGCCTGACTTCCGGGATTCGGCCCCAGGAGTCAGTCTGTGCATGCGCAGGGTGACGGGGGTGGCCGCAAGACATGCTGGGAGGGATCCGATCGGATCCCTCACACAGCGCCGCGAAGAGAAGCCCATAGGCTTCTATGGACTATCGCCAGCTAAAGCTGGCGAACCCCGCCGCGGCGCTGACCTGCCGTACGTAGGTTAGTACATCAGGAAAATGCAGTAAACAGGGGGTTTACCGCATTTTCCGCTTAGTACATCCCGCCCAGAGTGAGGTTGCATCATGTGTGAAAAAGAGAAGGTGGGGAGCATCATATATGATGAAGGGAGGGTGAGGGGCATCATGTGTGGTAAAAAGGAGAATGGGAGAGCATCATGTGTGATAAAAGGATGGTGGGGGCCGTCATGTCTAATAAAGGGAGGGTTTGGGGGCATCATGTGTTACAAAGGGAAAGTGGGAGGGCATGATGTTTGATAAAGGGATGGTGGGGGCAGTGACAGCTACAGCACAGTCCAAATTTGAAATAAGGGAGCCACACCAACTGTCATCCCAAACTGACTCACTGGCAGTTGGTGTGGCTCCCCTATTTGAAATTTGGACTGTGCTGCAGCCTGACATCTGGATTCGCCACTGGTGGGGTACATCATGTCTAATAAGGGGAGGGTTTGGGTGCAGCATGTGTGACAAAGGTAAAGTGGGAGATAATTATGCATGATAAAGGAAGGGTGAGGAGCTTCATGTGTAATAAAGGAATGGTGAGGGGATTCAGGTGTGACAAAGAGAAAGTGGGGGCCTCATGTGTGATAAAAAAAGGTGGGGTCATCATGTGTGATAAAGGAAGGGTGAGGACCATCATGTGTGATAAAGGAAGGGTGAGGGAAATCAGGTGTGATAAAGAGAAGGTGGGGGGGCATCATGCGTGATAAAGGAAGGGTGAGGACTATCATTTGTGATAAAGGAAGGGTTAAGGAAATCAGGTGTGATTAAGAGAAGGTTGGGGGAGTCATGCGTGATAAAGAGAAGGTGACGGCATCATGTGTGATAAAAAGAAGGTGGTGGCATCATGTGTGATACAGGAATGGTGGAGTTATAATGAGTGATAAAAGGAGGGTGGAGGGCACCATGTGTGATAAAGGGATGGTGGGGATATAATGTGTGATAAAGGAAGGGTGAGGAGAATCATGTGTGATAAAAGGAGGGTGGGGGGTAAATGTATGAAGCAGTGAAAAGTGTGGAGAAATGAGCCTGTAGAGAAGTTGCCCATGGCAACCAATCAGCTGCTCTGCATAATTTTATAGTATGCAAATTATAATTATAAATGTTACGTCAATGCTGATTGGTTGCCATGGGCAACTTCTCCACTGGCTCACTTCTACACTCTTATCACTGCTTCATACATTTTCCCCTGTGTGTGATAAAGAGAAGGTGGGGGGCATCATGTTTGATAAAGGAATGGTGGGGGCATAATGAGTGATAAAAGCAGGGTCGGGGCACCATCTGTGATAAATGAATGGTGCGGACATCATATGTGATAAAGAGAGGGTGGGGGGCACCATGTGTGATAAAGGGAGGGTGGAGGGGCATCATGTGTGATAAAGGGATGATAGGGTGGAATATGTCATATAGAGATTAAGGCATAATGTGTGAAAAATAGAGGGTGTGTGGCTTAATGTGTGAAATAATATGGGCATGGTGAGGGGGCATAAATTGTGACATGTGGATAGTGGTGGAGGGAATGTGCAACATGGAGATGTGATGGTGGACATAGGCGGTGTTCAAATGATATATCATGCCCAATCCCCTTTCTAAAGTGATCACCGTTATTGCGCATATCACGCCCATAGTAATCAGATATAGCTGCGTAAAGGGTTAGGGCACCTCGCTAACCCAGGGGTATCAAGCTAAAATGATGATGCCACGCCCGTCAGCAGAAACAGAACAGGTGTGGAAGGGGGATGAAAGAATTGAATACCGCCCAATGTCTGATATGGGGATGGTGGTGAAACGTGGCAAATCTAACAAAACACATGGATCCATGGCTAATCTGCCGATCCACGTGTTTTCAGACAAGTCGGAATTGCCGAACTGTCGGAAAATGGCAGCCCAATTGAATTGGTCGAATCACTATTACACCTAAAAAGTCGGAAACTGATGTCTTTCCGACAAGATGGCAGTTCCGACTAGAATTGAATACATCCCTATGTGTGATAAAGGTAGTATAGTGGTATGATATTTGAAAAAGAGTCTTTCATTTATTTCATAGGTAGAGTGGGGTGCATAACATGTGACATGGGGAGGGTGAGTGGAAATAAATGTGTGACTGTCACGATCCGGGTATCTGGACGCCATTTCTTACCCATCAGATGCCTCCTAAGGCTGGCTCAGCGCTCCAGGACCGGATCCCATCTGTTATCCTGATGTGTACATTCCTGTATCCTCTCCTGTCACTCTGGGACGCTGTCACAGTAAACGCCATATTACACCTGGCATGGCGTCTCCCGCGGCCTCCGCCGCCGTCCCTGAACTTCTGCATGCAGAGTGTCTGAGTGGCGATTACGTCAGCCGCGGCCTCCGCTGTGTCCGCGTGGTTGGATGTGCATCTGTCAGCCTGGCGCCTCCTGTCTCCGGTGGCCGGCGCCGCCATTACTGTTTTCATTACCACATGGATTACAAACCAAACTTCCCTCCAAGTGTCTGCATGGGCGCAGCCATCTTGGATTCTGTCAGCTGATCATTTCCACCAATCTGTTCTCAGTATTGATAATCTGCATAATTGCCTAGCCAATCCCTTCCTTGCTGCAGGTATAAATACACTGTGCCTGAGCAAGGAAGGCGTCAGTGCTTTGGTTGTCAAACCTAGTTCCTGTTTGTCTCTCTCCTGTGATTGTCTTCCAGGTTCCAGCTCCTGTCTCAAGACTTCCACCATAGAGACCCGCACCAGCATTCCACCTGCGGTGTAGCCTGACTCTCCAATCCATTGTGGATTCATCTGTTTCCAGCTACAACTTTACCTGCTTCCAGCTCAGCTTCCAGCAGAGTACAGCTTCCCTTAAAGGGCCGGTGTCCTTTCTACACTTTACCACTCTCCACCGGTATTATTATTTCTCCGCTCTCAAGTTCTACATTTCAGTTCATATTTCATCGCTCCCAAGTTCATTTATTATTTAACTGGTTCCAGCCAGTATCCACTCCGTGCTAACAACAGTCTGGTTCCAGCCAGTATCCACAGCAGCTGTTTTATCTTCAGCAACCCAGCTTTTCCTGGAACACCAGCTGGCACAATCCTGGGTTATCTCCATTGCTACAGTCGGGCCTGGTAAGGACTTTCCATCTAGAAGATCATAAGAACTATCTCACACTACCAGTGCCCTGTGGCTCCTGCCATCCTGTAGTACCCAGGAACTGTATTTATTCTTTGCTGACTTTTACGTTTTCTTTTACTGCTGCTGTGTTGCGGAGTTGTCATAATAAACATCATTGACTTTTATCCAAGTTGTCGTGGTCACGCCTTCGGGCTAATTATTCATGTTACTTACATGTCCAGGGGTCTGATACAACCTCCCAGGTTCCGGTACATCTCAGCCCCTACAACTGAGGCTGCCTCCCGTCAGCTCAGGCCCTCAGTTGTGACAGTAAGCACTGACCTAATGAATCCAGCCGGAGACCAGGATCAAGCGGCCAGGCCGATGCAAGAACTGGCAGCCCGACTAGAACATCAGGAGGCTGCACAGGGCCACATCATCCGCTGTCTCCAGGATCTCTCTACTCGGCTGGATGGGATTCAGACAACTCTCCGTGGATCAGGCGCGTCTGGTGCGTCAACCACAGTGACTCCAGCTATAACCCCACCCACCTTACCCATTTCTGCTCCACGTCTTCATCTTCCAACGCCAGCAAAATTTGACGGATCTCCAAGATTCTGCAGGGGATTTCTCAACCAGTGTGAGATTCAGTTTGAGCTACAACCTGGCAATTTTCCCAGTGACCGTACAAAAATTGCCTACATTATTTCTCTTCTCAGTGGCTCAGCCCTTGATTGGGCATCACCGTTATGGGAGAGGTCCGACACCCTGCTATCTTCCTACACTGCCTTCGTGTCAACATTCAGGCGCATCTTCGACGAGCCAGGCCGGGTAACCTCAGCTTCATCCGAGATTCTCCGTTTACGCCAGGGGTCACGTACTGTAGGACAATATCTGATACAGTTCCAGATCCTGGCATCCGAACTGGCATGGAACGACGAGGCCCTGTATGCTGCATTCTGGCATGGCTTATCTGAGCGTATTAAAGATGAGTTAGCTACCAGAGACTTACCTTCTAAGTTAGATGAGCTAATCTCACTCTGCACGAAAGTTGATTTACGTTTCAGAGAGAGAGCAACTGAGCGTGGAAGATCATCTGCTCCAAAATCTTCTGCTCCTCCTCCTCGTCAACTGTCACCATCTAAAGATGAGCCCATGCAACTTGGCCGTTCCCGTTTAACTCCTGCTGAGCGCCGAAGACGTCTCTCCGAGTTTCTCTGTCTCTATTGTGCAGCTCCGTCTCACACCATTAATGCCTGTCCCAAACGTCCGGGAAACTCCAAATCCTAGCTCGCCAAGGAGAGGGCCGGCTAGGAGTAATGATCTCCTCTCCATCTCCTCAAGATTGTAATCTCCCAGTCTCGCTTCAAGTTGCTCAACGTTATCGGAACGTCATTGCCCTCCTTGATTTCGGAGCAGCTGGGAACTTTATTACCGAAGCCTATGTTAAACGGTGGTCCCTACCCACCGAGAGACTTCCTTCGTCCATTTCTTTAACTGCCGTGGATGGCAGCAAAATTTTTGATGCAGTTATTTCTTTAAGGACTCTACCAGTTCGTCTGAGAGTGGGAGTTCTTCATTCCGAACTTATTTCTTTTTTAGTGATTCCAAGAGCCACACATCCTGTGGTCCTGGGCCTTCCATGGCTCCGTCTTCACAATCCTACAATTGATTGGACGACTACGCAAATCCTGGCATGGGGTTCCTCCTGTGCTGAGACATGTTTGTTTAAAGTATTGCCTGTCTGTTCTTCCTCCCCCAGGTCGTCTGATGTTCCACCTCCTCCATATCAAGATTTCACGGATGTGTTCAGTAAAGCTTCTGCTGATATCCTTCCTCCTCATAGAGAATGGGACTGTCCGATTGATCTCGTTCCAGGGAAGGTTCCACCTCGAGGCCGAACTTATCCGTTGTCTCTGCCTGAGACGCATTCTATGGAGGAATATATTAAAGAGAACCTAGCAAAGGGGTTCATTCGACCTTCTTCTTCTCCAGCCGGCGCAGGCTTCTTTTTTGTAAAAAAGAAAGATGGTGGTCTGCGGCCGTGCATCGACTACAGAGGTTTGAACGACATTACCATCAAGAACCGTTATCCTTTACCCCTGATTACTGAGCTCTTTGACAGAGTTAGCGGAGCTACCATCTTTACAAAGCTGGACTTGCGAGGTGCATACAATCTCATCCGGATCCGTGAGGGTGACGAGTGGAAGACCGCCTTTAACACCCGTGACGGACATTATGAGTACCTCGTCATGCCCTTCGGATTGAGCAATGCTCCAGCTGTCTTCCAGCATTTTGTCAATGAGATCTTCAGAGACATTCTATACCGTCATGTTGTGGTCTATCTAGACGATATCCTCATTTTTGCCAACGATTTAGAGGAACATCGTTTTTGGGTTAAAGAGGTTCTGTCCCGTCTCCGTGTCAATCATCTCTATTGCAAATTAGAAAAATGCGTCTTTGAAGTCAAGTCCATTCCGTTTCTAGGGTACATTGTGTCCGGTTCCGGACTAGAGATGGATCCTGAGAAACTACAAGCAATCCAAAATTGGCCGGTACCCTTAACCCTCAAAGGGGTCCAGAGGTTCTTAGGGTTCGCCAACTATTACCGAAAGTTTATACGAGACTTTTCCACCATTGTGGCGCCTATTACTGCTTTCACTAAGAAGGGTGCTAACCCGTCCAAGTGGTCTGAAGAAGCCATGCAAGCATTTCATCTTTTAAAACAAAGGTTCATCTCTGCGCCTGTTCTGAAACAGCCTGACATCGACTCTCCTTTCATCTTAGAGGTGGATGCCTCCTCCGTTGGAGTAGGAGCGGTGTTATCTCAGAGGGCTAAAGATGGCCATTTACACCCTTGCAGTTTCTTCTCCCGGAAGTTCTCCCCAGCTGAGCGCAACTATGCCATTGGCGACCAGGAGTTGCTAGCCATCAAGCTCGCTCTAGAAGAGTGGAGGTATCTGTTGGAGGGAGCTTCTCATTCAATCACCATACTTACAGACCACAAGAACCTTTTATACCTGAAGGGCGCACAATGTCTCAACCCTCGTCAGGCCAGATGGGCACTTTTCTTTTCCAGGTTCGACTTTAAACTCCAGTTCTGTCCGGGCTCTCAGAATCGCAAGGCCGATGCCCTTTCCCGCTCTTGGGAGCAAGAAAATGAGTCAGAGTCTTCAGACAAGCATCCTATTATAAATCCGTTGGCATTCTCCACGGTAGGGATGGACTCTACGCCCCCATCAGGGAAAAGTTTTGTGAAGCCGATGCTAAGGAAGAAGCTCATGCATTGGGCCCATGCTTCCCGTTTTGCCGGACATACAGGTATCCAAAAAACCCTGGAGTTTATCTCTAGGTCCTATTGGTGGCCAACTCTGAAAAAGGACGTCTTGGAGTTTATTGCATCTTGCCCAAAGTGTGCCCAACATAAAGTATCCCGCCAGTCGCCTGCGGGGCAACTGGTTCCACTATCCGTTCCCCGTCGACCATGGACCCACTTGTCGATGGATTTCATTACAGACTTACCCATGTGCAACAAGTTCAATACCATCTGGGTGGTAGTTGACCGGTTCACCAAGATGGCACACTTCATTCCTCTCACCGGTCTTCCGTCAGCTTCCAAGTTGGCTCAAGTATTCATACAAGAGATCTTCCGACTCCACGGTCTTCCTGAAGAAATTATCTCAGATCGAGGAGTTCAATTCACAGCCAAATTCTGGCGAAGTTTATGTCAAGTCCTCCAAGTCAAGCTAAAGTTTTCCACGGCTTACCATCCTCAGACCAATGGTCAAACCGAGAGGGTGAATCAGGACTTGGAGGCCTTCCTCCGCATCTATGTGTCCTCCTCTCAAGATGACTGGGTTCAATTACTTCCCTGGGTCGAGTTCTGTCATAACAACCAGTATCATTCTTCATCTGCTTCAACACCATTCTTCACTAACTTTGGATTCCACCCTAAAGTCCCTGAGTTCCAACCGCTTCCAGCAACTTCTGTTCCCGCAGTGGATATCACCTTGCATCAGTTTGCCAATATCTGGAAGAGCGTACGATCAGCTCTGCTCAAGGCATCGTTCAGGTACAAGAAGTTTGCGGATAAGAAGCGTCGAGCAGTTCCTGCTCTCAAGGTGGGTGATCGGGTATGGTTATCCACGAAGAATTTGAGGTTAAGAGTTCCCAGTATGAAGTTTGCACCTCGCTATATCGGTCCTTTCAAGATTGAACAAGTCATCAATCCTGTTGCTTACAGACTCCAGTTGCCTCCCTTCTTAAAAATACCCAGGACATTCCATGTTTCCCTGTTGAAACCGCTGATCTTGAATCGGTTTCATTCCTCACTTCCTCCAACTCCGAAAGTCCAAACTCAACGAGGCGTTGAGTACGAAGTGGCCAAGATCCTGGACTCACGTCACCGTTACGGTCAACTACAGTATCTTATTGACTGGAAGGGTTACGGCCCTGAGGAACGTTCATGGACCAATGCTTCTGATGTCCATGCTCCTGCCTTGGTCCGGAGATTCCATTCCAAGTTTCCTCAAAAGCCAAAGAAGTGTCCTGGGGCCACTCCTAAAGGGGGGGGGGGTGCTGTCACGATCCGGGTATCTGGACGCCATTTCTTACCCATCAGATGCCTCCTAAGGCTGGCTCAGCGCTCCAGGACCGGATCCCATCTGTTATCCTGATGTGTACATTCCTGTATCCTCTCCTGTCACTCTGGGACGCTGTCACAGTAAACGCCATATTACACCTGGCATGGCGTCTCCCGCGGCCTCCGCCGCCGTCCCTGAACTTCTGCATGCAGAGTGTCTGAGTGGCGATTACGTCAGCCGCGGCCTCCGCTGTGTCCGCGTGGTTGGATGTGCATCTGTCAGCCTGGCGCCTCCTGTCTCCGGTGGCCGGCGCCGCCATTACTGTTTTCATTACCACATGGATTACAAACCAAACTTCCCTCCAAGTGTCTGCATGGGCGCAGCCATCTTGGATTCTGTCAGCTGATCATTTCCACCAATCTGTTCTCAGTATTGATAATCTGCATAATTGCCTAGCCAATCCCTTCCTTGCTGCAGGTATAAATACACTGTGCCTGAGCAAGGAAGGCGTCAGTGCTTTGGTTGTCAAACCTAGTTCCTGTTTGTCTCTCTCCTGTGATTGTCTTCCAGGTTCCAGCTCCTGTCTCAAGACTTCCACCATAGAGACCCGCACCAGCATTCCACCTGCGGTGTAGCCTGACTCTCCAATCCATTGTGGATTCATCTGTTTCCAGCTACAACTTTACCTGCTTCCAGCTCAGCTTCCAGCAGAGTACAGCTTCCCTTAAAGGGCCGGTGTCCTTTCTACACTTTACCACTCCCCACCGGTATTATTATTTCTCCGCTCTCAAGTTCTACATTTCAGTTCATATTTCATCGCTCCCAAGTTAATTTATTATTTAACTGGTTCCAGCCAGTATCCACTCCGTGCTAACAACAGTCTGGTTCCAGCCAGTATCCACAGCAGCTGTTTTATCTTCAGCAACCCAGCTTTTCCTGGAACACCAGCTGGCACAATCCTGGGTTATCTCCATTGCTACAATCGGGCCTGGTAAGGACTTTCCATCTAGAAGATCATAAGAACTATCTCACACTACCAGTGCCCTGTGGCTCCTGCCATCCTGTAGTACCCAGGAACTGTATTTATTCTTTGCTGACTTTTACGTTTTCTTTTACTGCTGCTGTGTTGCGGAGTTGTCATAATAAACATCATTGACTTTTATCCAAGTTGTCGTGGTCACGCCTTCGGGCAGTTATTATTCATGTTACTTACATGTCCAGGGGTCTGATACAACCTCCCAGGTTCCGGTACATCTCAGCCCCTACAACTGAGGCTGCCTCCCGTCAGCTCAGGCCCTCAGTTGTGACAGTGACATAGCAAAGGAAATGAGGGACAATGTGTGATAAGGAGATGGTTGAGGGAACATAATGTGAATAATATTTTAATGTGAGTTTTATATACAAATAACCATTTTACCCATTGTGAGGAAATGAGAGGTATGTGACAATCAATATAGTTATGCCTCATTTCCTGTTGAATATGTACTTTTCATCCCCATCTCACCTTATATAACTATCTACATTTGGTATCCTAAAACATACAAAACCAGTGACCATTGGTAAAACCAAAGTATAATGGTCCCAAAGGCATCCAATAAATGTGCAAAAATGGAACTTCCGGTCCTCATTAACAGGAACCGGAAATAAACACTATTTCTCTGACGTCCACTCCTAAGTGGATGCTGGGACTCCGTAAGGACCATGGGGAATAGCGGCTCCGCAGGAGACTGGGCACAACTAAAAGAAAGCTTTAGACTACTGGTGTGCACTGGCTCCTCCCACTATGACCCTCCTCCAGACTTCAGTTAGAATCTTGTGCCCGGCTGAGCTGGATGCACACTAGGGGCTCTCCTGAGCTCCTAGAAAGAAAGTATATTTAGTTTTTTTATTTTACAGTGAGATCTGCTGGCAACAGACTCACTGCAGCGAGGGACTAAGGGGAGAAGAAGCGAACCTACCTGCTTGCAGCTAGCTTGGGCTTTTTAGGCTACTGGACACCATTAGCTCCAGAGGGATCGAACACAGGGCCCGACCTCGATCGTCCGGTCCCGGAGCCGCGCCGCCGTCCCCCTTACAGAGCCAGAAGCATGAAGATGGTCCGGAAAATCGGCGGCAGAAGACTTCGGTCTTCAACAAGGTAGCGCACAGCACTGCAGCTGTGCGCCATTGCTCCTCATGCACACCTCACACTCCGGTCGCTGAAGGGTGCAGGGCGCTGGGGGGGGGGGGGGGGGGGCGCCCTGAGGGCAATATAATACACCTTGGCTGGCAAATTTACACCATATATAGTCAGGAAGGCTATATAGGTGTAAAAATACCCCTGCCAGAATTCCAGAAAAAGCAGGAGAAGTCCGCCGGAAAAGGGGCGGGGCTATCTCCCTCAGCACACTGGCGCCATTTTTCCCTCACAGCTCATCTGGAAGGACGCTCCCTGACTCTCCCCTGCAGTGTCAAGCTACATAAGGGTAAAAAAGAGAGGGGGGCACTAAATTTAGGCGCAGTATATATAATATAAGCAGCTATAAGGGAAAAAACACTCATTTATAGTAGAGATGAGCGGGTTCGGTTCCTCGGAATCCGAACCCGCCCGAACTTAAGTTTTTTTTACACGGGTCCGAGCGACTCGGATCTTCCCGCCTTGCTCGGTTAACCCGAGCGCGCCCGAACGTCATCATCACGCTGTCGGATTCTCGCGAGGCTCGGATTCTATCGCGAGGCTCGGATTCTATATAAGGAGCCGCGCGTCGCCGCCATTTTTCACACGTGCATTGAGATTCATAGGGAGAGGACGTGGCTGGCGTCCTCTTCGTTTATAGAGATTCGAGAAGAGAGTGAGACAGAGAGAGACACAGTAGTAATTTTGGGGAGCATTAGGAGGAGTACTATTACTACTAGTACTTGCTGAAGTGATAGAGAGAGATAGTGTGACTGTATTATCTGACTTGTGGGGGAGACACTGACAGTGGGGAGCAGTTAGAGTCTGAGAGCAGGACTCAGGACTCAGGAGTACATATAACGTACAGTGCACACTTTTGCTGCCAGAGTGCCAGCCACACTGCCATTGTTTGTGACCACACTGACCACCAGTATAATATATATTGTGATTGTCTGCTTAGGACTCAGGAGTACTACTTGCAAGTTGCTGATAGTGTGACCAGTGACCTGACCACCAGTTTAATAATCACCACCAGTTTATGAGTTTAATATATATATATATATATATATAATTTGACAAGAATTACTCTCCCACTGCGCTATTTCAAATAAAACACTAAAATTAATTAATTATATGGCTGCCTGTATCCTCTAAGTTCCCTGTTAGGAGGAACTAAATGTGTGAAAATATGAAACGAAATAGAGGAGATGGCGCCAAGGGAGTTATATCAACGCCCTACCTAAAAACGGACCCTTACAGTACTCTCCGGATAAATTACGTCAGATAACAAATACTAACATAAAAATTTATTAAAACAACATATAAACCCGACACAAATGTTCATAAGTATACAGAGTTGATACATTTACATTTGTCGCACAATTTGAACAATCAGTTTGTAGTGATGAGGAAAAAGCGTAGATATATCACTACGATTTCCTCCTTCTCCTTATTGTAGATTCGGAGGTAACATCAGATAATAGATAGATAAATAACCCAACGCGTTTCGTCTTGTTCCAAGACTTCATCAGGGGTAAAATCTCTTCATTTCAGAACATATTGTCAGCACATAAAAGGTCATTCAAAGATGTATGAACAACGTTTCAATATTTCAATGGGACTTGATTGATACAGCGAGGACCATACCTCATATATCATCAGCTTGAGTCTGACATTCAGATATTCGAATATGGGGAAGATTCATATGTGTATAGAATCTAACTGGTTCGCAAGCATAAGGAACCTCGTCGGTCAGCAGCTTGAACCTGACACTCAGAGACTCAGGAGTGAAGGCAATTCAAATGGGTATAATGTCTAACCAATTTAGAACACGTGGTAGACCCTCCAGTGGTGCAGTGCTGACAGCCATTATACAGAGACTTGGCTGTCAGCACTGCACCACTGGAGGGTCTACCACGTGTTCTAAATTGGTTAGACATTATACCCATTTGAATTGCCTTCACTCCTGAGTCTCTGAGTGTCAGGTTCAAGCTGCTGACCGACGAGGTTCCTTATGCTTGCGAACCAGTTAGATTCTATACACATAAGAATCTTCCCCATATTCGAATATCTGAATGTCAGACTCAAGCTGATGATATATGAGGTATGGTCCTCGCTGTATCAATCAAGTCCCATTGAAATATTGAAACGTTGTTCATACATCTTTGAATGACCTTTTATGTGCTGACAATATGTTCTGAAATGAAGAGATTTTACCCCTGATGAAGTCTTGGAACAAGACGAAACGCGTTGGGTTATTTATCTATCTATTATCTGATGTTACCTCCGAATCTACAATAAGGAGGAGGAAATCGTAGTGATATATCTACGCTTTTTCCTCATCACTACAAACTGATTGTTCAAATTGTGCGACAAATGTAAATGTATCAACTCTGTATACTTATGAACATTTGTGTCGGGTTTATATGTTGTTTTAATAAATTTTTATGTTAGTATTTGTTATCTGACGTAATTTATCCGGAGAGTACTGTAAGGGTCCGTTTTTAGGTAGGGCGTTGATATAACTCCCTTGGCGCCATCTCCTCTATTTCGTTTCATATATATATAATTGTATATAATATATATATAATATTGTATACCACCTAGCACCTACCCGTGTTTTTTTTTTCTTTTTTCTTTCTTCTTTATACATACTACTATAGTAGCTTACTGTAGCAGTCTGCGGTGCTGCTGAGCTGACAGTGTCCAGCAGGTCCGTCATCAGTCATTACATAATAAATATATAATATATACCTGTCCGGCTGCAGTACTAGTGATATTATATATACATATATATTGATTTCATCTCATTATCATCCAGTCTATATTAGCAGCAGACACAGTACGTTAGTCCACGGCTGTAGCTACCTCTGTGTCGGCACTCGGCAGTCCATCCATAATTGTATACCACCTACCCGTGGTTGTTTTTTTTTTCTTTCTTCTTTATACATACTACTATAGTAGCTTACTGTAGCAGTCTGCGGTGCTGCTGAGCTGACAGTGTCCAGCAGGTCCGTCATCAGTCATTACATAATAAATATATAATATATACCTGTCCGGCTGCAGTACTAGTGATATTATATATACATATATATTGATTTCATCTCATTATCATCCAGTCTATATTATCAGCAGACACAGTACGTTAGTCCACGGCTGTAGCTACCTCTGTGTCGGCACTCCATCCATAATTGTATACCACCTACCCGTGGTTGTTTTTTTTTTCTTTCTTCTTTATACATACTACTATAGTAGCTTACTGTAGCAGTCTGCGGTGCTGCTGAGCTGACAGTGTCCAGCAGGTCCGTCATCAGTCATTACATAATAAATATATAATATATACCTGTCCGGCTGCAGTACTAGTGATATTATATATACATATATATTGATTTCATCTCATTATCATCCAGTCTATATTAGCAGCAGACACAGTACGTTAGTCCACGGCTGTAGCTACCTCTGTGTCGGCACTCGGCAGTCCATCCATAATTGTATACCACCTACCCGTGGTTGTTTTTTTTTTCTTTCTTCTTTATACATACTACTATAGTAGCTTACTGTAGCAGTCTGCGGTGCTGCTGAGCTGACAGTGTCCAGCAGGTCCGTCATCAGTCATTACATAATAAATATATAATATATACCTGTCCGGCTGCAGTACTAGTGATATTATATATACATATATATTGATTTCATCTCATTATCATCCAGTCTATATTAGCAGCAGACACAGTACGTTAGTCCACGGCTGTAGCTACCTCTGTGTCGGCACTCGGCAGTCCATCCATAATTGTATACCACCTACCCGTGGTTGTTGTTTTTTTCTTTCTTCTTTATACATACTACTATAGTAGCTTACTGTAGCAGTCTGCGGTGCTGCTGAGCTGACAGTGTCCAGCAGGTCCGTCATCAGTCATTACATAATAAATATATAATATATACCTGTCCGGCTGCAGTACTAGTGATATTATATATACATATATATTGATTTCATCTCATTATCATCCAGTCTATATTATCAGCAGACACAGTACGTTAGTCCACGGCTGTAGCTACCTCTGTGTCGGCACTCGGCAGTCCATCCATAATTGTATACCACCTACCCGTGGTTGTTTTTTTTTTCTTTCTTCTTTATACATACTACTATAGTAGCTTACTGTAGCAGTCTGCGGTGCTGCTGAGCTAACAGTGTCCAGCAGGTCCGTCATCAGTCATTACATAATAAATATATAATATATACCTGTCCGGCTGCAGTACTAGTGATATTATATATACATATATATTGATTTCATCTCATTATCATCCAGTCTATATTAGCAGCAGACACAGTACGTTAGTCCACGGCTGTAGCTACCTCTGTGTCGGCACTCGGCAGTCCATCCATAATTGTATACCACCTACCCGTGGTTGTTTTTTTTTTCTTTCTTCTTTATACATACTACTATAGTAGCTTACTGTAGCAGTCTGCGGTGCTGCTGAGCTGACAGTGTCCAGCAGGTCCGTCATCAGTCATTACATAATAAATATATAATATATACCTGTCCGGCTGCAGTACTAGTGATATTATATATACATATATATTGATTTCATCTCATTATCATCCAGTCTATATTAGCAGCAGACACAGTACGTTAGTCCACGGCTGTAGCTACCTCTGTGTCGGCACTCGGCAGTCCATCCATAATTGTATACCACCTACCCGTGGTTGTTTTTTTTTTCTTTCTTCTTTATACATACTACTATAGTAGCGTACTGTAGCAGTCTGCGGTGCTGCTGAGCTGACAGTGTCCAGCAGGTCCGTCATCAGTCATTACATAATAAATATATAATATATACCTGTCCGGCTGCAGTACTAGTGATATTATATATACATATATATTGATTTCATCTCATTATCATCCAGTCTATATTAGCAGCAGACACAGTACGTTAGTCCACGGCTGTAGCTACCTCTGTGTCGGCACTCGGCAGTCCATCCATAATTGTATACCACCTACCCGTGGTTGTTTTTTTTTTTTTTCTTCTTTATACATACTACTATAGTAGCTTACTGTAGCAGTCTGCGGTGCTGCTGAGCTGAGAGTGTCCAGCAGGTCCGTCATCAGTCATTACATAATAAATATATAATATATACCTGTCCGGCTGCAGTACTAGTGATATTATATATACATATATATTGATTTCATCTCATTATCATCCAGTCTATATTAGCAGCAGACACAGTACGTTAGTCCACGGCTGTAGCTACCTCTGTGTCGGCACTCGGCAGTCCATCCATAATTGTATACCACCTACCCGTGGTTGTTTTTTTTTTCTTTCTTCTTTATACATACTACTATAGTAGCTTACTGTAGCAGTCTGCGGTGCTGCTGAGCTGACAGTGTCCAGCAGGTCCGTCATCAGTCATTACATAATAAATATATAATATATACCTGTCCGGCTGCAGTACTAGTGATATTATATATACATATATATTGATTTCATCTCATTATCATCCAGTCTATATTATCAGCAGACACAGTACGTTAGTCCACGGCTGTAGCTACCTCTGTGTCGGCACTCGGCAGTCCATCCATAATTGTATACCACCTACCCGTGGTTGTTTTTTTTTTCTTTCTTCTTTATACATACTACTATAGTAGCTTACTGTAGCAGTCTGCGGTGCTGCTGAGCTGACAGTGTCCAGCAGGTCCGTCATCAGTCATTACATAATAAATATATAATATATACCTGTCCGGCTGCAGTACTAGTGATATTATATATACATATATATTGATTTCATCTCATTATCATCCAGTCTATATTATCAGCAGACACAGTACGTTAGTCCACGGCTGTAGCTACCTCTGTGTCGGCACTCGGCAGTCCATCCATAATTGTATACCACCTACCCGTGGTTGTTTTTTTTTTCTTTCTTCTTTATACATACTACTATAGTAGCTTACTGTAGCAGTCTGCGGTGCTGCTGAGCTGACAGTGTCCAGCAGGTCCGTCATCAGTCATTACATAATAAATATATAATATATACCTGTCCGGCTGCAGTACTAGTGATATTATATATACATATATATTGATTTCATCTCATTATCATCCAGTCTATATTATCAGCAGACACAGTACGGTAGTCCACGGCTGTAGCTACCTCTGTGTCGGCACTCGGCAGTCCATCCATAAGTATACTAGTATCCATCCATCTCCATTGTTTACCTGAGGTGCCTTTTAGTTGTGCCTATTAAAATATGGAGAACAAAAATGTTGAGGTTCCAAAATTAGGGAAAGATCAAGATCCACTTCCACCTCGTGCTGAAGCTGCTGCCACTAGTCATGGCCGAGACGATGAAATGCCAGCAACGTCGTCTGCCAAGGCCGATGCCCAATGTCATAGTACAGAGCATGTAAAATCCAAAACACCAAATATCAGTAAAAAAAGGACTCCAAAACCTAAAATAAAATTGTCGGAGAAGCGTAAACTTGCCAATATGCCATTTACCACACGGAGTGGCAAGGAACGGCTGAGGCCTTGGCCTATGTTCATGGCTAGTGGTTCAGCTTCACATGAGGATGGAAGCACTCAGCCTCTCGCTAGAAAAATGAAAAGACTCAAGCTGGCAAAAGCACCGCAAAGAACTGTGCGTTCTTCGAAATCCCAAATCCACAAGGAGAGTCCAATTGTGTCGGTTGCGAGGCCTGACCTTCCCAACACTGGACGTGAAGAGCATGCGCCTTCCACCATTTGCACGCCCCCCTGCAAGTGCTGGAAGGAGCACCCGCAGTCCAGTTCCTGATAGTCAGATTGAAGATGTCAGTGTTGAAGTACACCAGGATGAGGAGGATATGGGTGTTGCTGGCGCTGGGGAGGAAATTGACCAGGAGGATTCTGATGGTGAGGTGGTTTGTTTAAGTCTGGCACCCGGGGAGACACCTGTTGTCCGTGGGTGGAATATGGCCATTGACAAGCCTGGTGAAAATACCAAAAAAATCAGCTCTTCAGTGTGGAAGTATTTCAACAGAAATGCGGACAACAGGTGTCAAGCCGTGTGTTGCCTTTGTCAAGCTGTAATAAGTAGGGGTAAGGACGTTAACCACCTCAGAACATCCTCCCTTATACGTCACCTGCAGCGCATTCATAATAAGTCAGTGACAAGTTCAAAAACTTTGGGTGACAGCGGAAACAGTCCACTGACCAGTAAATCCCTTCCTCTTGTAACCAAGCTCACGCAAACCACCCCACCAACTCCCTCAGTGTCAATTTCCTCCTTACCCAGGAATGCCAATAGTCCTGCAGGCCATGTCACTGGCAATTCTGACGAGTCCTCTCCTGCCTGGGATTCCTCCGATGCATCCTTGAGTGTAATGCCTACTGCTGCTGGCGCTGCTGTTGTTGCTGCTGGGAGTCGATCGTCATCCCAGAGGGGAAGTCGTAAGCCCACTTGTACTACTTCCAGTAAGCAATTGACTGTCCAACAGTCCTTTGCGAGGAAGATGAAATATCACAGCAGTCATCCTGCTGCAAAGCGGATAACTGAGGCCTTGACAACTATGTTGGTGTTAGACGTGCGTCCGGTATCCGCCGTTAGTTCACAGGGAACTAGACAATTTCTTGAGGTAGTGTGCCCCCGTTACCAAATACCATCTAGGTTCCACTTCTCTAGGCAGGCGATACCGAGAATGTACACGGACGTCAGAAAAAGACTCACCAGTGTCCTAAAAAATGCAGTTGTACCCAATGTCCACTTAACCACGGACATGTGGACAAGTGGAGCAGGGCAGGGTCAGGACTATATGACTGTGACAGCCCACTGGGTAGATGTATGGACTCCCGCCGCAAGAACAGCAGCGGCGGCACCAGTAGCAGCATCTCGCAAACGCCAACTCTTTCCTAGGCAGGCTACGCTTTGTATCACCGCTTTCCAGAATACGCACACAGCTGAAAACCTCTTACGGCAACTGAGGAAGATCATCGCGGAATGGCTTACCCCAATTGGACTCTCCTGTGGATTTGTGGCATCGGACAACGCCAGCAATATTGTGTGTGCATTAAATATGGGCAAATTCCAGCACGTCCCATGTTTTGCACATACCTTGAATTTGGTGGTGCAGAATTTTTAAAAAAATGACAGGGGTGTGCAAGAGATGCTGTCGGTGGCCAGAAGAATTGCGGGACACTTTCGGCGTACAGGCACCACGTACAGAAGACTGGAGCACCACCAAAAACAACTGAACCTGCCCTGCCATCATCTGAAGCAAGAAGTGGTAACGAGGTGGAATTCAACCCTCTATATGCTTCAGAGGTTGGAGGAGCAGCAAAAGGCCATTCAAGCCTATACAATTCAGCACGATATAGGAGGTGGAATGCACCTATCTCAAGCGCAGTGGAGAATGATTTCAACATTGTGCAAGGTTCTGATGCCCTTTGAACTTGCCACACGTGAAGTCAGTTCAGACACTGCCAGCCTGAGTCAGGTCATTCCCCTCATCAGGCTTTTGCAGAAGAAGCTGGAGACATTGAAGGAGGAGCTAACACAGAGCGATTCCGCTAGGCATGTGGGACTTGTGGATGGAGCCCTTAATTCGCTTAACAAGGAATCACGGGTGGTCAATCTGTTGAAATCAGAGCACTACATTTTGGCCACCATGCTCGATCCTAGATTTAAAGCCTACCTTGGATCTCTCTTTCCAGCAGACACAAGTCTGCTGGGGTTCAAAGACCTGCTGGTGAGAAAATTGTCAAGTCAAGCGGAACGCGACCTGTCAACATCTCCTCCTTCACATTCTCCCGCAACTGGGGGTGCGAGGAAAAGGCTCAGAATTCCGAGCCCACCCGCTGGCGGTGATGCAGGGCAGTCTGGAGCGACTGCTGATGCTGACATCTGGTCCAGACTGAAGGACCTGACAACGATTACGGACATGTCGTCTACTGTCACTGCATATGATTCTCTCACCATTGAAAGAATGGTGGAGGATTATATGAGTGACCGCATCCAAGTAGGCACGTCACACAGTCCGTACTTATACTGGCAGGAAAAAGAGGCAATTTGGAGGCCCTTGCACAAACTGGCTTTATTCTACCTAAGTTGCCCTCCCACAAGTGTGTACTCCGAAAGAGTGTTTAGTGCCGCCGCTCACCTTGTCAGCAATCGGCGTACGAGGTTACATCCAGAAAATGTGGAGAAGATGATGTTCATTAAAATGAATTATAATCAATTCCTCCGTGGAGACATTGACCAGCAGCAATTGCCTCCACAAAGTACACAGGGAGCTGAGATGGTGGATTCCAGTGGGGACGAATTGATAATCTGTGAGGAGGGGGATGTACACAGTGATATATCGGAGGATGATGATGAGGTGGACATCTTGCCTCTGTAGAGCCAGTTTGTGCAAGGAGAGATTAATTGCTTCTTTTTTGGTGGGGGTCCAAACCAACCCGTCATTTCAGTCACAGTCGTGTGGCAGACCCTGTCACTGAAATGATGGGTTGGTTAAAGTGTGCATGTCCTGTTTATACAACATAAGGGTGGGTGGGAGGGCCCAAGGACAATTCCATCTTGCACCTCTTTTTTCTTTAATTTTTCTTTGCGTCATGTGCTGTTTGGGGAGTATTTTTTGGAAGGGCCATCCTGCGTGACACTGCAGTGCCACTCCTAGATGGGCCCGGTGTTTGTGTCGGCCACTAGGGTCGCTTATCTTACTCACACAGCTACCTCATTGCGCCTCTTTTTTTCTTTGCGTCATGTGCTGTTTGGGGAGGGTTTTTTGGAAGGGACATCCTGCGTGACACTGCAGTGCCACTCCTAGATGGGCCCGGTGTTTGTGTCGGCCACTAGGGTCGCTTATCTTACTCACACAGCTACCTCATTGCGCCTCTTTTTTTCTTTGCGTCATGTGCTGTTTGGGGAGGGTTTTTTGGAAGGGACATCCTGCGTGACACTGCAGTGCCACTCCTAGATGGGCCCGGTGTTTGTGTCGGCCACTAGGGTCGCTTATCTTACTCACACAGCTACCTCATTGCGCCTCTTTTTTTCTTTGCGTCATGTGCTGTTTGGGGAGGGTTTTTTGGAAGAGACATCCTGCGTGACACTGCAGTGCCACTCCTAGATGGGCCCGGTGTTTGTGTCGGCCACTAGGGTCGCTTATCTTACTCACACAGCTACCTCATTGCGCCTCTTTTTTTCTTTGCATCATGTGCTGTTTGGGGAGGGTTTTTTGGAAGGGACATCCTGCGTGACACTGCAGTGCCACTCCTAGATGGGCCCGGTGTTTGTGTCGGCCACTAGGGTCGCTTATCTTACTCACACAGCTACCTCATTGCGCCTCTTTTTTTCTTTGCGTCATGTGCTGTTTGGGGAGGGTTTTTTGGAAGGGACATCCTGCGTGACACTGCAGTGCCACTCCTAGATGGGCCCGGTGTTTGTGTCGGCCACTAGGGTCGCTTATCTTACTCACACAGCTACCTCATTGCTGTCACAACTGAGGGCCTGAGCTGACGGGAGGCAGCCTCAGTTGTAGGGGCTGAGATGTACCGGAACCTGGGAGGTTGTATCAGACCCCTGGACATGTAAGTAACATGAATAATAACTGCCCGAAGGCGTGACCACGACAACTTGGATAAAAGTCAATGATGTTTATTATGACAACTCCGCAACACAGCAGCAGTAAAAGAAAACGTAAAAGTCAGCAAAGAATAAATACAGTTCCTGGGTACTACAGGATGGCAGGAGCCACAGGGCACTGGTAGTGTGAGATAGTTCTTATGATCTTCTAGATGGAAAGTCCTTACCAGGCCCGACTGTAGCAATGGAGATAACCCAGGATTGTGCCAGCTGGTGTTCCAGGAAAAGCTGGGTTGCTGAAGATAAAACAGCTGCTGTGGATACTGGCTGGAACCAGACTGTTGTTAGCACGGAGTGGATACTGGCTGGAACCAGTTAAATAATAAATGAACTTGGGAGCGATGAAATATGAACTGAAATGTAGAACTTGAGAGCGGAGAAATAATAATACCGGTGGAGAGTGGTAAAGTGTAGAAAGGACACCGGCCCTTTAAGGGAAGCTGTACTCTGCTGGAAGCTGAGCTGGAAGCAGGTAATGTTGTAGCTGGAAACAGATGAATCCACAATGGATTGGAGAGTCAGGCTACACCGCAGGTGGAATGCTGGTGCGGGTCTCTATGATGGAAGTCTTGAGACAGGAACTGGAACCTGGAAGACAATCACAGGAGAGAGACAAACAGGAACTAGGTTTGACAACCAAAGCACTGACGCCTTCCTTGCTCAGGCACAGTGTATTTATACCTGCAGCAAGGAAGGGATTGGCTAGGCAATTATGCAGATTATCAATACTGAGAACAGATTGGTGGAAATGATCAGCTGACAGAATCCAAGATGGCTGCGCCCATGCAGACACTTGGAGGGAAGTTTGGTTTGTAATCCATGTGGTAATGAAAACAGTAATGGCGGCGCCGGCCACCGGAGACAGGAGGCGCCAGGCTGACAGATGCACATCCAACCACGCGGACACAGCGGAGGCCGCGGCTGACGTAATCGCCACTCAGACACTCTGCATGCAGAAGTTCAGGGACGGCGGCGGAGGCCGCGGGAGACGCCATGCCAGGTGTAATATGGCGTTTACTGTGACAGCGTCCCAGAGTGACAGGAGAGGATACAGGAATGTACACATCAGGATAACAGATGGGATCCGGTCCTGGAGCGCTGAGCCAGCCTTGGGAGGCATCTGATGGGTAAGAAATGGCGTCCAGATACCCGGATCGTGACAGCACCCCCCCCTTTAGGAGTGGCCCCAGGACACTTCTTTGGCTTTTGAGGAAACTTGGAATGGAATCTCCGGACCAAGGCAGGAGCATGGACATCAGAAGCATTGGTCCATGAACGTTCCTCAGGACCATAACCCTTCCAGTCAATAAGATATTGTAGTTGACCGTAACGGTGACGTGAGTCCAGGATCTTGGCCACTTCATACTCAACGCCTCGTTGAGTTTGGACTTTCGGAGTTGGAGGAAGTGAGGAATGAAACCGATTCAAGATCAGCGGTTTCAACAGGGAAACATGGAATGTCCTGGGTATTTTTAAGAAGGGAGGCAACTGGAGTCTGTAAGCAACAGGATTGATGACTTGTTCAATCTTGAAAGGACCGATATAGCGAGGTGCAAACTTCATACTGGGAACTCTTAACCTCAAATTCTTCGTGGATAACCATATCCGATCACCCACCTTGAGAGCAGGAACTGCTCGACGCTTCTTATCCGCAAACTTCTTGTACCTGAACGATGCCTTGAGCAGAGCTGATCGTACGCTCTTCCAGATATTGGCAAACTGATGCAAGGTGATATCCACTGCGGGAACAGAAGTTGCTGGAAGCGGTTGGAACTCAGGGACTTTAGGGTGGAATCCAAAGTTAGTGAAGAATGGTGTTGAAGCAGATGAAGAATGATACTGGTTGTTATGACAGAACTCGGCCCAGGGAAGTAATTGAACCCAGTCATCTTGAGAGGAGGACACATAGATGCGGAGGAAGGCCTCCAAGTCCTGATTCACCCTCTCGGTTTGACCATTGGTCTGAGGATGATAAGCCGTGGAAAACTTTAGCTTGACTTGGAGGACTTGACATAAACTTCGCCAGAACTTGGCTGTGAATTGAACTCCTCGATCTGAGATAATTTCTTCAGGAAGACCGTGGAGTCGGAAGATCTCTTGTATGAATACTTGAGCCAACTTGGAAGCTGACGGAAGACCGGTGAGAGGAATGAAGTGTGCCATCTTGGTGAACCGGTCAACTACCACCCAGATGGTATTGAACTTGTTGCACATGGGTAAGTCTGTAATGAAATCCATCGACAAGTGGGTCCATGGTCGACGGGGAACGGATAGTGGAACCAGTTGCCCCGCAGGCGACTGGCGGGATACTTTATGTTGGGCACACTTTGGGCAAGATGCAATAAACTCCAAGACGTCCTTTTTCAGAGTTGGCCACCAATAGGACCTAGAGATAAACTCCAGGGTTTTTTGGATACCTGTATGTCCGGCAAAACGGGAAGCATGGGCTCAATGCATGAGCTTCTTCCTTAGCATCGGCTTCACAAAACTTTTCCCTGATGGGGGCGTAGAGTCCATCCCTACCGTGGAGAATGCCAACGGATTTATAATAGGATGCTTGTCTGAAGACTCTGACTCATTTTCTTGCTCCCATGAGCGGGAAAGGGCATCGGCCTTGCGATTCTGAGAGCCCGGACAGAACTGGAGTTTAAAGTCGAACCTGGAAAAGAAAAGTGCCCATCTGGCCTGACGAGGGTTGAGACATTGTGCGCCCTTCAGGTATAAAAGGTTCTTGTGGTCTGTAAGTATGGTGATTGAATGAGAAGCTCCCTCCAACAGATACCTCCACTCTTCTAGAGCGAGCTTGATGGCTAGCAACTCCTGGTCGCCAATGGCATAGTTGCGCTCAGCTGGGGAGAACTTCCGGGAGAAGAAACTGCAAGGGTGTAAATGGCCATCTTTAGCCCTCTGAGATAACACCGCTCCTACTCCAATGGAGGAGGCATCCACCTCTAAGATGAAAGGAGAGTCGATGTCAGGCTGTTTCAGAACAGGCGCAGAGATGAACCTTTGTTTTAAAAGATGAAATGCTTGCATGGCTTCTTCAGACCACTTGGACGGGTTAGCACCCTTCTTAGTGAAAGCAGTAATAGGCGCCACAATGGTGGAAAAGTCTCGTATAAACTTTCGGTAATAGTTGGCGAACCCTAAGAACCTCTGGACCCCTTTGAGGGTTAAGGGTACCGGCCAATTTTGGATTGCTTGTAGTTTCTCAGGATCCATCTCTAGTCCAGAACCGGACACAATGTACCCTAGAAACGGAATGGACTTGACTTCAAAGACGCATTTTTCTAATTTGCAATAGAGATGATTGACACGGAGACGGGACAGAACCTCTTTAACCCAAAAACGATGTTCCTCTAAATCGTTGGCAAAAATGAGGATATCGTCTAGATAGACCACGACATGACGGTATAGAATGTCTCTGAAGATCTCATTGACAAAATGCTGGAAGACAGCTGGAGCATTGCTCAATCCGAAGGGCATGACGAGGTACTCATAATGTCCGTCACGGGTGTTAAAGGCGGTCTTCCACTCGTCACCCTCACGGATCCGGATGAGATTGTATGCACCTCGCAAGTCCAGCTTTGTAAAGATGGTAGCTCCGCTAACTCTGTCAAAGAGCTCAGTAATCAGGGGTAAAGGATAACGGTTCTTGATGGTAATGTCGTTCAAACCTCTGTAGTCGATGCACGGCCGCAGACCACCATCTTTCTTTTTTACAAAAAAGAAGCCTGCGCCGGCTGGAGAAGAAGAAGGTCGAATGAACCCCTTTGCTAGGTTCTCTTTAATATATTCCTCCATAGAATGCGTCTCAGGCAGAGACAACGGATAAGTTCGGCCTCGAGGTGGAACCTTCCCTGGAACGAGATCAATCGGACAGTCCCATTCTCTATGAGGAGGAAGGATATCTGCAGAAGCTATACTGAACACATCCGTAAAATCTTGATATGGAGGAGGTGGAACATCAGACGACCTGGGGGAGGAAGAACAGACAGGCAATACTTTAAACAAACATGTCTCAGCACAGGAGGAACCCCATGCCAGGATTTGCGTAGTCGTCCAATCAATTGTAGGATTGTGAAGACGGAGCCATGGAAGGCCCAGGACCACAGGATGTGTGGCTCTTGGAATCACTAAAAAAGAAATAAGTTCGGAATGAAGAACTCCCACTCTCAGACGAACTGGTAGAGTCCTTAAAGAAATAACTGCATCAAAAATTTTGCTGCCATCCACGGCAGTTAAAGAAATGGACGAAGGAAGTCTCTCGGTGGGTAGGGACCACCGTTTAACATAGGCTTCGGTAATAAAGTTCCCAGCTGCTCCGGAATCAAGGAGGGCAATGACGTTCCGATAACGTTGAGCAACTTGAAGCGAGACTGGGAGATTACAATCTTGAGGAGATGGAGAGGAGATCATTACTCCTAGCCGGCCCTCTCCTTGGCGAGCTAGGATTTGGAGTTTCCCGGACGTTTGGGACAGGCATTAATGGTGTGAGACGGAGCTGCACAATAGAGACAGAGAAACTCGGAGAGACGTCTTCGGCGCTCAGCAGGAGTTAAACGGGAACGGCCAAGTTGCATGGGCTCATCTTTAGATGGTGACAGTTGACGAGGAGGAGGAGCAGAAGATTTTGGAGCAGATGATCTTCCACGCTCAGTTGCTCTCTCTCTGAAACGTAAATCAACTTTCGTGCAGAGTGAGATTAGCTCATCTAACTTAGAAGGTAAGTCTCTGGTAGCTAACTCATCTTTAATACGCTCAGATAAGCCATGCCAGAATGCAGCATACAGGGCCTCGTCGTTCCATGCCAGTTCGGATGCCAGGATCTGGAACTGTATCAGATATTGTCCTACAGTACGTGACCCCTGGCGTAAACGGAGAATCTCGGATGAAGCTGAGGTTACCCGGCCTGGCTCGTCGAAGATGCGCCTGAATGTTGACACGAAGGCAGTGTAGGAAGATAGCAGGGTGTCGGACCTCTCCCATAACGGTGATGCCCAATCAAGGGCTGAGCCACTGAGAAGAGAAATAATGTAGGCAATTTTTGTACGGTCACTGGGAAAATTGCCAGGTTGTAGCTCAAACTGAATCTCACACTGGTTGAGAAATCCCCTGCAGAATCTTGGAGATCCGTCAAATTTTGCTGGCGTTGGAAGATGAAGACGTGGAGCAGAAATGGGTAAGGTGGGTGGGGTTGTAGCTGGAGTCACTGTGGTTGACGCACCAGACGCGCCTGATCCACGGAGAGTTGTCTGAATCCCATCCAGCCGAGTAGAGAGATCCTGGAGACAGCGGATGATGTGGCCCTGTGCAGCCTCCTGATGTTCTAGTCGGGCTGCCAGTTCTTGCATCGGCCTGGCCGCTTGATCCTGGTCTCCGGCTGGATTCATTGCGTCAGTGCTTACTGTCACAACTGAGGGCCTGAGCTGACGGGAGGCAGCCTCAGTTGTAGGGGCTGAGATGTACCGGAACCTGGGAGGTTGTATCAGACCCCTGGACATGTAAGTAACATGAATAATAACTGCCCGAAGGCATGACCACGACAACTTGGATAAAAGTCAATGATGTTTATTATGACAACTCCGCAACACAGCAGCAGTAAAAGAAAACGTAAAAGTCAGCAAAGAATAAATACAGTTCCTGGGTACTACAGGATGGCAGGAGCCACAGGGCACTGGTAGTGTGAGATAGTTCTTATGATCTTCTAGATGGAAAGTCCTTACCAGGCCCGACTGTAGCAATGGAGGTAACCCAGGATTGTGCCAGCTGGTGTTCCAGGAAAAGCTGGGTTGCTGAAGATAAAACAGCTGCTGTGGATACTGGCTGGAACCAGACTGTTGTTAGCACGGAGTGGATACTGGCTGGAACCAGTTAAATAATAAATGAACTTGGGAGCGATGAAATATGAACTGAAATGTAGAACTTGAGAGCGAAGAAATAATAATACCGGTGGAGAGTGGTAAAGTGTAGAAAGGACACCGGCCCTTTAAGGGAAGCTGTACTCTGCTGGAAGCTGAGCTGGAAGCAGGTAATGTTGTAGCTGGAAACAGATGAATCCACAATGGATTGGAGAGTCAGGCTACACCGCAGGTGGAATGCTGGTGCGGGTCTCTATGGTGGAAGTCTTGAGACAGGAACTGGAACCTGGAAGACAATCACAGGAGAGAGACAAACAGGAACTAGGTTTGACAACCAAAGCACTGACGCCTTCCTTGCTCAGGCACAGTGTATTTATACCTGCAGCAAGGAAGGGATTGGCTAGGCAATTATGCAGATTATCAATACTGAGAACAGATTGGTGGAAATGATCAGCTGACAGAATCCAAGATGGCTGCGCCCATGCAGACACTTGGAGGGAAGTTTGGTTTGTAATCCATGTGGTAATGAAAACAGTAATGGCGGCGCCGGCCACCGGAGACAGGAGGCGCCAGGCTGACAGATGCACATCCAACCACGCGGACACAGCGGAGGCCGCGGCTGGCGTAATCGCCACTCAGACACTCTGCATGCAGAAGTTCAGGGACGGCGGCGGAGGCCGCGGGAGACGCCATGCCAGGTGTAATATGGCGTTTACTGTGACAGCGTCCCAGAGTGACAGGAGAGGATACTGGAATGTACACATCAGGATAACAGATGGGATCCGGTCCTGGAGCGCTGAGCCAGCCTTAGGAGGCATCTGATGGGTAAGAAATGGCGTCCAGATACCCGGATCGTGACAATTGCGCCTCTTTTTTTCTTTGCGTCATGTGCTGTTTGGGGAGGGTTTTTTGGAAGGGACATCCTGCGTGACACTGCAGTGCCACTCCTAGATGGGCCCGGTGTTTGTGTCGGCCACTAGGGTCGCTTATCTTACTCACACAGCTACCTCATTGCGCCTCTTTTTTTCTTTGCGTCATGTGCTGTTTGGGGAGGGTTTTTTGGAAGGGACATCCTGCGTGACACTGCAGTGCCACTCCTAGATGGGCCAGGTTTTTGTGTCGGCCACTAGGGTCGCTTAGCTTAGTCATCCAGCGACCTCGGTGCAAATTTTAGGACTAAAAATAATATTGTGAGGTGTGAGGTATTCAGAATAGACTGAAAATGAGTGGAAATTATGGTTTTTTAGGTTAATAATACTTTGGGATCAAAATGACCCCCAAATTCTATGATTTAAGCTGTTTTTTAGTGTTTTTTGAAAAAAACACCCGAATCCAAAACACACCCGAATCCGACAAAAAAAATTCGGTGAGGTTTTGCCAAAACGCGGTCGAACCCAAAACACAAACAACAAGATGCTGAATCTGGCGCTCTGTCACTCCTAATCAATATGCTGCCAGCAACATAGGGCTACTCACCCCTATTAGATTAAAAAATCAAACAAGCAAGAAAGAAAAGTTGCAGCGCATATAGATTAGAATTAATAAGATTCTATTTATTAAAACACATATAGGAATAAAAATATATATATTTAAACAAACTGTGCAATTTATACCACCGGCCGGTCAGTACATTTTTACAATAATTGATGCATGCATATATCAAATGTAGCATAAATTGTAACAAATTGCTTCCTCTCTGTTCAATCACTTTAAGCAATAAAATTATAATATAATCTGATATATCTGATAATTATACAGACTGGGTAATGCGCTCAGAAGTTTTTCCTTTGAGATTATATATCAGTCATTTTTGGTGAAGAAGATAATGATGGTAAGATATATTTCTCACTTCAGGTGCAGGTAATTATGCTGTGAATAACTGCAACCTGTAATTGAGCCGGTGCTCTCACTGAAAATGTGTCTGGCCAGACGTAAATACAATGCGGTCTCACCACTCCTGTGCGTGGGTACTTTCACCTGGAATGTCCTCCCGGCTGCTGGTGCTCTCAACCTTTTATTGTGCAGTCATCTCTGGGGGATCGTATAAGCGGTGAAGAATTCCAATCGCATCTTAATGGAGTGTAGGATTTTGCTGAAAAGACCTCCGGACAGCAGTATGACAGTCTGAATGAGTGGTTAACGCGTTTCCCCGCCTCCCTCCGGGTTCAGCGGCTTCATCAGGATGAAGCCGCTGAACCCGGAGGGAGGCGGGGAAACGCGTTAACCACTCATTCAGACTGTCATACTGCTGTCCGGAGGTCTTTTCAGCAAAATCCTACACTCCATTAAGATGCGATTGGAATTCTTCACCGCTTATACGATCCCCCAGAGATGACTGCACAATAAAAGGTTGAGAGCACCAGCAGCCGGGAGGACATTCCAGGTGAAAGTACCCACGCACAGGAGTGGTGAGACCGCATTGTATTTACGTCTGGCCAGACACATTTTCAGTGAGAGCACCGGCTCAATTACAGGTTGCAGTTATTCACAGCATAATTACCTGCACCTGAAGTGAGAAATATATCTTACCATCATTATCTTCTTCACCAAAAATGACTGATATATAATCTCAAAGGAAAAACTTCTGAGCGCATTACCCAGTCTGTATAATTATCAGATATATCAGATTATATTATAATTTTATTGCTTAAAGTGATTGAACAGAGAGGAAGCAATTTGTTACAATTTATGCTACATTTGATATATGCATGCATCAATTATTGTAAAAATGTACTGACCGGCCGGTGGTATAAATTGCACAGTTTGTTTAAATATATATATTTTTATTCCTATATGTGTTTTAATAAATAGAATCTTATTAATTCTAATCTATATGCGCTGCAACTTTTCTTTCTTGCTTGTTTGATTTTTGAACCCAAAACACGGCCGCGGAACCGAACCCAAAACCAAAACACAAAACCCGAAAAATTTCAAGTGCACATCTCTAATTTATAGTGGGATCCCTGTGTTATATAGCGCTCTGGTGTGTGCTGGCATACTCTCTCTCTGTCTCCCTAAAGGGCTTTGTGGGGTCCTGTCCTCTGTCAGAGCATTCCCTGTGTGTATGCGGTGTGTCGGTACGGCTGTGTCGACATGTTTGATGAGGAGGCTTATGTGGAGGCGGAGCAGATGCCTATAAATGTGATGTCACCCCCTGCGGGGCCGACACCTGAGTGGATGGTTATGTGGAAGGAACTACGTGACAGTGTCGACTCATTACATAAAAGGTTTGACGACATACCAAATATGGGACAGCCGGCTTCTCAGCCTGTGCCTGCCCAGGCGTCTCAAAAGCCATCAGGGGCTCTAAAACGCCCGCTACCTCAGATGGCAGACACAGATGTCGACACGGATACTGACTCCAGTGTCGACGACGATGAGACTAATGTAACTTCCAATAGGGCCACACGTTACATGATTGAGGCAATGAAAAATGTGTTGCACATTTCTGATGATACCCCCGGTACCACAAAAAAGGGTATTATGTTTGGAGAGAGAAAAATACCAGTAGTTTTTCCTCCATCTGAGGAATTAAATGAAGTGTGTGAAGAAGCGTGGGCTTCCCCCGATAAGAAACTGGTAATTTCTAAAAGGTTTCTAATGACGTACCCTTTCCCGCCAGAGGATAGGTCACGTTGGGAAACATCCCCTAGGGTGGATAAAGCGCTCACACGCTTGTCAAAGAAGGTGGCACTACCGTCTCGGGATACGGCCGCCCTAAAGGAACCTGCTGATAGAAAGCAGGAGGCTATCCTGAAGTCTGTATATACACACACAGGTATTATACTGAGACCAGCTATTGCTTCAGCATGGATGTGCAGTGCTGCAGCTGCGTGGTCAGATTCCCTGTCGGAAAATATTGATACCCTAGACAGGGACACTATATTGCTAACCATAGAGCATATTAAAGACGCAGTCTTATACATGAGAGATGCACAGAGGGATATTTGCCGGCTGGCATCTAAAATAAGTGCAATGTCCATTTCTGCCAGGAGAGGGTTATGGACTCGGCAGTGGACAGGTGATGCAGACTCAAAAAGGCACATGGAAGTTTTGCCTTATAAAGGTGAGGAGTTGTTCGGGGATGGTCTCTCGGACCTCGTTTCCACAGCAACAGCTGGGAAGTCTGCATTTTTACCCCATGTTCCCTCACAGCCAAAGAAAGCACCGTATTATCAGGTACAGTCCTTTCGGCCCCATAAGGGCAAGCGGGTTAAAGGAGCGTCCTTTCTGCCCAGAGGCAGAGGTAGAGGGAAAAAGCTGCAGCATACAGCCAGTTCCCAGGAGCAAAAGTCCTCCCCCGCTTCCTCTAAGTCCACCGCATGACGCTGGGGCTCCACAGGCGGAGCCAGGTACGGTGGGGGCCCATCTCAAAAATTTCAGCGATCAGTGGGCTCGCTCACGGGTGGATCCCTGGATCTTTCAAGTAGTATCTCAGGGGTACAAGCTGGAATTCGAGACGTCTCCCCCCCGCCGTTTCCTCAAATCTGCCTTGCCAACAACTCCCTCAGGCAGGGAGGCAGTGATAGAGGCAATTCACAAGCTGTATTCCCAGCAGGTGATAGTAAAGGTGCCCCTACTTCAACAAGGACGGGGTTACTATTCCACAATGTTTGTGGTACCGAAACCGGACGGTTCGGTGAGACCCATTTTAAATTTGAAATCCTTGAACACATATATAAAAAAATTCAAGTTCAAGATGGAATCGCTCAGGGCGGTTATTGCAAGCCTGGACGAGGGGGATTACATGGTATCACTGGACATCAAGGATGCTTACCTGCATGTCCCCATTTACCATCCTCACCAGGAGTACCTCAGATTTGTGGTACAGGATTGTCATTACCA
Source organism: Pseudophryne corroboree (assembly GCF_028390025.1). NCBI lineage: Eukaryota > Metazoa > Chordata > Amphibia > Anura > Myobatrachidae > Pseudophryne > Pseudophryne corroboree. The sequence continues at coordinate 175,896,368 of NC_086450.1, read as the reverse complement.
ATTCCAGACGTTGCCGTTCGGTCTATCCACAGTTCCGAGGGTCTTTACCAAGGTAATGGCCGAAATGATGATACTCCTTCGAAAGAGGGGAGTTTTAATTATCCCGTACTTGGACGATCTCCTGATAAAGGCGAGGTCCAGGGAGCAGTTGTTGGTCGGGGTAGCACTATCTCGGGAGGTGCTACAACAGCACGGCTGGATTCTAAATATTCAAAAGTCACAGCTGGTCCCTACGACATGTCTACTGTTCCTGGGGATGGTTCTGGACACAGAACAGAAAAAAGTGTTTCTCCCGGAGGAGAAGGCCAAGGAGCTGTCATCTCTAGTCAGAGGCCTCCTAAAACCAAAACAGGTGTCGGTGCATCACTGCACGCGGATCCTGGGAAAGATGGTAGCTTCCTACGAAGCAATTCCATTCGGCAGGTTCCATGCAAGAACCTTTCAGTGGGACCTGTTGGACAAGTGGTCCGGATCGCATCTTCAGATGCATCGGCGGATAACCCTGTCTCCAAGGACCAGGGTGTCTCTGCTGTGGTGGATGCAGAGTGCTCATCTTCAAGAGGGCCGCAGGTTCGGCATACAGGACTGGATCCTGGTGACCACGGATGCTAGCCTTCGAGGCTGGGGGGCAGTCACACAGGGAAGAAACTTCCAAGGACTATGGTCAAGTCAGGAGACTTCCCTACACATAAATATTCTGGAACTGAGGGCCATTTACAATGCCCTAAGTCAGGCAAAGACCCTGCTTCAAAACCAGCCGGTACTGATCCAGTCAGACAACATCACGGCGGTCGCCCATGTAAACCGACAGGGCGGCACGAGAAGCAGGACGGCGATGGCAGAAGCCACAAGGATTCTCCGATGGGCGGAAAATCACGTGTTAGCACTGTCAGCAGTGTTCATTCCGGGAGTGGACAACTGGGAAGCAGACTTCCTCAGCAGGCACGACCTCCACCCGGGAGAGTGGGGACTTCATCCCGAAGTCTTCCAACTGATTGTAAACCGTTGGGAAAGGCCACAGGTGGACATGATGGCGTCCCGCCTAAACAAAAAGCTAGAAAGATATTGCGCCAGGTCAAGGGACCCGCAGGCGATAGCTGTGGATGCTCTAGTGACACCGTGGGTGTACCGGCCGGTTTATGTGTTCCCTCCTCTTCCTCTCATACCAAAGGTACTGAGGATAATAAGGAGAAGAGGAGTAAGAACTATACTCATTGTTCCGGATTGGCCAAGAAGAGCTTGGTACCCGGAACTTCAAGAAATGATCTCAGAGGACCCATGGCCTCTGCCGCTCAGACAGGACCTGCTGCAGCAGGGGCCCTGTCTGTTCCAAGACTTACCGCGGCTGCGTTTGACGGCATGGCGGTTGAACACCGGATCCTGAAGGAAAAGGGCATTCCGGAGGAAGTCATTCCTACGCTGATTAAAGCTAGGAAAGAAGTAACCGCAAACCATTATCACCGCATATGGCGAAAATATGTTGCGTGGTGTGAGGCCAGGAAGGCCCCAACGGAGGAATTTCAGCTGGGCCGTTTCCTGCACTTCCTACAGTCAGGGGTGACTATGGGCCTAAAATTGGGTTCCATTAAGGTCCAGATTTCGGCTCTATCGATTTTCTTCCAAAGAGAACTGGCTTCACTACCTGAAGTTCAAACTTTTGTTAAGGGAGTGCTGCATATTCAGCCCCCTTTTGTGCCTCCAGTGGCACCTTGGGATCTCAACGTGGTGTTGGATTTCCTAAAGTCACATTGGTTTGAGCCACTTAAAACCGTGGAATTGAAGTATCTCACGTGGAAAGTGGTCATGTTGTTGGCCTTGGCTTCGGCCAGGCGTGTATCAGAATTGGCGGCTTTGTCATGTAAAAGCCCTTATCTGATTTTCCATATGGATAGGGCAGAATTGAGGACTCGTCCCCAATTTCTCCCTAAGGTGGTATCAGCCTTTCATCTGAACCAACCTATCGTGGTGCCTGCGGCTACTAAAGACTTGGAGGCTTCCAAGTTGTTGGACGTAGTCAGGGCCCTGAAAATTTATGTTTCCAGGACAGCTGGAGTCAGAAAGACTGACTCGCTATTTATCCTGTATGCGCCCAACAAGTTGGGTGCACCTGCTTCAAAGCAGACTATTGCTCGCTGGATCTGTAGTACGATTCAGCTTGCACATTCTGCGGCTGGACTGCCGCATCCTAAATCAGTGAAAGCCCATTCCACGAGGAAGGTGGGCTCTTCTTGGGCGGCTGCCCGAGGGGTCTCGGCTCTACAACTTTGCCGAGCAGCTACTTGGTCGGAGTCAAACACATTTGCTAAATTCTACAAGTTTGACACCCTGGCTGAGGAGGACCTAGAGTTTGCCCATTCGGTGCTGCAGAGTCATCCGCACTCTCCCGCCCGTTTGGGAGCTTTGGTATAATCCCCATGGTCCTTACGGAGTCCCAGCATCCACTTAGGATGTCAGAGAAAATAAGAATTTACTCACCGGTAATTCTATTTCTCGTAGTCCGTAGTGGATGCTGGCCGCCCATCCCAAGTGCGGATTGTCTGCAATACTTGTATATAGTTATTGTTTAACTAAAGGGTTATTGTTGAGCCATCTGTTGAGAGGCTCAGTTGTTATCATACTGTTAACTGGGTATTGTATCACGAGTTATACGGTGTGATTGGTGTGGCTGGTATGAGTCTTACCCGGGATTCAAAATCCTTCCTTATTGTGTCAGCTCTTCCGGGCACAGTATCCTAACTGAAGTCTGGAGGAGGGTCATAGTGGGAGGAGCCAGTGCACACCAGTAGTCTAAAGCTTTCTTTTAGTTGTGCCCAGTCTCCTGCGGAGCCGCTATTCCCCATGGTCCTTACGGAGTCCCAGCATCCACTACGGACTACGAGAAATAGAATTACCGGTGAGTAAATTCTTATTTTTGATTAGAAATACAAAATACTGTGAGACCAGGAATTTAATCATTGTAGAGAAAATCTTCATTGTAAGAAGATATTCAGATGACTATATTCATTAAGTCCTCTGGGGGCTATTGCATTCAGTTGGTGGATCCATCTCATTTCCAGTTTTAATAGGCCCAAGCCACGATCACCCCCTCTTATAGAGGGGGAGCTTAGTCAATCATCATATACAGGATGGTCGAGTCTGGTGCCCTGCTTCTAAGAAATGTATTGCTTCTGGCTTATCTATTTACTGTCCGCATAAGCCAATCTAATAGATGTTTTTTGCAGTATTATCCGCTCGCAGAATGTGTGTGACGTTTTGCCCATGTACATTAGCACACATGGGGATTAATAAAGTAGATCACATGGTCCATCTGGCATGTAAGGCGATGTCCTTAAGAGTGCCCATGGCTCCTGCGGAACCGTCTATATCCCATGGTCATGAAGTGGACCCCAGCATCCTCTATGGACTAGGAGAAAAGGATTTACCGGTAGGTATCAAAATCCAGTTTTCTCATACATCCTAGAGGATGCTGGGGTTTCCACTTCATGACCATAGGGTTTATACCAAAGCTCCAGTACGGGCGGGAGAGTGCGGATGACCTTGCAGCACCGATTGACCGAACTTGAGGTCTTCATCGGCCAAGGTGTCAAACTTGTAGAATTTTGCAGATGTGTTTGACCCCGACCAAGTAGCTGCTCGGCAAAGTTGCAATGCCGAGACCCCTCGGGCAGCCGCCCAGGATGAGCCCACCTTCCTAGTGGAATGTCGGTAACGGCAATCCAGCCGTAGTATGAGCGTGCATACAGGACAAACAAATACTCTGATTTCCGTATTCGAGCTGTTCTAGCAACATAAATCTTCAAAGCTCTAACCACATCCAGAGACTTTGACTCAGTGAACGTGTTACTGCCTGTTGGGCTGTCCGCTTTGCCCTCTCCTCTCCTACGGGGTCCCTTACCTTATTTTCTCAGCTCCGTCTAGTCTCTTCTTGCCAGCAGCCGGTTCCGCTTCTCCTCGTTGCTGCTGCTCCTGGTGGCCTCCTTAGACTGAGCTGAGAAAATAAGGTAAGGGACCCCGTAGGAGAGGAGAGGGCAAAGCGGACAGCCCAACAGGGCTATAAGCATTTTCCCCTCTCTCTCTCCAAGACGGTGACCGCGTCCCAGCTGCCCTGAGAACCACGGTGCGCTTGTTAGAGCGACACTGCGGCTGATCAGGACGCAAGGGAAGACGGTGCGTCCGGAGTCCTAATTACCCCAGTACCAGCCCCAGTCAGATACCACACTGCCAGCCGTCCATCAGGGGTACCCCACACTCATTTCTGGAACCTCCACAGGACATTTATACTAACACCTACATCGGCTCTGGACATATAGACAGCTAGAAGGACATTAAACACTACAGAGGTGGGACGCCACCGTTCTGAGTGTACCACAAACAGATTATTGCAGTGTGTTTCATTCTCAACCCATCACACAGTAACAGTGTTGTTATTGTTTTTCCCTTTTCTCTGACGTCCTAAGTGGATGCTGGGACTCCGTAAGGACCGTGGGGAATAGCGGCTCCGCAGGAGACTGGGCACAACTAAAAGAAAGCTTTTGGTCTAACTGGTGTGCACTGGCTCCTCCCTCTATGACCCTCCTCCAGACTTCAGTTAGAATCTTGTGCCCGGCTGAGCTGGATGCACACTAGGGGCTCTCCTGAGCTCCTAGAAAAGAAAGTATATTTTAGGTTTTTTATTTTCAGTGAGATCTGCTGGCAACAGACTCACTGCTACGAGGGACTATGGGGAGAAGAAGCGAACCTACCTGCTTGCAGCTAGCTTGGGATTTTTAGGCTACTGGACACCATTAGCTCCAGAGGGATCGCGCCGCCGTCCCCCTTACAGAGCCAGAAGCATGAAGATGGTCCGGAAAATCGGCGGCAGAAGACTTCGGTCTTCAACAAGGTAGCGCACAGCACTGCAGCTGTGCGCCATTGCTCCTCATGCACACCTCACACTCAGGTCACTGATGGGTGCAGGGCGCTGGGGGGGGGGGGGATGGGGGCGCCCTGAGCAGCAATATTAATACCTTGGCTGGCAAATAATCACAATATATAGTCCCAGAGGCTGTATATGTGAAAAATACCCCTGCCAGAATCCATAAAAAAGCGGGAGAAAGTCCGCCGAAAAAGGGGCGGGGCTATCTCCCTCAGCACACTGGCGCCATTTTTCCCTCACAGGTCCGCTGGAAGGATCGCTCCCAGGCTCTCCCCTGCAGTTTCAAGCAACAAAGGGTAAAAAAGAGAGGGGGGGGCACTAAATTTAGGCGCAGCAATATATATTTAAGCAGCTATAAGGGAAAATCACTCAGTTATAGTGTTCATCCCTGTGTTATATAGCGCTCTGGTGTGTGCTGGCATACTCTCTCTCTGTCTCCCCAAAGGGCTTTGTGGGGTCCTGTCCTCTGTCAGAGCATTCCCTGTGTGTGTGCGGTGTGTCGGTACGGCTGTGTCGACATGTTTGATGAGGAGGCTTATGTGGAGGCGGAGCAGATGCCGATAAATGTGATGTCACCCCATGCGGGGCCGACACCTGAGTGGATGGTTATGTGGAAGGAATTACGTGACAGTGTCGACTCCTTACATAAAAGGTTTGACGACATACCAAATATGGGACAGCCGGCTTCTCAGTCTGTGCCTGCCCAGGCGTCTCAAAAGCCATCAGGGGCTCTAAAACGCCCGCTACCTCAGATGGCAGACACAGATGTCGACACGGATACTGACTCCAGTGTCGACGACGATGAGACTGATGTAACTTCCAATAGGGCCACACGTTACATGATTGAGGCTATGAAAAATGTGTTGCACATTTCTGATGTTACCACAGGTACCACAAAAAATAAGATTTTACTCACCGGTAAATCTATTTCTCGTAGTCCGTAGTGGATGCTGGGACTCCGTAAGGACCATGGGGATTAGCGGCTCCGCAGGAGACTGGGCACAACTAAAGAAAGCTTTAGGACTACCTGGTGTGCACTGGCTCCTCCCACTAAGACCCTCCTCCAGACCTCAGTTAGGATACTGTGCCCGGAAGAGCTGACACAATAAGGAAGGATTTTGAATCCCGGGTAAGACTCATACCAGCCACACCAATCACACTGTATAACTCGTGATACTATACCCAGTTAACAGTATGAAATATAACTGAGCCTCTCAACAGATGGCTCAACAATAACCCTTTAGTTAGGCAATAACTATAAACAAGTATTGCAGACAATCCGCACTTGGGATGGGCGCCCAGCATCCACTACGGACTACGAGAAATAGATTTACCGGTGAGTAAAATCTTATTTTCTCTGACGTTCTAAGTGGATGCTGGGACTCCGTAAGGACCATGGGGATTATACCAAAGCTCCCAAACGGGCGGGAGAGTGCGGATGACTCTGCAGCACCGAATGAGCAAACTCTAGGTCCTCCTCAGCCAGGGTATCAAACTTGTAGACTCTTACAAAAATGTTTTAACCCGACCAAGTAACAGCTCGGCAAAGTTGTAAAGCCGAGACCCCTCGGGCAGCCGCCCAAGAAGAGCCCACTTTCCTCGTGGAATGGGCTTTTACAGATTTAGGGTGCGGCAGTCCAGCCGCCGAATGTGCAAGTTGAATCGTGCTACAGATCCAGCGAGCAATCGTCTGCTTAGAAGCAGGAGCACCCAGCTTGCTGGGTGCATACAGGAGAAATAGCGAGTCAGTTTTCCTGACTCCAGCTGTCCTGGAAACATATACTTTTCAGGGCCCTGACTACGTCCAGTAACTTGGAATCCTCCAAGTCCCAAGTAACCGCAGGCACCACAATAGGTTGGTTCACATGAAAAACTGATACCACCTTAGGAAGGAATTGGGAACGAGTCCTCAATTCCGCCTTATCCATATAATATACAGATAAGGGCTTTTGTATGACAAAGCCGCCAATTCTGATACACGCCTGGCCGACGCCAAGGCCCACAGAATGACCACTTTCCACGTGAGGTATTATAGCTCCACGGATTTAAGTGGCTCAATCCAATGCGACTTCAGGAAATCCAACACCACGTTGAGATCCCACGGTGCCACTGGAGGCACAAACGGGGGCTGACTATGCAGCACTCCCTTAACAAAAGTCTGAACTTCAGGCAGTGAAGCCAGTTCAATTTTGGAAGAAAATCGATAGAGCCGAAATCTGGACCTTAATGGAACCCAATTTTAGGCCCATAGTCACCTCTGACTGTAGGAAGTGCAGAAATCGACCTAGCTGAAATTTCTCCTTTGGGGCCTTCCTGGCCTCACAGTACGCAACATATTTCCACCATATGCGGTGATAATGGTTTGCGTTCACTTCTTTCCTAGCTTTAAATAGCGTAGGGATAACTTCCTCCGGAATTCCCTTTTCCTTCAGGATCCGGCGTTCAACCGCCATGCCGTCAAACGCAGCCGCGGTACGTCTTGGAACAGACAGGCCCCCTGCTGCAGCAGGTCCTGTCTGAGCGGCAGAGGCCATGGGTCCTCTGAGCTCATTTCTTGGAGTTCTGGTTACCAAGCTCTTCTTGGCCAACCCGGAACAATGAGTATAGTTCTTACTCCTCTCCTTCTTATTATTCTCATTACCCTGGATAAGAGAGGCAGAGAAGGGAACACATACACCGACTGGTACACCCACAGTGTTACCAGAGCGTCCACCGCTATCGCCTGAGGGTCCTTGACCTGGCGCAATATCTTTGTAACTTTTAGTTGAGGCGGGACGCCATCATGTCCACCTGTGGCCTTTCCCAACGGTGTACAATCATTTGGAAGACTTCTGGATGAAGTCCCCACTCTCCCGGGTGGAGGTCGTGTCTTCTGAGAAAGTCTGCTTCTCAGTTGTCCACTCCGGGAATGAACACTGCTGACAGTGCTAACACATGATTTTCCACCCATCGGAGAATCCTTGTGGCTTCTGCCATCGCCATCCTGCTTCTTGTGCCGCCTTGTCGGTTTACATGAGCGACCGCCGTGATGTTGTCTGACTGGATCAGCACCGGCCGGTGTTGAAGCAGGGGTCTAGCCTGACTTAGGGCATTGTAAATGGCCCTTAGTTCCAGAATATTTATGTGTAGGGAAGTCTCCTGACTTTTCCATAGCCTTGGAAGTTTCTTCCCTGTGTGACTGCCCCCCAGCCTCGAAGGCTGGCATCCGTGGTCACCAGGACCCAGTCCTGTATGCCGAATCTGCGGCCCCCTAGAAGATGAGCACTCTGCAGCCACCACAACAGCGACACCCTGGCCCTTAGAGACAGGGTTATCCGCCGATGCATCTGAAGATGCGACCCGGACCACTTGTCCAACAGATCCCACTGGAAAATCCTTGCATGGGACCTGGCGAATGGAATTTCTTCGTAAGAAGCTACCATCTTTCCCAGGGCTCGCGTGCATTGATGCACCGACACCTGTATACGTATTAGGAGGTCTCTGTCTAGAGACGACAACTCCTTGGACTTCTCCTCCGGGAGAAACCCTTTTTATCCTGTTCTGTGTCCAGAACCATACCCAGGAACAGTAGACGCGTCGTAGGAACCAGCTGCGACTTTGGAATATTCAGAATCCAGCCGTGCTGTTGTAGCACTTCCCGAGATAGTGCTACTCCGACGAACAACTGCTCCCTGGACCTCGCCTTTATAAGGAGATCGTCCAAGTACGGGATAATTATTTCGGCCATTACCTTGGTAAATACCTCGGTGCCGGGGACAGACCAACGGCAACGTCTGGAATTGGTAATGACAATCCTGTACCACAATTTTGAGGTACTCCTGGTGAAGAGGGTAAATAGGGACATGCAGGTAAGCCTCCTTGATGTCCAGTGATACCATGAAATTCTCCAGGCTTGCAATAATCGCCCTGAGCGATTCCATTTGAACTTGAACCTTCGTATATAAGTGTTCAAGGCTTTCAATTTTAGAATGGGTCTCACCGAACCGTCTGGTTTCGGTACCACAACATTTTGGAATAGTAACGCCGGCCTTGTTGAAGGAGGGGTACCTTGATTTCACCTGCTGGAAGTACAGCTTGTGAATTGCCGCCAGTACTACCTTTCTCCGAGGGCAGCAGGCAAGGCTGATGTGAGGTAACGGTGAGGGGGAGTCGCCTCGAACTCCAGCCTGTATCCCTGTGATACTATTTGCAGAACCTAGGGATCCACCTGTGGGCAAGCCCACTGGTCCCTGAAGTTCCCGAGACGCGCCCCTACCGCACCTGTCTCCACCTGTGGAGCCCCAGCGTCATGCGGTGGACTCAGAGGAAGCGGGGGAAGATTTTTGATCCTGGGAACTGGCTGCTGGTGCAGCTTTTTCCTTCTTCCCTTGTCTCTGTGCAGAAAGGAAGCGCCTTTGACCCGCTTGCTTTTCTGAAGCCGAAAGGACTGTACCTGAAAATACGGTGCTTTCTTAGGCTGTGAGGAAACCTGAGGTAAAAAATTTTCTTCCCAGCTGTTGCTGTGGATACGAGGTCCCAGAGACCATCCCCAAACAATTCCTCACCCTTATAAGGCAGAATCTCCATATGCCTTTTACAGGCAGCATCACCTGTCCACTGCCGGGTTTCTAATACCCTCCTGGCAGAATGGACATTGCATTAATTCTGGATGCCAGCCGGCAAATATCCCTCTGTGCATCCTTTATATATAAGACAACGTCTTTAATATGCTCTATGTTAGCAAAATATTATCCCTGTCTTAGAGTATTAATATTATCTGACAGGGTATCAGACCACGCTGCAGCAGCACTATTTATGCTGAGGCAATTGCAGGTCTCAGTATATAACCTGAGTGTGTATATACAGACTTCAGGATAGCCTCCTGCTTTTTATTAGAGATGAGCGCCTGAAATTTTTCGGGTTTTGTGTTTTGGTTTTGGGTTCGGTTCCGCGGCCGTGTTTTGGGTTCGAACGCGTTTTGGCAAAACCTCACCGAATTTTTTTTGTCGGATTCGGGTGTTTTTTGGATTCGGGTGTTTTTTTCAAAAAACACTAAAAAACAGCTTAAATCATAGAATTTGGGGGTCATTTTGATCCCAAAGTATTATTAACCTCAAAAACCATAATTTACACTCATTTTCAGTCTATTCTGAATACCTCACACCTCACAATATTATTTTTAGTCCTAAAATTTGCACCGAGGTCGCTGTGTGAGTAAGATAAGCGACCCTAGTGGCCGACACAAACACCGGGCCCATCTAGGAGTGGCACTGCAGTGTCACGCAGGATGTCCCTTCCAAAAAACCCTCCTCAAACAGCACATGACGCAAAGAAAAAAAGAGGCGCAATGAGGTAGCTGTGTGAGTAAGATTAGCGACCCTAGTGGCCGACACAAACACCGGGCCCATCTAGGAGTGGCACTGCAGTGTCACGCAGGATGTCCCTTCCAAAAAACCCTCCCCAAACAGCACATGACGCAAAGAAAAAAAGAGGCGCAATGAGGTAGCTGACTGTGTGAGTAAGATTAGCGACCCTAGTGGCCGACACAAACACCGGGCCCATCTAGGAGTGGCACTGCAGTGTCACGCAGGATGTCCCTTCCAAAAAACCCTCCCCAATCAGCACATGATGCAAAGAAAAAGAAAAGAAAAAAGAGGTGCAAGATGGAATTGTCCTTGGGCCCTCCCACCCACCCTTATGTTGTATAAACAAAACAGGACATGCACACTTTAACCAACCCATCATTTCAGTGACAGGGTCTGCCACACGACTGTGACTGATATGACGGGTTGGTTTGGACCCCCCCCAAAAAAGAAGCAATTAATCTCTCCTTGCACAAACTGGCTCTACAGAGGCAAGATGTCCACCTCATCTTCACCCTCCGATATATCACCGTGTACATCCCCCTCCTCACAGATTATCAATTCGTCCCCACTGGAATCCACCATCTCAGCTCCCTGTGTACTTTGTGGAGGCAATTGCTGCTGGTCAATGTCTCCGCGGAGGAATTGATTATAATTCATTTTAATGAACATCATCTTCTCCACATTTTCTGGATGTAACCTCGTACGCCGATTGCTGACAAGGTGAGCGGCGGCACTAAACACTCTTTCGGAGTACACACTTGTGGGAGGGCAACTTAGGTAGAATAAAGCCAGTTTGTGCAAGGGCCTCCAAATTGCCTCTTTTTCCTGCCAGTATAAGTACGGACTGTGTGACGTGCCTACTTGGATGCGGTCACTCATATAATCCTCCACCATTCTATCAATGTTGAGAGAATCATATGCAGTGACAGTAGACGACATGTCCGTAATCGTTGTCAGGTCCTTCAGTCCGGACCAGATGTCAGCATCAGCAGTCGCTCCAGACTGCCCTGCATCACCGCCAGCGGGTGGGCTCGGAATTCTGAGCCTTTTCCTCGCACCCCCAGTTGCGGGAGAATGTGAAGGAGGAGATGTTGACAGGTCGCGTTCCGCTTGACTTGACAATTTTGTCACCAGCAGGTCTTTCAACCCCAGCAGACCTGTGTCTGCCGGAAAGAGAGATCCAAGGTAGGCTTTAAATCTAGGATCGAGCACGGTGGCCAAAATGTAGTGCTCTGATTTCAACAGATTGACCACCCGTGAATCCTTGTTAAGCGAATTAAGGGCTGCATCCACAAGTCCCACATGCCTAGCGGAATCGCTCCCTTTTAGCTCCTTCTTCAATGCCTCCAGCTTCTTCTGCAAAAGCCTGATGAGGGGAATGACCTGACTCAGGCTGGCAGTGTCTGAACTGACTTCACGTGTGGCAAGTTCAAAGGGCATCAGAACCTTGCACAACGTTGAAATCATTCTCCACTGCACTTGAGACAGGTGCATTCCACCTACTATATCGTGCTCAATTGTATAGGCTTGAATGGCCTTTTGCTGCTCCTCCAACCTCTGAAGCATATAGAGGGTTGAATTCCACCTCGTTACCACTTCTTGCTTCAGATGATGGCAGGGCAGGTTCAGTTGTTTTTGGTGGTGCTCCAGTCTTCTGTACGTGGCGCCTGTACGCCGAAAGTGTCCCGCAATTTTTCTGGCCACCGACAGCATCTCTTGCACGCCCCTGTCGTTTTTTAAAAAATTCTGCACCACCAAATTCAAGGTATGTGCAAAACATGGGACGTGCTGGAATTTGCCCATATTTAATGCACACACAATATTGCTGGCGTTGTCCGATGCCACAAATCCACAGGAGAGTCCAATTGGGGTAAGCCATTCCGCGATGATCTTCCTCAGTTGCCGTAAGAGGTTTTCAGCTGTGTGCGTATTCTGGAAAGCGGTGATACAAAGCGTAGCCTGCCTAGGAAAGAGTTGGCGTTTGCGAGATGCTGCTACTGGTGCCGCCGCTGCTGTTCTTGCGGCGGGAGTCCATACATCTACCCAGTGGGCTGTCACAGTCATATAGTCCTGACCCTGCCCTGCTCCACTTGTCCACATGTCCGTGGTTAAGTGGACATTGGGTACAACTGCATTTTTTAGGACACTGGTGAGTCTTTTTCTGACGTCCGTGTACATTCTCGGTATCGCCTGCCTAGAGAAGTGGAACCTAGATGGTATTTGGTAACGGGGGCACACTGCCTCAATAAATTGTCTAGTTCCCTGTGAACTAACGGCGGATACCGGACGCACGTCTAACACCAACATAGTTGTCAAGGACTCAGTTATCCGCTTTGCAGTAGGATGACTGCTGTGATATTTCATCTTCCTCGCAAAGGACTGTTGAACAGTCAATTGCTTACTGGAAGTAGTACAAGTGGGCTTACGACTTCCCCTCTGGGATGACCATCGACTCCCAGCGGCAACAACAGCAGCGCCAGCAGCAGTAGGCGTTACACGCAAGGATGCATCGGAGGAATCCCAGGCAGGAGAGGACTCGTCAGAATTGCCAGTGACATGGCCTGCAGGACTATTGGCATTCCTGGGGAAGAAGGAAATTGACACTGAGGGAGTTGGTGGGGTGGTTTGCGTGAGCTTGGTTACAAGAGGAAGGGATTTACTGGTCAGTGGACTGCTTCCGCTGTCACCCAAAGTTTTTGAACTTGTCACTGACTTATTATGAATGCGCTGCAGGTGACGTATAAGGGAGGATGTTCCGAGGTGGTTAACGTCCTTACCCCTACTTATTACAGCTTGACAAAGGGAACACACGGCTTGACACCTGTTGTCCGCATTTCTGGTGAAATACCTCCACACCGAAGAGCTGATTTTTTTGGTATTTTCACCTGGCATGTCAACGGCCATATTCCTCCCACGGACAACAGGTGTCTCCCCGGGTGCCTGACTTAAACAAACCACCTCACCATCAGAATCCTCCTGGTCAATTTCCTCCCCAGCGCCAGCAACACCCATATCCTCCTCATCCTGGTGTACTTCAACACTACATCTTCAATCTGACTATCAGGAACTGGACTGCGGGTGCTCCTTCCAGCACTTGCAGGGGGCGTGCAAATGGTGGAAGGCGCATGCTCTTCACGTCCAGTGTTGGGAAGGTCAGGCATCGCAACCGACACAATTGGACTCTCCTTGTGGATTTGGGATTTCGAAGAATGCACAGTTTGCTGTGCTGCTTTTGCCAGCTTGAGTCTTTTCATTTTTCTAGCGAGAGGCTGAGTGCTTCCATCCTCATGTGAAGCTGAACCACTAGCCATGAACATAGGCCAGGGCCTCAGCCGTTCCTTGCCACTCCGTGTGGTAAATGGCATATTGGCAAGTTTACGCTTCTCCTCCGCCAATTTTATTTTAGGTTTTGGAGTCCTTTTTTTACTGATATTTGGTGTTTTGGATTTGACATGCTCTGTACTATGACATTGGGCATCGGCCTTGGCAGACGACGTTGCTGGCATTTCATCGTCTCGGCCATGACTAGTGGCAGCAGCTTCAGCACGAGGTGGAAGTGGATCTTGATCTTTCCCTAATTTTGGAACCTCAACATTTTTGTTCTCCATATTTTAATAGGCACAACTAAAAGGCACCTCAGGTAAACAATGGAGATGGATGGATTGGATACTAGTATACAATTATGGACGGGCTGCCGAGTGCCGACACAGAGGTAGCCACAGCCGTGAACTACCGCACTGTACTGTGTCTGCTGCTAATATATAGACTGGTTGATAAAGAGATAGTATACTCGTAACTAGTATGTATGTATAAAGAAAGAAAAAAAAACCACGGTTAGGTGGTATATACAATTATGGACGGGCTGCCGAGTGCCGACACAGAGGTAGCCACAGCCGTGAACTACCGCACTGTACTGTGTCTGCTGCTAATATATAGACTGGTTGATAAAGAGATAGTATACTCGTAACTAGTATGTATGTATAAAGAAAGAAAAAAAAACCACGGTTAGGTGGTATATACAATTATGGACGGGCTGCCGAGTGCCGACACAGAGGTAGCCACAGCCGTGAACTACCGCACTGTACTGTGTCTGCTGCTAATATAGACTGGTTGATAAAGAGATAGTATACTCGTAACTAGTATGTATGTATAAAGAAAGAAAAAAAAACCACGGTTAGGTGGTATATACAATTATGGACGGGCTGCCGAGTGCCGACACAGAGGTAGCCACAGCCGTGAACTACCGCACTGTACTGTGTCTGCTGCTAATATATAGACTGGTTGATAAAGAGATAGTATACTCGTAACTAGTATGTATGTATAAAGAAAGAAAAAAAAACCACGGTTAGGTGGTATATACAATTATGGACGGGCTGCCGAGTGCCGACACAGAGGTAGCCACAGCCGTGAACTACCGCACTGTACTGTGTCTGCTGCTAATATATAGACTGGTTGATAAAGAGATAGTATACTCGTAACTAGTATGTATGTATAAAGAAAGAAAAAAAAACCACGGTTAGGTGGTATATACAATTATGGACGGGCTGCCGAGTGCCGACACAGAGGTAGCCACAGCCGTGAACTACCGCACTGTACTGTGTCTGCTGCTAATATATAGACTGGTTGATAAAGAGATAGTATACTCGTAACTAGTATGTATGTATAAAGAAAGAAAAAAAAACCACGGTTAGGTGGTATATACAATTATGGACGGGCTGCCGAGTGCCGACACAGAGGTAGCCACAGCCGTGAACTACCGCACTGTACTGTGTCTGCTGCTAATATATAGACTGGTTGATAAAGAGATAGTATACTCGTAACTAGTATGTATGTATAAAGAAAGAAAAAAAAACCACGGTTAGGTGGTATATACAATTATGGACGGGCTGCCGAGTGCCGACACAGAGGTAGCCACAGCCGTGAACTACCGCACTGTACTGTGTCTGCTGCTAATATAGACTGGTTGATAAAGAGATAGTATACTCGTAACTAGTATGTATGTATAAAGAAAGAAAAAAAAACCACGGTTAGGTGGTATATACAATTATGGACGGGCTGCCGAGTGCCGACACAGAGGTAGCCACAGCCGTGAACTACCGCACTGTACTGTGTCTGCTGCTAATATATAGACTGGTTGATAAAGAGATAGTATACTCGTAACTAGTATGTATGTATAAAGAAAGAAAAAAAAACCACGGTTAGGTGGTATATACAATTATGGACGGGCTGCCGAGTGCCGACACAGAGGTAGCCACAGCCGTGAACTACCGCACTGTACTGTGTCTGCTGCTAATATATAGACTGGTTGATAAAGAGATAGTATACTCGTAACTAGTATGTATGTATAAAGAAAGAAAAAAAAACCACGGTTAGGTGGTATATACAATTATGGACGGGCTGCCGAGTGCCGACACAGAGGTAGCCACAGCCGTGAACTACCGCACTGTACTGTGTCTGCTGCTAATATAGACTGGTTGATAAAGAGATAGTATACTCGTAACTAGTATGTATGTATAAAGAAAGAAAAAAAAACCACGGTTAGGTGGTATATACAATTATGGACGGGCTGCCGAGTGCCGACACAGAGGTAGCCACAGCCGTGAACTACCGCACTGTACTGTGTCTGCTGCTAATATAGACTGGTTGATAAAGAGATAGTATACTACTAATATTATATATACTGGTGGTCAGGTCACTGGTCACTAGTCACACTGGCAGTGGCACTCCTGCAGCAAAAGTGTGCACTGTTTAATTTTAATATAATATTATGTACTCCTGGCTCCTGCTATAACCTATAACTGGCACTGCAGTAGTGCTCCCCAGTCTCCCCCACAATTATAAGCTGTGTGAGCTGAGCAGTCAGACAGATATATAATATATATAGATGATGCAGCACACTGGCCTGAGCCTGAGCAGTGCACACAGATATGGTATGTGACTGACTGAGTCACTGTGTGTATCGCTTTTTTCAGGCAGAGAACGGATATATTAAATAAACTGCACTGTGTGTCTGGTGGTCACTCACTATATAATATATTATGTACTCCTGGCTCCTGCTATAACCTATAACTGGCACTGCAGTAGTGCTCCCCAGTCTCCCCCACAATTATAAGCTGTGTGAGCTGAGCAGTCAGACAGATATATATAATATTATATATAGATAATAGATGATGCAGCACACTGGCCTGAGCCTGAGCAGTGCACACAGATATGGTATGTGACTGAGTCACTGTGTGCTGTGTATCGCTTTTTTCAGGCAGAGAACGGATTATAAATAAAACTGGTGGTCACTATCAGCAAAACTCTGCACTGTACTGAGTACTCCTAATGCTCCCCAAAATTAGTAAATCAAGTGTCTCTCTAATCTATTCTAAACGGAGAGGACGCCAGCCACGTCCTCTCCCTATCAATCTCAATGCACGTGTGAAAATGGCGGCGACGCGCGGCTCCTTATATAGAATCCGAGTCTCGCGATAGAATCCGAGCCTCGCGAGAATCCGACAGCGTCATGATGACGTTCGGGCGCGCTCGGGTTAACCGAGCAAGGCGGGAAGATCCGAGTCGCTCGGACCCGTGAAAAAAAATATGAAGTTCTGGCGGGTTCGGATTCAGAGAAACCGAACCCGCTCATCTCTACTTTTTATCAGCAGGCTCCTTCAAGGTGGCCGTATCCTAAGACGGCAGTGCCACCTTTTTTTGACAAACGTGTGAGCGCCTTATCCACCCTAAGGGATAACTCCCAATGTGACCTATCCTCTGGCGGGTAAGGGTACGCCATCAGTAACTTTTTAGAAATTACCAGTTTCTTATCGGGGGAACCCACGCTTCTTTACACACTTCATTCATTCATCTGATGGGGGAACAAAACACTGGCTGCTTTTTCTCCCCAAAAATAAAACCCCTTTTATGTGGTACTTGGGTTCATGTCAGAAATGCGTAACACATTTTTCATTGCCGAGATCATGTAACGGATGTTCCTAGTGGATTGTGTATATGTCTCAACCTCGTCGACACTGGAGTCAGACTCCGTGTCGACATCTGTGTCTGCCATCTGAGGTAACGGGCGTTTTTTGAGCCCCTGATGGCCTTTGAGATGCCTGGGCAGGCGCGGGCTGAGAAGCCGGCTGTCCCACAGCTGTTACGTCATCCAGCCTTTTATGTAAGGAGTTGACATTGTCGGTTAATACCTTCCACCTATCCATCCACTCTGGTGTCGGCCCCACAAGGGGCGACATCCCATTTATCGGCCTCTGCTCCGCCTCCACGTAACCTTCCTCATCCAACATGTCGACACAGCCGTACCGACACACCGCACACACGCAGGGAATGCTCTGACTGAGGACAGGACCCCACAAAGTCCTTTGGGGAGACAGAGAGAGAGTATGCCAGCACACACCAGAGCGCTATATAATGCAGGGATTAACACTATAACTGAGTGATTTTTCCCCCAATAGCTGCTTGTATACATATATTGCGCTTAAATTTAATGCCCCCCCTCTCTTTTTAACCCTTTGAGCCTGAACACTACAGGGGAGAGCCTGGGGAGCTGTCTTCCAGCTGCACTGTGAAGAAAAAATGGCACCAGTGTGCTGAGGGAGAAGCCCCGCCCCTTTTTCGGCTGACTTTTCTCCCGCTTTTTTATGGATTCTGGCAGGGGTAATTTATCACATATATAGCCCTGGGACTATATATTGTGATGATTTGCCAGCCAAGGTGTCTTATATTGCCCTCAGGGCGCCGCCCCCCAGCGCCCTGCACCCATCAGTGACCGGAGTGTGAGGTGTACATGAGGAGCAATGGCGCACAGCTGCAGTGCTGTGCGCTACCTTGGTGAAGACCGAAGTCTTCTGCCGCCGATTTTCCGGACTCTTCATGCTTCTGGCTCTGTAAGGGGGACGGCGGCGCGGCTCCGGGAATGAACACCAAGGTCGGGTCCTGCGGTCGATCCCTCTGGAGCTAATGGTGTCCAGTAGCCTAAGAAGCCCAAACTACCACCTGTTAGGTAGGTTCGCTTCTTCTCCCCTTAGTCCCTCGCTGCAGTGAGTCTGTTGCCAGCAGATCTCACTGTAAAA
This sequence comes from Pseudophryne corroboree, assembly GCF_028390025.1. Lineage (NCBI taxonomy): Eukaryota > Metazoa > Chordata > Amphibia > Anura > Myobatrachidae > Pseudophryne > Pseudophryne corroboree. The sequence goes on along the minus strand of NC_086450.1, from coordinate 175,878,036 downwards.
TAAAAAAACCTAAATATACTTTCTTTCTAGGAGCTCAGGAGAGCCCCTAGTGTGCATCCAGCTCAGCCGGGCACAAGAATCTAACTGAGGTCTGGAGGAGGGTCTTAGTGGGAGGAGCCAGTGCACACCAGATAGTCCTAAAGCTTTCTTTAGTTGTGCCCAGTCTCCTGCGGAGCCGCTAATCCCCATGGTCCTTACGGAGTCTCAGCATCCGCTTAGGACGTCAGAGAAAAGGGTATTATGTTTGGAGAGAAAAAACTACCAGTAGTTTTTCCTCCATCTGAGGAATTAAATGAAGTGTGTGAAGAAGCGTGGGCTTCCCCCGATAAGAAACTGGTAATTTCTAAAAGGTTACTAATGACGTACCCTTTCCCGCCAGAGGATAGGTCACGTTGGGAAACATCCCCTAGGGTGGATAAAGCGCTCACACGCTTGTCAAAGAAGGTGGCACTACCGTCTCCGGATACGGCCGCCCTAAAGGAGCCTGCTGATAGAAAGCAGGAGGCTATCCTGAAGTCTGTATATACACACACAGGTATTATACTGAGATCAGCTATTGCTTCAGCATGGATGTGCAGTGCTGCAGCTGCGTGGTCAGATTCCCTGTCGGAAAATATTGATACCCTAGACAGGGACACTATATTGCTAACCGTAGAGCATATTAAAGACGCAGTCTTATACATGAGAGATGCACAGAGGGATATTTGCCGGCTGGCATCTAAAATAAGTGCAATGTCCATTTCTGCCAGGAGAGGGTTATGGACTCGGCAGTGGACAGGTGATGCAGATTCTAAAAGGCACATGGAAGTTTTGCCTTATAAGGGTGAGGAGTTGTTCGGGGATGGTCTCTCGGACCTCGTTTCCACAGCAACAGCTGGGAAGTCAGCATTTTTACCCCATGTTCCCTCACAGCCAAAGAAAGCACCGTATTATCAGGTACAGTCCTTTCGGCCCCATAACGGCAAGCGGGTTAAAGGCGCGTCCTTTCTGCCCAGAGGCAGGGGTAGAGGGAAAAAGCTGCAGCATACAGCCAGTTCCCAGGAGCAAAAGTCCTCCCCCGCTTCCTCCAAGTCCACCGCATGACGCTGGGGCTCCACAGGCGGAGCCAGGTACGGTGGGGGCCCGTCTCAAAAACTTCAGCAATCAGTGGGCTCGCTCACGGGTGGATCCCTGGATCCTTCAAGTAGTATCTCAGGGGTACAAGCTGGAATTCGAGACGTCCCCCCCCCCCCCCGCCGTTTCCTCAAATCTGCCTTGCCAACAACTCCCTCAGGCAGGGAAGCAGTGCTAGAGGCAATTCACAAGCTGTATTCCCAGCAGGTGATAGTCAAGGTGCCCCTACTTCAACAAGGACGGGGTTACTATTCCACAATGTTTGTGGTACCGAAACCGGACGGTTCGGTGAGACCCATTTTAAATTTGAAATCCTTGAACACATATATAAAAAAATTCAAGTTCAAGATGGAATCGCTCAGGGCGCTTATTGCAAGCCTGGACGAGGGGGATTACATGGTATCACTGGACATCAAGGATGCTTACCTGCATGTCCCCATTTACCATCCTCACCAGGAGTACCTCAGATTTGTGGTACAGGATTGTCATTACCAATTCCAGATGTTGCCGTTTGGTCTATCCACGGCTCCGAGGGTATTTACCAAGGTAATGGCCGAAATGATGATACTCCTTCGAAAGAAGGGAGTTTTAATTATCCCGTACTTGGACGATCTCCTGATAAAGGCGAGGTCCAGGGAGCAGTTGTTGGTCGGGGTAGCACTATCTCGGGAGGTGCTACAACAGCACGGCTGGATTCTAAATATTCCAAAGTCACAGCTGGTCCCTACGACACGTCTACTGTTCCTGGGGATGGTTCTGGACACAGAACAGAAAAAAGTGTTTCTACCGGAGGAGAAGGCCAAGGAGCTGTCATCTCTAGTCAGAGGCCTCCAAAAACCAAAACAGGTGTCGGTGCATCACTGCACGCGAATCCTGGGGAAAATGGTAGCTTCCTACGAAGCAATTCCATTCGGCAGGTTCCATGCAAGAACCTTTCAGTGGGACCTGTTGGACAAGTGGTCCGGATCGCATCTTCAGATGCATCGGCTGATAACCCTGTCTCCTAGGACCAGGGTGTCTCTGCTGTGGTGGCTGCAAAGTGCTCATCTTCAAGAGGGCCGCAGATTCGGCATACAGGACTGGGTCCTGGTGACCACGGATGCCAGCCTTCGAGGCTGGGGGGCAGTCACACAGGGAAGAAACTTCCAAGGACTATGGTCAAGTCAGGAGACTTCCCTACACATAAATATTCTGGAACTGAGGGCCATTTTCAATGCCCTAAGTCAGGCAAAACCCCTGCTTCAAAACCAGCCGGTACTGATCCAGTCAGACAACATCACGGCAGTCGCCCATGTAAACCGACAGGGCGGCACAAGAAGCAGGACGGCGATGGCAGAAGCCACAAGGATTCTCCGATGGGCGGAAAATCACGTGTTAGCACTGTCAGCAGTGTTCATTCCGGGAGCGGACAACTGGGAAGCAGACTTACTCAGCAGGCACGACCTCCACCCGGGAGAGTGGGGACTTCATCCAGAAGTCTTCCAACTGATTGTAAACCGTTGGGAAAGGCCACAGGTGGACATGATGGCGTCCCGCCTAAACAAGAAGCTAGAAAGATATTGCGCCAGGTGAAGGGACCCTCAGGCGATAGCTGTGGACGCTTTAGTGACACCGTGGGTGTACCGGTCGGTTTATGTGTTCCCTCCTCTTCCTCTCATACCAAAGGTACTGAGGATAATAAGGAGAAGAGGAGTAAGAACTATACTCATTGTTCCGGATTGGCCAAGAAGAGCTTGGTACCCGGAACTTCAAGAAATTATCTCAGAGGACCCATGGCCTCTGCCGCTCAGACAGGACCTGCTGCAGCAGGGGCCCTGTCTGTTCCAAGACTTACCGCGGCTGCGTTTGACGGCATGGCGGTTGAACACCGGATCCTGAAGGAAAAGGGCATTCCGGAGGAAGTCATCCGTACGCTGATTAAAGCTAGGAAAGAAGTGACCGCAAACCATTATCACCGCATTTGGCGAAAATATGTTGCGTGGTGTGAGGCCTGGAAGGCCCCAACGGAGGAATTTCAGCTGGGCCGTTTTCTGCACTTCCTACAGTCAGGGGTGACTATGGGCCTAAAATTGGGTTCCATTAAGGTCCAGATTTCGGCTCTATCGATTTTCTTCCAGAGAGAACTGGCTTCACTACCTGAAGTTCAGACTTTTGTTAAGGGAGTGCTGCATATTCAGCCCCCTTTTGTGCCTCCAGTGGCACCTTGGGATCTCAACGTGGTGTTGGATTTCCTAAAGTCACATTGGTTTGAGCCACTAAAAACCGTGGAATTGAAATATCTCACTTGGAAAGTGGTCATGTTGTTGGCCTTGGCTTCGGCCAGGCGTGTATCAGAATTGGCGGCTTTGTCATGTAAAAGCCCTTATCTGATTTTCCATATGGATAGGGCAGAATTGAGGACTCGTCCCCAGTTTCTCCCTAAGGTGGTATCAGCCTTTCATCTGAACCAACCTATCGTGGTGCCTGCGGCTACAAAAGACTTGGAGGCTTCCAAGTTGTTGGACGTAGTCAGGGCCCTGAAAATTTATGTTTCCAGGACAGCTGGAGTCAGAAAGACTGACTCGCTATTTATCCTGCATGCGCCCAACAAGTTGGGTGCACCTGCTTCAAAGCAGACTATTGCTCGCTGGATCTGTAGTACGATTCAGCTTGCACATTCTGCGGCTGGACTGCCGCATCCTAAATCAGTGAAAGCCCATTCCACGAGGAAGGTGGGCTCTTCTTGGGCGGCTGCCCGAGGGGTCTCGGCTCTACAACTTTGCCGAGCAGATACTTGGTCGGGGTCAAACACATTTGCTAAATTCTACAAGTTTGACACCCTGGCTGAGGAGGACCTAGAGTTTGCCCATTCGGTGCTGCAGAGTCATCCGCACTCTCCCGCCCATTTGGGAGCTTTGGTATAATCCCCATGGTCCTTACGGAGTCCCAGCATCCACTTAGGACGTCAGAGAAAATAAGATTTTACTCACCGGTAAATCTATTTCTCGTAGTCCGTAGTGGATGCTGGGCGCCCATCCCAAGTGCGGATTGTCTGCAATACTTGTATATAGTTATTGTTTAACTAAAGGGTTATTGTTGAGCCATCTGTTGAGAGGCTCAGTTATTGTCATACTGTTAACTGGGTATTGTATCACGAGTTATACGGTGTGATTGGTGTGGCTGGTATGAGTCTTACCCGGGATTCAAAATCCTTCCTTATTGTGTCAGCTCTTCCGGGCACAGTATCCTAACTGAAGTCTGGAGGAGGGTCATAGAGGGAGGAGCCAGTGCACACCAGTTAGACCAAAAGCTTTCTTTTAGTTGTGCCCAGTCTCCTGTGGAGCCGCTATTCCCCATGGTCCTTACGGAGTCCCAGCATCCACTACGGACTACGAGAAATAGATTTACCGGTGAGTAAAATCTTATTTTAACACTGCATAAACCCCATCCGTCTCTTCACCCCACCCCTTTTTTCTTCATTATTTTTTCAACTAATTCTCATATGCATGCATCAGGTGCATTCATTGCACTGTTTTTAGATTAAAAACACGTTTTAATTCTCAAATTACCACAGTGTGCAGATCATCATTTCAAGAATTGTATAGTTTCACAGTGCATTAGCTATTACTGTATATATAACATCATATACTTATACAGTGTATCATTCAACTATTGATTTTCAGGTGCATATATCATATCTGTATTTGTTTCAATCTATTTATTACTCATTTCTATACATTTAACACCATAATTGACTCAGGCGCAATTGTATATTTTTACATCGCCAAATAAGGCCTCACCTTTATATGGGAGAGCCTCCATATTTCTTTTGGAATCTGCATCCGCATTCCACTGGCGAATCCACAATGCCCGCCGAGCCGATACTGCCATGGTAGCGTCTTGTGAACTCAAGAGTCCAATATCTTTCATCGCTTCTAGCATATATGCGGCAGCGTCTTTGATATTCCCTAACTTAAGGAGTATCTCATCTTTATCAATCGTGTCAATTTCTGATGACACGCTTTTTGACCATTTTTCAATAGCGCGACTCACCCACGCGCAAGCAATTGTGGGCCTGAGCAGCGTACCATTGGCAACATAAATGGATTTCAATGTACTTTCCATATTTCGGTCTGACGGCTCTTTTAGTGAAGCCGTGCCAGGTGCAGGGAGAATTACCTTCTTTGTCAACCTCGACAGTGCACTGTCTAACACAGGGGGGTGACTCCCATTTTTTCCTGTCCTCCACTGGGAAAGGATAAGCTATCTGAATTCTCTTGGGAATACGAATACTTTTCCCGGATGGCAGCAGGTTGAGCTTGCCGTAGCCCGGGTGAGGCGGATCATTGACTATCCTGGTTGCCCGTTTTTTGGCTCTGGACCGATACAGGTCATGGACAGGTGGGAGGTCAACTCTGATGATCTTCTTAACAGACCTTACCACTCTTTGGAGCCTGCGTTTGTCTCTCTCGCTGGCGGAGCTATACCAGACGATAATCGAGGAGCACAGGACAGATTCTACAATTGCGGAGTAGAAGAGGAGCAGGAGATTCTGTGGGATGTTAAACTTCTTAAGTTGCCTTAGGAAGAACAGCCTCTGCTGTGCCTTTCCAATGGTGGCATTTGCATTTGGTCCCCAATTGAGGTCTCTAGAGATTGTGGTCCCCAGGAACTTGAAGGAGTCCACTACCGGCACCACACTATCGACTATGATTAGTGGGGATGCTTCAGCTGGTTTCTTCCTAAAGTCTACTACCATTTCGACGGTTTGAAGTGGGTTGAGCTCCAGGTTGTTACAGCTATACCACCGGGCCAACCGATCCACTTCCTGTCTGTAGTCCGATTCGTCCCCTTCTTTTATTAGGCCAATGACGGTGGTGTCGTAATCATCTCAGTATAGAAAATGTTGAGCTCAAGGACCTTCCTCAGTATCAGTAATACAAATTCAATAGGTGGGCCTGAGTATGGACCTCTCAATAGGGAGTCACATACTGCCTCCACCCATTCGTCATGTGATATGACAGTGTACAATGAAGACATGTCCAAACTAGCCAATAGACAATCAGTGGGTAAATCAAGTAAATTCAAAATACTGTATGAGACAAAAATAATGTGTAAAATAAAAAAATGGTGACCAGCCTTTTGCGCTCCAGGGAAATTTCTTAGTAATATCACATACCAATTTAGTAAGTGTTGATTTGGTACACAGCAAACTATGGAGACGAACTTACATATCAGTTCTGTCCCGCGTTCACGTAATGGTTTCTTTTAAACATCAGTCTTAAAAGCCAAAGGTACACTTACATTCTATTTCACTCTTGCGTGTACACAAAGGTTTCTTTCTCCTCCTTTTAGGTAAAGGACAAAAAGAAAATGTAAATTGTTCTCCTTTTGCGCTTCCCAGGTTCAAACAGGTGTGTCCCTAATATAGCTACTGGTACTCTTCACTACCGGCTGTATGTAGAAATCTAGCAACTGGGAAATCAGTTGTAGCAGTGACCCCTGTGCCAAAATAATTGGTCATCCAGGCAGTACAGATGGTGTAATGGTTAGCATCACTGCCTCACAGCACTGGGGTCATGGGTTCGATACCCACCATGGCTCTAACTGTGTGGAGTTTGTATATTCTCCCCGTACTTGCGTGGGTTTCCTCTGGGTACTCCGGTTTCCTCCCACAATCCAAAAATATTCTGGTAGGTTAATTGGCTCCCAACTAAAATTAACCCTAGCATGAATGTGTGTGTGTACATGTGGTAAGGAATATAGATTGTAAGCTCCACTGGGGCAGGGACTGATGTGAATGGCCAGATATTCTCTGTAAAATGTTGCGGAATATGTGTGCGCTATATAACTAACTGGTAGTAATAATAATAATCACCAAGAGTCTTATGCACCTTGGATAGCATATATAGAATCAGGCACACTGTGTTGTCAGTTATTAAGAACTTAGGAAACTTCTCATCTATCAAATTGTTATTAACTGCCATCAAAATTGACTAGTCTATTTATTTTTTAATTCTTAGTAGAGGGTTAAAGGCAACTTTCATGTATTTAGTGGTGTCAGGCAGGCCTGCAGATCTCTTTTTGCCCATATATTGAATGCCTTTGGGGCCATTATATTTTGTTTTTAAAGATGTCCACTGTTTTTTTATGCTTGTTAATTGTGTATTATGAGCTCTCAGGAGCCAATCAAGAAACAGGAAGTTGGTGGTGCCATGTGGTTTTGGCTCCAATGAGGTCTATCAGCTGAGCTGACCTAGTGTTGGTATTTACGTAGCTGCAGTGGTGGTGATCCTGTCTGGAGAAAAGCCAGTTGAGATGTCAACATGCTAAGGTGGTAAGTAATACAATCATTCAATTGAAAAGACCCTGGTGAACGCACTCTTATTTTGAACTTATGTAGATATTATTGTATACAGGATATCCTGATGACGATTTCTTCTGAGTGCCGCATCTCTCCTTGATATATAGATATCCTGAAGATAGTGCATTATTAAAAGCACTGAAACGTTGATAAAACATCAGTTTCCAGCGTTTTATATTGCCGAGTGCCACACCACTACGAAGCCTCTATATATATATATATCTCCTATATAATAGGCCAGATCTGTGATTCTGTGCCTGGCCGTAATGCTGAGCGGAGTCACAGGCACAGATCTGGCCAGGAGCAGTCCCCTCCCTCGGTCCGCCCATCCCCGGCCAGTTCCGTCCCCGTCTCCGCCCAGTCCCCTGTCTCCCTCCTCCCCGTACACTCCCTGCACCCTGGTGACACTGCAGCCGCTGACTGTGAGCAGGACTCACACTAACCAGTCTTGCAGCTGGCGCAGAGTTCGGGGGAAAATGCTACTGTCCCATACACGACCACTGACAACCGCACTCGCCCCCCCCTCCCACCCACGGCAACCAACCACATCCGCCCCCCACCAGCGGCACTCCTGCCCCCTTCCCCACCCGTAACACCAACACCCGCGGCCCCCCACCCGCGGCACTCACCGCATCCACCCCCCACCCGTGGCACTCCCGCCCCCTCTCCCACCCGCAGCACCAACACCCGCGGCACCCACCGCATTCCACCCCCCCACCCGCGGCACTCCCGCCCCCTCCCCCACCCGTAGCACAGACACCCGAGCCAACCCCGCGGCCCTCCCCCACCCGCGGCACCCATCGCATCCCCCACATCCGCTCCCATCAGCGGCACTCCCGCCCCTACCCGTAGCTCCCACACCTGCAGCACCCCCCGCCCCTCCCCCACCCGCGGCCTGGAATGTCCATCCCGTTTACCAATCTCATTAACCTGGTGATTCAGGGTTCTGTTGTAACACTTGAGTGACACATTCATGCTAAGTGGGTCAAACTGCGTTTTGCTGCGTAACACTGGGCCGGTGTCTGCCGGTATAGACGTGGTCATGTTAGAAAAATGTTCCTTCAGTCGGAGCTTTCCATCAAATCTGTAATGATCCAGTTTCCACTGGAAATCGTCGAAGCCACTTGATGGCACGGACGTAAGTCCTGGCAGGCAAGAGTCCCCATTTTACACATTATAGCAGGCAAGTGTCCCTATTTTACACATTACGGCAGGCAGGTGTCCCCATTTTATACATTACGGTAGGCAGGTGTCCCCATTTCACGCATTACGGCAGGCAAGAGTCCCCATTTTACACATTACGACAGGCAGGTGTCCCCATATTACGCATTACGGCAGGCAGGTGTCCCCATTTTACACATTACGGCAGACAGGTGTCCCCATTTTACGCATTACGGCAGGCAGGTGTCCCCATTTTACACATTACGGTAGGCAAGAGTCCCCATTTTACACATTATAGCAGGCAGGTGTCCCAATTTTACACATTATAGCAGTGTCCCCATTTTACACATTATAGCAGGCAGAGACCCCTTCAACAAAGAGAGACAGAGTGAAAAAACCCAGACAGACACATAGATAAATAGACAGACAGATAGATTGATTGATTATCTATCTATCTATCTATCTATCTATCTATCTATCTATCTATCTATCTATCTATCTATCTATCTATCTATCTATCATACCAAATACTCACTTAGTTCCTCTGATAGACACAACCTCCCGGGCAGTCTCTCTATTGTTCCTCAGTCCTGGTAGGTGATGAGATGGCTCTATGGATATGGGGGCATCTAGTAGCTCCTGGCAGTACTGCAGTCAAGTACAGTAGTCACTGCAGCTCTCTGCTCCCGAAGCCGTCCTTTGTCCGTCAGTCCCGCCCACACACCTCCCACTGCTAGCGCCACTGCAGGAGGAGATTACATCAGCGGCGTGGGAGGAGATTACATCAGGACGGGAGGAGATTACATCAGCGCCGTGGGAGTGGGGACTTGAAGAGCCGGTATGCACGTACCGTGATAAGCGCAGCCGGCAGCAACTGCACACATCAAATGAATGCAGAGCAGTGAGAGCGCCTCTCCAGGCATGCGCCTCCCTGCACTGCATCCCTTTGCTGAGCTGGTTCCGCCGGCTCTGGGTACAGGCAATCATAATACAAAGAATACAACCAATGATAGAACATAATGCCTATTCTGCGTCAACACCAGCACTGAGCGCGTGTGCTCACTCCTAATGGTGAGAGAACAATGATCAGGCTGACAGTCTTTTTAACACACCAATACAGCTGAATGTTGTACAGCATGCAGTGCCATCAGGGAGGTGTCTGATTGGCTCCAAATTTTTTCTGCAGCAGGGTAATGACCCCAAACATACAACCAATGTCATTAAGGATTATCTTCAGCGTAATGAAGTCAAGGAATCCTGGAAGTGATCAAATGGCCCCCACAAAGCCCTGATCTCAACATCATTGAGTCGGCCTCGACTTACATGAAAAGACAGAAGGATTTTAGTAAGTCTACATCCGCAGAAGATCTGTGTTTAGTTCTCCAAGATGTTTGTAACAACATCCCTGCCAATTTGCTGCAAAAACTGTTTGCAAGTGTACCTAGAAGAATTGATGCTATATAGAAGGCAAAGGGTGGTCACACCACATATTGATTTGATTTAGATTTCGCTACTGTTCATTCACTTCCGATTTTGTTAAATTGCTAAAAATAAACTATTAACGCTTCTATTTTTAAAAGCATTCTTACATTGCAGCATTTTTCTACACCTGACTAAAACTTTTGCAAAGTACTGTATATATATATATATATATATATATATATATATATATATGCTTGCAAGAGTCCCGGCACTCGTCTGAAACTGGGTAATGTGCTGCGGTGCCTTCCCAAGGGAACAAATCCTCCATGTATTAATGTGGAATAAAGGCGGCACTCAGACAGGCTTCATATGCAGTATAAAAAGGTCAGCTTTAATCAACCCCTTCCTCAGGGCCTCAACAACCCTAGCTGAACCACAGATGATCCGGGCCGGCAGCGTGAGACCCGAAGTACAGCCCTTATCGACGAACGAACGGGCCTGTGAGTTGGCATGGCGACGGACTCTAGGCTCAGTTTGATGACGTCATGGACGGGCGACGAGGGAACGCTGCTGAGCGTCCGGACGGACAGGATGGCGCCGCCGAGCAGGTGAGTCACATTAGGGTTTTCTGATTGTTTGTTAATGTTGGTGTATATATGTATCATCTGTGGTTCAGCTAGGGTTGTTGAGGCCCTGAGGAAGGGGTTGAGCCCCGAAACATGTCGGTTGATTAAAGCTGACCTTTTTGTACTGCATATGAAGCCTGTCTGAGTGCCGCCTTTATTCCACATTTATATATATATATATATATATATATATATATATTAGAGATGAGCGGGTTCGGGTCGTTGAGATCCGAACCCCCCCGAACTTCACCTATTTTACATGGATCTTCCCGCCTGGCTCGGTTAACCCGAACGCGCCCAAACGTCATCATCCCGCTGTCGGATTCTCGCGAGATTCGCATTCTATATAAAGAGCCGCGCGTCGTCGCCATTTTCACTCATGCATTGGAGATTGAACGGAGAGGACGTGGCTGCGTTCTCGCCCTGAAAAGCTCCGTAATCTGTGCTCAGTGTGCTGCAAATATCTGTGCTCAGTGTGCTGCAAATATCTACGTTCTCTGCCTGAAAACGCTCCATATCTGTGCTCAGTGTGCTGTAAATATCTGTGCTCAGTTAATATCAGTGATTTATAATTATTAATTACAGTGATCTTGCCAAATAATTCCAGTGATTTTGTCATTTTCTTCCAGTGATTTGGACCAATAATACCATTGATTAGAACAAATAATTCCTGTGATATTGAGGTGTTTGTGTCGCTTAGCTTAGCCGTCCAGCGACTACAGTGCACCTCTTTTTCTCTTTTCTTTGCATCATGTGATGTTTGGGGCCAATTTTTTTTTAAGTGCCATCCTGTCTGACACTGCAGTGCCACTCCTAGATGGGCCAGGTGTTTGTGCCGGCCACTTGGGTCGCTTAGTTTAGTCATCCAGCGACCTTGGTGCAAATTTTAGGACTAAAAATAATATTGTGAGGTGTGAGGTGTTCAGAATAGACTGGAAATGAGTGGAAATTGTGGTTACTGAGGTTAATAATACTATAGGATCAAAATTACCCCCAAATTCTATGATTTGAGCTGTTTTTGAGGGTTTTTTTTTAAAAAAACACCCGAATCCAAAACACACCCGAATCCGACAAAACATTTTCGGTGAGGTTTTGCCAAAACGCATCCAAAACACGGCCGCGGAACCGAATCCAAAACCAAAACACAAAACCCGAAAAATTTCCTGTGCACATCTCTAATATATATATATATATATATATACATACAGTAGAAGGTCCGGCTCTCCATTAGTGTCTGTGCGCCGGGTGCCTGAACGAGGAAGTGATAGCAACAGAAGGTAGATGGTACGGCACTCCAAGCGTCTTGAATAATTCAATCTTACACCAGCATGAAGATAGACAACGTTTCAGGGCTTTTATTGTAGCCCTTTCGTCAGGTCAGCATGAGAACAAGTGAACAAAACATACCTTTATAACAGCCATAAATCCCCCAGTGACTAACGTCTTCCGGAAAGCGGATCACCCGCCCGCCTCGGCCGGCGCTGTAACGATGACGTGCACCTAGGCTCCGTCATCATTATGCTCCCCATCACCACGGAAACGCGATACAATCTATTGAAACACAATCAGAAGCTAAGCAAGAATTGTAACATATCATCCAAGATCTAGATTAATTTAACACTGGCTAATGACCATCCCATATATAAAGATGAATAAGATTATGTGCCATAAATGCGTATACCAATTAACATACAGACGATATGTGCATCATTATATACAACTAACAAACCCTGCTAGCGCCTAACACTTTAACATGAAATTTCCCAATTATATGCAGATATTAAACAATAGATGTACTACCAATACTACTGAAGCATCATGAGTACCAGGAAAATGATGTCACTAAAAAAAGGGCACTAAAAAAAGTACTAAAAAAAGTACTAGAAAAGCAACTAAGGCCAATATGGTCATTCAGGCCTTTTGGATGCACCGTATCTAATCTATGAATCCATTGGGATTCCAGTTGCAGCAATCGCCTGCCGCGATCCCCTCCCCTAGGCAGAGGTTGGACCTGATCAATCATTCTATAGCGCAATGACGCCAGGGGGTGGCGCGCCTGGCAAAAATGTCTGGCCACCGGTTGCTCACTATCCCCCCTATTAATCGCGGCCTTAATTGCTGACCTGTGGGCTGCCATACGTTCCTTGAACATCCGTTCGGTCTTACCAACGTATGACAGCCCACAGGGGCATATAAGTTGGTACACCACAAACTTCGATGAGCAGGTGAATTGATATTTAATGTAAAATGTGCGGCCAGAGTGTGGATGCTGGAAAGTTTCTCCCGCAATCAAAAACTGACATGTAATACAGGTGCATCTGAAGCAGCCCTTCTTTAAGCCCTGTCTTGCTTCAGATCTAGGCGTTATATCAGTACGAACCAAGATGTCTCTGAGGTTTTTACCTCGTTTGTAACATGACATCAATTTGGTATCTTTAAGTTTGAGTTCTGGGTCACTTTGGACAATATGCCAAATATTTTTTGATATTTGATTAATTCCCTTACTGGCAGCATTATATTGACCCACCCAAGGAATAATGGGACCAGCTTGAGATGTTACTGATTGTTTCTCTAGTAATTCTGCTCTATCCAAACTGAGAGCCCTACTCTTTGCTTGTTCCAGAGAATTGATATTATAACCTCTCTCAATAAATCTTAGCATCATCTGGTTCATCTGGGTCTCCGCCAACATACGGTCAGACGTAATACGTCTGACACGTACAAATTGTGAATATGGTAAACCATGCTTAAGAGGGATTGGGTGAAAAGTGAAAACTGGTATAATGTAAAAGATTGTTTCGATCCGTCGGTTTAGAGAATATTGATGTTTGAATATAACCTGCCTCCAAAGTGATGTTGACATCAAGATAGTTGATACTTCTATCCTCTATAGTGTATGTCAGCTTCACTGGGTGATTTTGCCTGTTATGTAGGTCAAGTATATTGATCAATTCCTGTCGAGATCCTTTCCAAAAAAGGAGCAAATCGTCGATGTAGCGACAATAAAATACAATTCTGTCAGCTACCTCAGGATTATCAAAAAATTTTTTTTGTTCTACTTCAAACATAAAGATGTTGGAGTATGCCGGGGCCACTGAGGACCCCATAGCACACCCCGTGCATTGCAGATAGATAGCACCATCATGTAAAAAGACATTTTTTGTCAAAATCATATTAAGCAACTGTATACAGAACTGAACATTCGGACCTTTAAACTCAACATGTCCTTGTAGAAAACGTTCTACCGAAGCTAAACCCATCTGGTGTGGAATAATTGTGTATAAACTTTGCACATCAATGCAACAAAGTAATACATCATCATCTAATTTCGGTAATTGTTGTAATTTCTTGAGTAATGAAGTGGTGTCCAAAAGAAATCGATCATGTGTCTGAATACATGGTTGAAAAAAAGAGTCCAGAAAAAGTGCTGTAGGTTGAAACAAAGACTGTCTAGCCGAAATTATGGGGCGTCCAGGGGGGTCAATCATAGATTTATGGATCTTCGGTATAGTATAGAGTACAGGCATAACAGGATGACTTGGAACCAATGCCTCACGTATCTTACTGGAGATGATACCCTCTCGTACTCCATCGTCCAACATGGTGATGAGTTCTTTCTTATATCTAGCTGTCGGATCATGAGACAGCTTCTTATATGTTACTTGGTCTGCAAGTTGACTGTTAGGGTCTCCTGCCCTGTGCTGCCACGTCGTCAAGGCAACCGGGAGACAAGTGCTAGCAGAGTAACCTGAGCGCAGCTGATACTCCGGTTCGGGTCTTTTGCTGTGCAGTGGTTACAGGCTCTGTGCACGGCAGGGGATCCGGTGCTGGTTTTTGTGCTCACAGTTTGTGAAGTCTGAGTGGGGCGTGGACAGCACCTGCTATATAAGGCCTCTTCTCAGGTTAAGCAGATGCTGCTGAATCTTTGTTGGTTAGTCAGTTCCTGAAAGTTAGCCAGTACTGTGTAGCTTTGTATTTGTTGTTGCTTACTGCAAATAGGCCTGGGGATTTGGTACTACACTCTGCCAGTCCAGACCTAGCAGTAAGACTGGAGTCAGTCGTTTAACTTGCTGGGGTTCTTTTGCTACTCTGTGAACTTAGCAAGTTTGCGGCTGTATTCTCAGATTTGCCTGCCTAAATCCTGTCTCACTGTGCAAGGGGTTCAGGTGTCAGTTTAGTGGCAGTAAGCTGAACCTGTGCACTGCAAGTGAGGATTAGGATTGTGGAGACTCTCCTTGTGTCTATTATTCCATCTCTGACCAAGGAGTTTACTGCCACACCCGTTGGTAACCCTTTAGGGTTTTGCTGTTGCCCTTAGCAACAGCATTTCGGGTTCTCTACGTATTAAAACACAACATCTTGCTTTTTCCATCAGAGCATTACTAATACTAGGGGGACACCCAGTTTCTTAGCCTCTGGGGTTCTCTGTTCACTTTGTGTTCATTTTGTTACCCTATCACCTTCTGTGTACGTAATGTCATATTCCCTAGTCTGTCTGTGAGTTCATTTGTTTTGCATCCCTATCCGTTCAGACACCAGTACATTCCTGCAGGCACTGGTGTGCATAACAGTTCAAACACCAGTACATTCCTGCAGGCACTGGTGTGCATAACAGTTCAGACACCAGTACATTCCTGCAGGCACTGGTGTGCATAACATATTCAGCAGCCCAATACTCCTGTTGAAATTTTGTGGGAATATGGAGCATACCCCTCAAAATACGTTGCAACAGGTGGTCGATCAGGTGCAGGTCCTGACTCGACAATTTAATGATTTGTCCATTAAAATGCACACCTCCCAGGCCGCTGGCGGAGCTCCCGCAGCAGCAGCACCTTCAGGGGTTATGGAGCCGAAAGTAAATCTCCCGGATCGTTTTTCTGGAGATCGCTCGCAGTTCTTTTGTTTCAAGGAGAGCTGCAAGCTATACTTCTGGCTTAGGCCTCAGTCTTCTGGGTCGGAGATTCAGCGGGTGGGCATAGTGATTTCCTTGCTACAAGGAGACCCACAGGTCTGGGCATATGGGTTGCAGCCTGACTGTCCGTCGATTAAAAGTGTTGATGCTTTTTTTACGGCCCTGGGCATGTTGTATGATGACCCTGACAAGACGGCCTCAGCCGAGGCTAAGATTTCGATCCTTAAGCAAGGTCAAAGGCCAGTTGAGGTTTACTGTACGGAGTTTCGGAGGTTGGCCCATGATACCCAGTGGAATGACCCAGCCCTGAGACACCAGTACCGAAGAGGTCTTTCTAACCAGATAAAAGACCAACTGGTACAATATCCCTTGCCTGATAGCTTGGATCAGCTCATGCAGTTATCCATCCGGGTGGATAGACGGCTGAGAGAGCGTAGGCTTGAAAGGGAGACCGAGGTTTCCTTCTTTCCCAAGGGAACCTCAGACTCTAAGGAATTTTCTGAGGAGCCTATGCAGATTGGGGCTACCCGCCTCTCCTCGCGTGAGAAGACGCGGAGGAGACAGCAGGGGTTGTGTTTGTACTGTGGGAATAAAGGTCATGTGGTAGTGTCATGCTTAGAAAAGCCGGAAAACTTCAGGGCCTGAGGGTGATGGGAAATATCCTGTCAGGCCAGAAGTCAGAATTTCCCAAGAAGACTTTTATCATTCCGGTGACCTTGAAGATCCTCGGTCAAACTGTCAAGACTGAGGCCTTTGTGGACAGTGGGGCCGACGGGGTTTTTATGGACCGCCAATTCGCCCTGAAACACTCTGTTCCCTTAGTACCCTTGGCATCGGAAATTGAGATTTGTGGGTTAAACGGGGAACCATTATCCCAAGGTAAAATTACCTCTTGCACTAGCCAGATTTCTTTGTTTATTGGAGCCACATACTCTGAAAAATTGTCCTTTTATGTGACTGTCTGTACTTTTGCCCCATTGGTGTTGGGGTTACCCTGGTTAAGGGCCCACAATCCTCAATTTGACTGGGTCTCTGGGGAGATTCTTAGTTGGGGTACTGATTGTTTCAGAAGTTGCTTGAGCCTTCCAGTCAGGCTCTCGCAGCTAAGTTTGCCAGGATTGCCAGGGTGTTATGCAGATTTTGCGGACGTGTTCTCCAAAAAAGTTGCAGAGGTACTACCTCCCCATCGCCCCTATGACTGTGCCATTGATTTGTTGCCAAATGCTAAGCTTCCCAAGAGCAGGTTGTACTCCCTGTCACGTCCTGAGACTCAGGCTATGGCAGAGTACATTCAGGAGAACTTGGCTAAGGGATTTATCAGACCTTCACAGTCTCCAGTTGGGTCGGGGTTCTTCTTCGTGGGTAAAAAGGATGGTTCGTTGCGACCCTGCATCGACTTCAGGGAATTGAACCGTATCACGATTAAAAACTCATACCCACTGCCTCTCATTTCGGTCTTGTTTGACCAGCTTCGTACTGCCACCATTTTTTCTAAGATTGACCTACGCGGTGCGTACAATCTAATCCGAATAAGAGAGGGGGATGAATGGAAGACTGCCTTTAATACCCACTCAGGGCATTATGAATATTTGGTGATGCCTTTTGGGCTCTGTAATGCCCCGGCAGTCTTCCAGGATTTCATGAATGATGTACTCAGGGAATATTTGGATAGATTCTTAGTTGTATACTTAGATGACATCCTAATCTTCTCCCATTCCCTGGAGGAACATCGGAAGCATGTACGCTTAGTCCTCCAGAAACTCAGAGACCACCGGCTTGGGGCAAAGCTGGAGAAGTGCGAATTTGAAGTTCAGCAAATCGCATTTCTAGGATATATTATCTCCCCAGAAGGTTTCCAAATGGAGGGTTCCAAGGTACAGGCAGTCCTGGATTGGGTGCAGCCCACTAGTTTGAAGGCGCTTCAGCGTTTCCTGGGCTTTGCAAATTTTTATAGACGATTTATCGCTGGATTTTCGTCTATAGTGGCGCCCTTGGTGGCACTCACTAAAAAAGGGGCGGATGTTGCTCACTGGTCTTGTGAGGCTAAAGCGGCTTTTGCCCGTCTCAAAAGGGCATTTGTATCGGCCAAGGTGCTGCGACACCCAGATCCAGAGCGTCCTTTTGTGGTGGAGGTGGATGCCTCTGAGATGGGTATTGGGGCAGTGCTCTCTCAGATGGGAGTGTCTGATAATCGCCTTCATCCCTGTGCTTACTTTTCCCGTAAATTTTCGCCTGCCGAGATGAATTATGACGTGGGTAACTGGGAATTGTTGGCTATTAAGGATGCACTCGAGGAGTGGAGACACTGGCTTGAGGGGGCTAAGTTTGTGGTCTCAATTCTCACCGACCATAAGAATCTGGCATATTTAGAGTCAGCGAAGCGTCTCAATGCCAGGCAGGCACGATGGGCTTTGTTTTTTGCTCGCTTTAATTTTTTGATAACATATCGCCCTGGGTCAAAAAACATCAAGGCTGATGCGCTCTCGCGGAGTTTTGCTCCAATCCAGGAGACCACCGAGGAGCCGTTGCCCATTGTGTCCCCATCATGTATTAAAGTGGGCATTACCCAGGACCTCTTATCATTAGTCCTTAGAGCACAGGAGCAGGCTCCTCCAGACCTTCCGGTAGGTCTTTTGTTTGTGCCTCCTAGGTTAAGACAGCGAGTGTTCCTGGAATTCCATGCCAAGAAGTCGGCAGGTCACCCGGGTATTGCCAGAACTCGGGAGTTGCTATCTAGGGCGGTGTGGTGGCCCTCGGTGGCTAAGGATGTGGATCAGTGGGTTCGGGCATGTGACATCTGTGCCCGAAATAAGACTCCTAGAGGGGTTCCTGTTGGCCCATTACATCCACTCTCTATCCCATCTAAGCCATGGACCCACATTTCAATGGATTTTGTGGTGGACTTGCCCAAATCCTCGGGGATGACAGCCATCTGGGTTGTCGTTGACAGGTTTTTGAAGATGGCGCACTTCGTTCCACTGGTTGGGCTGCCATCGGCCAGACGCCTGTCTGAATTATTTATGCTGCATGTTGTGCGTCTCCACGGGTTGCCACTTGATGTGGTCTCTGACCGCGGATCCCAGTTTGTGGCCAAATTCTGGAGGGCATTTTGTTCCGATCTCCAGATTTCTGTCAGCTTGTCGTCAGGCTACCATCCGCAGTCTAATGGGCAGACTGAAAGGGTGAACCAGTCCTTGGAGCAGTTCCTCAGGTGTTATGTCTCCAAGTGTCAGACTGACTGGGTTGCTCATCTGTCCATGGCGGAGTTTGCCTATAACAACGCGGCTCACTCTGCTACAGGGATCTCTCCCTTCCTTTGTGTGTATGGGCATCATCCTAAGGCCAATTCTGGTTTCGGTCCTTAGAGGTATTTGGAGGAAAGTGAAGAAAGCCCTTGTGTCTGTGTCATTAGTGACCAAAAGGGTTTTTGATAAGCGGAAAAGACCCTGCAGCTTCAAATTAGGAGACTTCGTCTGGTTGTCTACCAAGAATTTGAAGTTGAGACAGCCATCTCATAAGTTAGGCCCCCGGTTCTTCGGCCCTTATAAGATCACCAGGGTTATCAATCCGGTGGCATTTCAGTTAGATCTGCCCCGTTCTTTGGGTATCAATAAAACATTTCATTGTTCCCTTTTAAAACGGGCGATTAGTAATCCTTCTTCCAGTGGAAGACCTTCCCCTCTTCTGATACGTGGCCAGAGGGAGTTTGTTGTTGAAAGGATTCTTGACTCCAAGATGGTTCGGGGTCGGCTGTCATTTTTGGTGCACTGGAAGGGGTATGGCCCGGAGGAGCGGTCGTGGGTGCGCAGTTGTGATCTTCATGCCCCCAGACTGATACGCTCTTTCTTCTCGCAGTTCCCCGATAAACCCGGTGGTAGGGGTTCTTTGACCCCTCGTCAGAGGGGGGGTACTGTTAGGGTCTCCTGCCCTGTGCTGCCACGTCGTCAAGGCAACCGGGAGACAAGTGCTAGCAGAGTAACCTGAGCGCAGCTGATACTCCGGTTCGGGTCTTTTGCTGTGCAGTGGTTACAGGCTCTGTGCACGGCAGGGGATCCGGTGCTGGTTTTTGTGCTCACAGTCTGTGAGGTCTGAGTGGGGCGTGGACAGCACCTGCTATATAAGGCCTCTTCTCAGGTTAAGCAGATGCTGCTGAATCTTTGTTGGTTAGTTAGTTCCTGAAAGTTAGCCAGTACTGTGTAGCTTTGTATTTGTTGTTGCTTACTGCAAATAGGCCTGGGGATTTGGTACTACACTCTGCCAGTCCAGACCTAGCAGTAAGACTGGAGTCAGTCGTTTAACTTGCTGGGGTTCTTTTGCTACTCTGTGAACTTAGCAAGTTTGCGGCTGTATTCTCAGATTTGCCTGCCTAAATCCTGTCTCACTGTGCAAGGGGTTCAGGTGTCAGTTTAGTGGCAGTAAGCTGAACCTGTGCACTGCAAGTGAGGATTAGGATTGTGGAGACTCTCCTTGTGTCTATTATTCCATCTCTGACCAAGGAGTTTACTGCCACACCCGTTGGTAACCCTTTAGGGCAGGCATGTCCAAACTGCGGCCCTCCAGCTGTTGAGAAACTACACATCCCAGCATGCCCTGACACAGCTTTAGCATTCTCTGACAGCAAAACTGTGTCAGGGCATGCTGGGATATGTAGTTTCACAACAGCTGGAGGGCCACAGTTTGGACATGCCTGCTTTAGGGTTTTGCTGTTGCCCTTAGCAACAGCATTTCGGGTTCTCTACGTATTAAAACACAACATCTTGCTTTTTCCATCAGAGCATTACTAATACTAGGGGGACACCCAGTTTCTTAGCCTCTGGGCTTCTCTGTTCACTTTGTGTTTATTTTGTTACCCTATCACCTTCTGTGTACGTAATGTCATATTCCCTAGTCTGTCTGTGAGTTCATTTGTTTTGCATCCCTATCCGTTCAGACACCAGTACATTCCTGCAGGCACTGGTGTGCATAACAGTTCAAACACCAGTACATTCCTGCAGGCACTGGTGTGCATAACAGTTCAGACACCAGTACATTCCTGCAGGCACTGGTGTGCATAACATTGACGTTCAATTTCCAATTTATATTGCTCCAGATTTTGAATCACCAGTGCTCCCCCCTTATCAGCAGGTCTAAAAATAATATGTGACTGTGCTGCCAGATGTTTTAAGGCTTGTGTTTCCAGCTTTGTCAAGTTGTTACGGACTATGGGAATATTTTCCAAAAATTCATCTGTTTGTTTATCCAACAAACGCATAAAGGTGCGTACTGATGCGTTAGATGACAATGGATCGAATGTAGACTTTGGCAGTATTTTCTGCACCTTCACCGGGATCTCAGATATAGCAGGTACAGATACCGGAGAATTTTTCGAAAAATATTCCTTGAGTTTCAAGGATCTATGTAGTTTAGATTTTTCAACCTGCCACTGAAGAGAATCCCAGTGGCCCGTAGGTACAAATGAGAGTCCCTTTGACAAAACTTTAGTTTCAGTGGAGGACAACTCGTAGTCAGACAGATTAACAACTACTGTAGCTTGTTCTTGGGTGGTCTGCCCACTCTTTCTCTGCCTTTGGCATTGCTGTCCTCTCCTCGTGAACGCACGCTGGCACCTCCTCCTGGGCCCTTTGTCCCGGTATCCACACCTAAAGGGTGAATACTGCTGGTAGCCATATTCTTATTTTCAGATTCACTCCCAGTGGAAGTGAACTCATTAGAAGACTCCAAATCCCGTTGCCTTTGTGGGCGTTGTCTGAAAAAAGGATGTTTAAACTCGCATCTATTAGTTGTATCAGACCATCTATATACACTATGATTTTCATAGTCTTGATCAACTTTCACTCTCTTTTGGGATTTGAATTTAATCAAATCTCTCTTATAGATTTGGATCTGTCCGTTCAATTTCTCATACCAATTTACTGTGCTATCAGCTTCCAATATGGCTTTCTGTGCTGTTTCCAATACAACAATTTTTTCTTTTAGATTATTCATCTCTTTTGTTGACTGCTCAATAATGAGCAACATGAGGTCCATCGAGCATTTGTTAAGTATTCCTACCCATTTTTTGCAAAAAATAGGATCATTTCGTCCTATAGTTGGTGAATTGCGGACCCGTAGGCCTCTGGGGATTTTTTTAGCTCGATAATACTCTGATAATGAAATGCAATGGTATAGGTAATCAATTTCCTTCCTCTTAAGGCGCAGTAATTCATGGTAAGTGTCAGCTGTGGAGGTGGATTCAATTTGATCCTTTAGAACCCCAGTATATAGGATATCTTCCGCCTCTGCCTCTGAATAACTATGTGACTCACCAATTGCATATTGAATAAAGGAAAAACCACTCGGGTCCTGCGTATTTGCTGATTCAGCCATACCACTAGTATATTCCTCACAGTTTAGTCGATAATGAAGTATTCAACTAATAAACAATGTCAAACAAAAAAAGTTTTTTTATCCAAAGCCACATATAGAATGAAGCCCAGAAAAACGGCCATCAACAATCACTAATACAAGCTTATTTGAATACACTAATTTCTCACTCAAAAAAGTGTAGCGTGCAGACAAGACATAAAAAATGAACAATAATCATATTTGTTCAACAAATACTGCAGTCATCGGTGGTAACAATAGAGCCTTGGTCAATGAATACAATACAGCCTTGCAAAATTTTCCTAGCACCAAATGTGGAGCAAACTAATATTCATATGGTGGTTTTTCTTCAGCTGTATCACCTTGAATCCAGCTATATCCAATTGGCAGGGCCGTTTCTAGACAATTTGGCTCCCAGTGCGAGATTTCAAAATGCGCCCCCCCCCCCCATTGCTATAAAAAAAAATTGCGTGCCCCCCCCCATATAGCCAGAAAAAAAGCATGCGCGCGCCGGAGGCGCGCGCGCTCCCGACAAGGCTGTGTGGCCTGATTGAAATGGGCGTGGTCTCATTACAGTGGGCGTGGCCTCGTCTGATATCACGCCCACCACAGGGGGAAAAAATAAAAATAAAAAAGTCCCCTTTTTACACATTACACCAGGCAAGTGTCCCCATATTACACAGCGCGGCAGGCAGGTGTCCCCATTTTACAAAGCGCGGCAGGCAGGTGTCCCCATTTTACAAAGTGCGGCAGGCAGGTGTCCCCATTTTACACGGTACGCAGGCAGGTGTCCCCATTTTACACAGTACGCAGGCAGGTGTCCCCATTTTACACAGTACGCTGGCAGGTGTCCCCATTTTACACAGTACGCAGGCACGTGCCCCCATTTTACACAGTACGCAGGCAGGTGTCCCCATTTTACACAGTGCGGCAGGTATCCCCATTTTACACAGTGCGGCAGGTGCCCCCATTTTACACAGTGCGGCAGGTATCCCCATTTTACACAGTGCGGCAGGTGCCCCCATTTTACACAGTGCGGCAGGTGCCCCCATTTTACACAGTGCGGCAGGTGCCCCCATTTTACACAGTGCGGCAGGTATCCCCATTTA
This sequence comes from Pseudophryne corroboree, assembly GCF_028390025.1. Taxonomy (NCBI): domain Eukaryota; kingdom Metazoa; phylum Chordata; class Amphibia; order Anura; family Myobatrachidae; genus Pseudophryne; species Pseudophryne corroboree. The sequence continues at coordinate 175,854,987 of NC_086450.1, read as the reverse complement.
CACAGTGCGGCAGGTGCCCCCATTTTACACAGTGCGGCAGGTATCCCCATTTTACACAGTGCGGCAGGTATCCCCATTTTACACAGTGCGGCAGGTATCCCCATTTTACAGAGTGCAGCAGGTGCCCCCATTTTACACAGTGCGGCAGGTATCCCCATTTTACAGAGTGCGGCAGGTATCCCCATTTTACAGAGTGCAGCAGGTATCCCCATTTTACACAGTGCGGCAGGTGCCCCCATTTTACACAGTGCGGCAGGTATCCCCATTTTACAGAGTGCGGCAGGTATCCCCATTTTACACAGTGCGGCAGGTGCCCCCATTTTACACAGTGCGGCAGGTATCCCCATTTTGCAGAGTGCAGCAGGTATCCCCATTTTACACAGTGCGGCAGGTATCCCCATTTTGCAGAGTGCAGCAGGTATCCCCATTTTACACAGTGCGGCAGGTGCCCCCATTTTACACAGTGCGGCAGGTGCCCCCATTTTACACAGTGCGGCAGGTATCCCCATTTTACAGAGTGCAGCAGGTATCCCCATTTTACAGAGTGCAGCAGGTATCCCCATTTTACACAGTGCGGCAGGTATCCCCATTTTACAGAGTGCAGCAGGTATCCCCATTTTACACAGTGCGGCAGGTGCCCCCATTTTACACAGTGCGGCAGGTGCCCCCATTTTACACAGTGCGGCAGGTATCCCCATTTACACAGTGCGGAAGGTGCCCCCATTTTACACAGTGCGGCAGGTATCCCCATTTTACACAGTGCGGCAGGTATCCCCATTTTACAGAGTGCGGCAGGTATCCCCATTTTACAGAGTGCGGCAGGTATCCCCATTTTACACAGTGCGGCAGGTGCCCCCATTTTACACAGTGCGGCAGGTATCCCCATTTTACACAGTGCGGCAGGTATCCCCATTTTGCAGAGTGCAGCAGGTATCCCCATTTTACACAGTGCGGCAGGTGCCCCCATTTTACACAGTGCGGCAGGTATCCCCATTTTACACAGTGCGGCAGGTATCCCCATTTTGCAGAGTGCAGCAGGTATCCCCATTTTACACAGTGCGGCAGGTATCCCCATTTTACACAGTGCGGCAGGTATCCCCATTTTGCAGAGTGCAGCAGGTATCCCCATTTTACACAGTGCGGCAGGTGTCAAGTGGGGGGAGGGAGGGGGAGAGAGAGAGAGAGAAAAAGAATACTTACAACTTGCCGCTCTTCGGGTCCCGCGCGCCGGCCGCCTCCTCTGTAGATGGTTATCTCCAGTCCTCCTCTCCTCCCCCCGAGCGCTCCTGCTCGGGGGGCGGGGCTTCGCGGAATGACGCGTTTGCGTCGTGACGTCACGACGCAAACGCGTCATTCCGCGAAGCCCCGCCCCCCGAGCAGGAGCGCTCGGGGGGAGAGAGAGGGAGGAGAGCAGTGGTCACAAAGTGCCGCGGCGGGCGCCCCGTGCGGTTGCACGGCTCGCCCGCCGCTAGAAACGGCACTGCCAATTGGTCACCATGCGCAAAAAGGTAGCATGTATTTAGCAGCAACAGTTCAGAGTAATGTGCAAGAAAGGATGCAAAAAGGGACTTGGTATACTTGGCAGCAAAGATGATATATTGTACTTAGCAACAATAGTTCAATATGATGTATCCATTATCCTAAAGTGCAAACGTGCATAAAAACATTTTTTCAGCATTGCTTGTAAGCACTAGTGATGCAGTGCAGTGATGTGCATACAGCAAAAAAGACTTTTAACAAGTCACAACGGAGATCTGACAAAAAAATCTATAAAGGTGGGGAGCCTTGACTGGAGATACCAAAATCAGTCAGTAGTTCCACAAATACATACAGTAGAAGGTCCGGCTCTCCCTTCATTAGTGTCTGTGCGCCGGGTGCCTGAACGAGGAAGTGATAGCAACAGAAGGTAGATGGTACGGCACTCCAAGCGTCTTGAATAATTCAATCTTACACCAGCATGAAGATAGACAACGTTTCAGGGCTTTTATTGTAGCCCTTTCGTCAGGTCAGCATGAGAACAAGTGAACAAAACATACCTTTATAACAGCCATAAATCCCCCAGTGACTGGCGTCTTCCGGAAAGCGGATCACCCGCCCGCCCCGGCCGGCGCTCTAACGATGACGTGCACCTAGGCTCCGTCATCATTGTGCTCCCCATCACCACGGAAACGCGATACAATCTATTGAAACACAATCAGAAGCTAAGCAAGAATTGTAACATATCATCCAAGATCTAGATTAATTTAACACTGGCTAATGACCATCCCATTATAAAGATGAATAAGATTATGTGCCATAAATGCGTATACCAATTAACATACAGACGATATGTGCATCATTATATACAACTAACAAACCCTGCTAGCGCCTAACACTTTAACATGAAATTTCCCAATTATATGCAGATATTAAACAATAGATGTACTACCAATACTACTGAAGCATCATGAGTACCAGGAAAATGATGTCACTAAAAAAAGGGCACTAAAAAAAGTACTAAAAAAAGTACTAGAAAAAGCAACTAAGGCCAATATGGTCATTCAGGCCTTTTGGATGCACCGTATCTAATCTATGAATCCATTGGGATTCCAGTTGCAGCAATCGCCTGCCGCGATCCCCTCCCCTAGGCAGAGGTTGGACCTGATCAATCATTCTATAGCGCAATGACACCAGGGGGTGGCGCGCCTGGCAAAAATGCCTGGCCACCGGTTGCTCACTATCCCCCCTATTAATCGCGGCCTTAATTGCTGACCTGTGGGCTGCCATACGTTCCTTGAACATCCGTTCGGTCTTACCAACGTATGACAGCCCACAGGGGCATATAAGTTGGTACACCACAAACTTCGATGAGCAGGTGAATTGATATTTAATGTAAAATGTGCGGCCAGAGTGTGGATGCTGGAAAGTTTCTCCCGCAATCAAAAACTGACATGTAATACAGGTGCATCTGAAGCAGCCCTTCTTTAAGCCCTGTCTTGCTTCAGATCTAGGCGTTATATCAGTACGAACCAAGATGTCTCTGAGGTTTTTACCTCGTTTGTAACATGACATCAATTTGGTATCTTTAAGTTTGAGTTCTGGGTCACTTTGGACAATATGCCAAAGATTTTTTGATATTTGATTAATTCCCTTACTGGCAGCATTATATTGACCCACCCAAGGAATAATGGGACCAGCTTGAGATGTTACTGATTGTTTCTCTAGTAATTCTGCTCTATCCAAACTGAGAGCCCTACTCTTTGCTTGTTCCAGAGAATTGATATTATAACCTCTCTCAATAAATCTTAGCATCATCTGGTTCATCTGGGTCTCCGCCAACATACGGTCAGACGTAATACGTCTGACACGTACAAATTGTGAATATGGTAAACCATGCTTAAGAGGGATTGGGTGAAAAGTGAAAACTGGTATAATGTAAAAGATTGTTTCGATCCGTCGGTTTAGAGAATATTGATGTTTGAATATAACCTGCCTCCAAAGTGATGTTGACATCAAGATAGTTGATACTTCTATCCTCTATAGTGTATGTCAGTGTTATGCACACCAGTGCCAGCAGGAAAGTACTGGTGTCAGAACTGTTATGCACTCCAGTGTCTGCAGGAATGTACTGGTGTTTGAACTGTTATGCAAAACAGATGGACTCACAGACAAACTGGGGGATATGACATAACGTACACAGAAGGTGATAGGGTAACAAAGTACACACAAAGTGAACAGAGAAGCCCAGAGGCTAAGGAACTGGGTATCTCCCTTGTATTAGAACTGCTAAGATGGAAAAAGCAAGATGTTGTGTTTTAATACGTAGAGTACCCGAAATGCTGTTGCTAAGGGCAACAGCAAAACCCTAAAGGGTTACCAACGGGTGTGGCAGTAAACTCCTTGGTCAGAGATGGAATGATAGACACAAGGAGAATCTCCACAATCCAAATTCTCACTTGCAGTGCACAGGTTTTAGCTTACTGCCACTAAACTGACCCCTGACACCTAGCACAGTGAGACAGGATTAGACAGGCAAGTCTTAGAATACAGCCGCAAACTTGCTAAGTTCACAGAGTAGTAACAGAACCCCAGCAAGCTAAACGACTGACTCCAGTCTTACTGCTAGGTCTGGATTGGCAGAGTGTAATACCAAATTCCCAGGCCTATTTGCAGTAAGCAACAAACAAATACAAAGCTACACAGTACTGGCTAACGTTCATGAACTGACTAACCAACAAAGATTCAGCAGCATCTGCTTACCCTGAAAAGAGGCCTTATAAAGCAGGTGCTGTCCACGCCCCACTCAGACCTCACAGACTGTGAGCACAAAAACCAGCACCGGATCCCCTGCCGTGCACAGAGCCTATAACCACTGCACAGCAAAAGACCCGAACCGGAGTATCAGCTGCGCTCAGGTTACTCCACTAGCACTTGTCTCCCGGTTGCCATGACGACGTGGCAGCACAGGGCAGGAGACCCTAACAGTACCCCCCCTCTGACGAGGGGTCAAAGAACCCCTACCACCGGGTTTATCGGGGAACTGCGAGAAGAAAGAGCGTATCAGTCTGGGGGCATGAAGATCACAACTGCGCACCCACGACCGCTCCTCCTGGCCATACCCCTTCCAGTGCACCAAAAATGACAGCCGACCCCGAACCACCTTGGAGTCAAGAATCCTTTCAACAACAAACTCCCTCTGGCCACGTATCAGAAGAGGGGAAGGTCTTCCACTGGTAGAAGGATTACTAATCGCCCGTTTTAAAAGGGAACAATGAAATGTTTTATTGATACCCAAAGAACGGGGCAGATCTAACTGAAATGCCACCGGATTGATAACCCTGGTGATCTTATAAGGGCCGATGAACCGGGGCCCTAACTTATGAGATGGCTGTCTCAACTTCAAATTCTTGGTAGACAACCAGACGAAGTCTCCTAATTTGAAGCTGCAGGGTCTTTTCCGCTTATCAAAAACCCTTTTGGTCACTAATGACACAGACACAAGGGCTTTCTTCACTTTCCGCCAAATACCTCTAAGGACCGAAACCACAGAGGAACCACCAGGCGTGGAGTCCACGGGGTCAAAAGAATTGGCCTTAGGATGATGCCCATACACACAAAGGAAGGGAGAGATCCCTGTAGCAGAGTGAGCCGCGTTGTTATAGGCAAACTCCGCCATGGACAGATGAGCAACCCAGTCAGTCTGACACTTGGAGACATAACACCTGAGGAACTGCTCCAAGGACTGGTTCACCCTTTCAGTCTGCCCATTAGACTGCGGATGGTAGCCTGACGACAAGCTGACAGAAATCTGGAGATCGGAACAAAATGCCCTCCAGAATTTGGCCACAAACTGGGATCCGCGGTCAGAGACCACATCAAGTGGCAACCCGTGGAGACGCACAACATGCAGCATAAATAATTCAGACAGGCGTCTGGCTGATGGCAGCCCAACCAGTGGAACGAAGTGCGCCATCTTCGAAAACCTGTCAACGACAACCCAGATGGCTGTCATCCCCGAGGATTTGGGCAAGTCCACCACAAAATCCATTGAAATGTGGGTCCATGGCTTAGATGGGATAGAGAGTGGATGTAATGGGCCAACAGGAACCCCTCTAGGAGTCTTATTTCGGGCACAGATGTCACATGCCCGAACCCACTGATCCACATCCTTAGCCACCGAGGGCCACCACACCGCCCTAGATAACAACTCCCGAGTTCTGGCAATACCCGGGTGACCTGCCGACTTCTTGGCATGGAATTCCAGGAACACTCGCTGTCTTAACGTAGGAGGCACAAACAAAAGACCTACCGGAAGGTCTGGAGGAGCCTGCTCCTGTGCTCTAAGGACTAATGATAAGAGGTCCTGGGTAATGCCCACTTTAATACATGATGGGGAAACAATGGGCAACGGCTCCTCGGTGGTCTCCTGGATTGGAGCAAAACTCCGCGAGAGCGCATCAGCCTTGATGTTTTTTGACCCAGGGCGATATGTTATCAAAAAATTAAAGCGAGCAAAAAACAAAGCCCATCGTGCCTGCCTGGCATTGAGACGCTTCGCTGACTCTAAATATGCCAGATTCTTATGGTCAGTGAGAATTGAGACCACAAACTTAGCCCCCTCAAGCCAGTGTCTCCACTCCTCGAGTGCATCCTTAATAGCCAACAATTCCCGGTTACCCACGTCATAATTCATCTCGGCAGGCGAAAATTTACGGGAAAAGTAAGCACAGGGATGAAGGCGATTATCAGACACTCCCATCTGAGAAAGCACTGCCCCAATACCCATCTCAGAGGCATCCACCTCCACCACAAAAGGACGCTCTGGATCTGGGTGTCGCAGCACCTTGGCCGAAACAAATGCCCTTTTGAGACGGGCAAAAGCCGCTTTAGCCTCACAAGACCAGTGAGCAACATCCGCCCCTTTCTTAGTGAGTGCCACCAAGGGCGCCACTATAGACGAAAATCCAGCGATAAATCGTCTATAAAAATTCGCAAAGCCCAGGAAACGCTGAAGCGCCTTCAAACTAGTGGGCTGCACCCAATCCAGGACTGCCTGTACCTTGGAACCCTCCATTTGGAAACCTTCTGGGGAGATAATATATCCTAGAAATGCGATTTGCTGAACTTCAAATTCGCACTTCTCCAGCTTTGCCCCAAGCCGGTGGTCTCTGAGTTTCTGGAGGACTAAGCGTACATGCTTCCGATGTTCCTCCAGGGAATGGGAGAAGATTAGGATGTCATCTAAGTATACAACTAAGAATCTATCCAAATATTCCCTGAGCACATCATTCATGAAATCCTGGAAGACTGCCGGGGCATTACAGAGCCCAAAAGGCATCACCAAATATTCATAATGCCCTGAGTGGGTATTAAAGGCAGTCTTCCATTCATCCCCCTCTCTTATTCGGATTAGATTGTACGCACCGCGTAGGTCAATCTTAGAAAAAATGGTGGCAGTACGAAGCTGGTCAAACAAGACCGAAATGAGAGGCAGTGGGTATGAGTTTTTAATCGTGATACGGTTCAATTCCCTGAAGTCGATGCAGGGTCGCAACGAACCGTCCTTTTTACCCACGAAGAAGAACCCCGACCCAACTGGAGACTGTGAAGGTCTGATAAATCCCTTAGCCAAGTTCTCCTGAATGTACTCTGCCATAGCCTGAGTCTCAGGACGTGACAGGGAGTACAACCTGCTCTTGGGAAGCTTAGCATTTGGCAACAAATCAATGGCACAGTCATAGGGGCGATGGGGAGGTAGTACCTCTGCAACTTTTTTGGAGAACACGTCCGCAAAATCTGCATAACACCCTGGCAATCCTGGCAAACTTAGCTGCGAGAGCCTGACTGGAAGGCTCAAGCAACTCCTGAAACAATCAGTACCCCAACTAAGAATCTCCCCAGAGACCCAGTCAAATTGAGGATTGTGGGCCCTTAACCAGGGTAACCCCAACACCAATGGGGCAAAAGTACAGACAGTCACATAAAAGGACAATTTTTCAGAGTGTGTGGCTCCAATAAACAAAGAAATCTGGCTAGTGCAAGAGGTAATTTTACCTTGGGATAATGGTTCCCCGTTTAACCCACAAATCTCAATTTCCGATGCCAAGGGTACTAAGGGAACAGAGTGTTTCAGGGCGAATTGGCGGTCCATAAAAACCCCGTCGGCCCCACTGTCCACAAAGGCCTCAGTCTTGACAGTTTGACCGAGGATCTTCAAGGTCACCGGAATGATAAAAGTCTTCTTGGGAAATTCTGACTTCTGGCCTGACAGGATATTTCCCATCACCCTCAGGCCCTGAAGTTTTCCGGCTTTTCTGGGCATGATACTACCACATGACCTTTATTCCCACAGTACAAACACAACCCCTGCTGTCTCCTCCGCGTCTTCTCACGCGAGGAGAGGCGGGTAGCCCCAATCTGCATAGGCTCCTCAGAAAATTCCTCAGAGTCTGAGGTTCCCTTGGGAAGGAAGGAAATCTCAGTCTCCCTTTCAAGCCTACGCTCTCTCAGCCGTCTATCCACCCGGATGGATAACTGCATGAGCTGATCCAAGCTATCAGGCAAGGGATATTGTACCAGTTGGTCCTTTATCTGGTTAGAAAGACCTCTTCGGTACTGGTGTCTCAGGGCTGGGTCATTCCACTGGGTATCATGGGCCAACCTCCGAAACTCCGTACAGTAAACCTCAACTGGCCTGCGCCCTTGCTTAAGGATCGAAATCTGAGCCTCGGCTGAGGCCGTCTTGTCAGGGTCATCATACAACATGCCCAGTGCCGTAAAAAAAGCATCAACACTTTTAAGCGACGGACAGTCAGGCTGCAACCCATATGCCCAGACCTGTGGGTCTCCTTGTAGCAAGGAAATCACTATGCCCACCCGCTGAATCTCCGACCCAGAAGACTGAGGCCTAAGCCGGAAGTATAGCTTGCAGCTCTCCTTGAAACAAAAGAACTGCGAGCGATCTCCAGAAAAACGATCCGGGAGATTTACTTTCGGCTCCTTAACCCCGGCAGGTGCTGCTGCTGCGGGAGCTCCGCCAGCAGCCTGGGAGGTGTGCATTTTAATGGACAAATCATTAAATTGTCGAGTCAGGACCTGCACCTGATCGACCACCTGTTGCAACGTATTTTGAGGGGTATGCTCCATATTCCCACAAAATTTCAACAGGAGTATTAGGCTGCTGAATATGTTATGCACACCAGTGCCAGCAGGAAAGTACTGGTGTCAGAACTGTTATGCACTCCAGTGTCTGCAGGAATGTACTGGTGTTTGAACTGTTATGCAAAACAGATGGACTCACAGACAAACTGGGGGATATGACATAACGTACACAGAAGGTGATAGGGTAACAAAATACACACAAAGTGAACAGAGAAGCCCAGAGGCTAAGGAACTGGGTATCTCCCTTGTATTAGAACTGCTAAGATGGAAAAAGCAAGATGTTGTGTTTTAATACGTAGAGTACCCGAAATGCTGTTGCTAAGGGCAACAGCAAAACCCTAAAGGGTTACCAACGGGTGTGGCAGTAAACTCCTTGGTCAGAGATGGAATGATAGACACAAGGAGAATCTCCACAATCCAAATTCTCACTTGCAGTGCACAGGTTTTAGCTTACTGCCACTAAACTGACCCCTGACACCTAGCACAGTGAGACAGGATTAGACAGGCAAGTCTTAGAATACAGCCGCAAACTTGCTAAGTTCACAGAGTAGTAACAGAACCCCAGCAAGCTAAACGACTGACTCCAGTCTTACTGCTAGGTCTGGATTGGCAGAGTGTAATACCAAATTCCCAGGCCTATTTGCAGTAAGCAACAAACAAATACAAAGCTACACAGTACTGGCTAACGTTCATGAACTGACTAACCAACAAAGATTCAGCAGCATCTGCTTACCCTGAAAAGAGGCCTTATAAAGCAGGTGCTGTCCACGCCCCACTCAGACCTCACAGACTGTGAGCACAAAAACCAGCACCGGATCCCCTGCCGTGCACAGAGCCTATAACCACTGCACAGCAAAAGACCCGAACCGGAGTATCAGCTGCGCTCAGGTTACTCCACTAGCACTTGTCTCCCGGTTGCCATGACGACGTGGCAGCACAGGGCAGGAGACCCTAACAGTCAGCTTCACTGGGTGATTTTGCCTGTTATGTAGGTCAAGTATATTGATCAATTCCTGTCGAGATCCTTTCCAAAAAAGGAGCAAATCGTCGATGTAGCGACAATAAAATACAATTCTGTCAGCTACCTCAGGATTATCAAAAAAATTTTTTTGTTCTACTTCAAACATAAAGATGTTGGAGTATGCCGGGGCCACTGAGGACCCCATAGCACACCCCGTGCATTGCAGATAGATGGCACCATCATGTAAAAAGAAATTTTTTGTCAAAATCATATTAAGCAACTGTATACAGAACTGAACATTCGGACCTTTAAACTCAACATGTCCTTGTAGAAAACGTTCTACCGAAGCTAAACCCATCTGGTGTGGAATAATTGTGTATAAACTTTGCACATCAATGCAACAAAGTAATACATCATCATCTAATTTCTGTAATTGTTGTAATTTCTTGAGTAATGAAGTGGTGTCCAAAAGAAATCGATCATGTGTCTGAATACATGGTTGAAAAAAAGAGTCCAGAAAAAGTGCTGTAGGTTGAAACAAAGACTGTCTAGCCGAAATTATGGGGCGTCCAGGGGGGTCAATCATAGATTTATGGATCTTCGGTATAGTATAGAGTACAGGCATAACAGGATGACTTGGAACCAATGCCTCACGTATCTTACTGGAGCTGATACCCTCTTGTACTCCATCGTCCAACATGGTGATGAGTTCTTTCTTATATCTAGCTGTCGGATCATGAGACAGCTTCTTATATGTTACTTGGTCTGCAAGTTGACGTTCAATTTCCAATTTATATTGCTCCAGATTTTGAATCACCAGTGCTCCCCCCTTATCAGCAGGTCTAAAAATAATATGTGACTGTGCTGCCAGATGTTTTAAGGCTGGTGTTTCCAGCTTTGTCAAGTTGTTACGGACTATGGGAATATTTTCCAAAAATTCATCTGTTTGTTTATCCAACAAACGCATAAAGGTGCGTACTGATGCGTTAGATGACAATGGATCGAATGTAGACTTTGGCAGTATTTTCTGCACCTTCACCGGGATCTCAGATATAGCAGGTACAGATACCGGAGAATTTTTCGAAAAATATTCCTTGAGTTTCAAGGATCTATGTAAATATATATATTTACAAAATGGCATATGACCACACTACTTAAATTTAAAAAAAACCCACAGCCCTCAGCACACAGGGGGACTGATGTATTAACCTGGAGAAGGCATAAGGAAGTGATAAACCAGTGATAAATGCAAGGTGATAAATGCACCAGCCAATCAGCTCTGAACTGTTAATTTAGATATTGGAGCTGATTGGCTGCAGTGTTTATCACCTTACAATTATCACTGGTTTAACACTTCCTTATGTCTTCTCCAGGTTAATACATCTGCCCCTATGTGAGAAAAAATTCCTCCCAGATTTTAGTACATAATCTAAAAGTGCATGGAATACAATTTTCAACAGGTTTTGAATATATATATCTGCCAAATGGTGGCCATCATTCATAATACACATTTGTAGTCGATTTTTGAAATTTCAAATCACTGGATGGATCATTTCCGGCATTATTGCTGCAATTTCTTGACGAAGGTCACTTTCATTTGTCTGGCTACAATAACATGCAGAATTATTGTTACAGGGCTGAAAACAATCCTTATCAGATTCATGAAAGCTGAGGTCTACAAACCTCGACCAAGAACCATTAATGAACTTAAGGCTGCTAAAAGTCAAGAAATTCTATCATATTGAAAACCAATTGAAAATAAACTGTATTCCATGCACTTTTAGATTATGAACTACAATTTTGAATGGCATTTACCATGCCTTTCTGTTAACCTTTAAAATCTGAGAGTATTCTTTTTTTTCTCCTCTCCCTGTAATTCTGACTGATGGAGTAGGACTTGCAGAAAAATTGTGACCCTTGATGAGGGCTGCAAGCTTAAACGTGTTGAATCAATATACTGTATGAACCAAAACCCTATTGTAAATTATGGTGAGTGCTGAGCTCTATGTTTGAGAATATAATGATTTTGTATGTCTCTTGCAGCAAGTAATTCAATGCTTTACCCCCTTGAGGAAGTCCTTTATAACAGATGAAACGCATTTGTATATTGTTTAGGAGATTTTCCTATTGAAACTCTATTCCCGAGGTCCTTCTTTGTTTTGACTGAAAGGATTAGAGGGGACTTTGAACTCCACACCTTGAGAGGATTTGCAAACTAAGGCTGGAATCCTTTACTCTGCAGAAAAGCAGTTGTTTTTATCTGTACCCTTTATGTACTATTTTATTTATTAAAAGTATTTCATTTTAAGTATTTTATTTTTACTACACAATACTTGCTTTCTTCATATTATTTTATTAACAGTTAATTATATATCGCCAGCATATTCCTTTGTGGTTTACAATTTGGAACAATCATTGATGAGACAAGACTGCTAATAACATCCAAAGAGGTAAGAGGGCCCTGCTTGCAAGCTTACAATTTCTGAATGGCTGTCTATTGGTTGTGTGCTTGTGATAGAAATCTATACTGCAGTACTCGGATCAGGATCATGACGAATGTAGATACCTGATTATTTTAGATAAGCTTGTATATTTCTTATAGTACAGGGCTACTTAATATTATATTAACTCCTGTTAATTCACAAAGTATATTTGTGTATCATAGTTTACCTATCCTTTACAATATTTAGTTTTATTTAATTTGTGTTAAGGTTGTTAACTTGTGGACAAAAATTGTAATGTGTTTTATTTTGGTAGATGACCTAAAATGCTCTCTACTGTAGTATAGTAAATAGCAGCATTGTATTCTGATTGCATGAATAGTGTTAAGGCTAGTACTCACTGGCCCATGCGGGAGAGATGTGTGCTGAGCGAACTGCTCCGGGGGGGGGCTCTCATTTCACCCAGCGGGTGAAATGAGCAACCCGCTAGATTGGCCTGCACGGCAGGCCAATCTAGCACCAGCGATAGCGATGCGTGAGGCTGCGCATCGCTATCGCTGTAGGGGGTACACACGGAGCGATCAGGCTTAAAATCTAAGCAATCTAGTCAGATTGCTTAGATTTTAAGCAGCGATCGCTCCGTGGGTACCCCCCTTTAGTCAGTGCTGAATTTCCCATTTGGCATGTGAGGCATGTTCCTACGGCCCCACTAGTTGGGGGTGGTACATGAATGCTTGTTTTAATACTGTCAGTCCAAAAATTTTATAATAACTACAAATGATTTCTATTTTACTGTATAATATGCTATCTTGAAGTTTAGAAACCGATAGGACGAGCAAAGACTGCCCCAATAAGTTGTCCTACTTAGTAAGTATCTGTATATAAATAAAAATATAACACATTGTCATAGTTCATGCTTTTTTATTATTATATTAAGTTGGCAATCATTAAATGAGGACTTACTGTATAACCTATGAAAATATTAAAATTGTCTGGATTCCACTGCTGTTGCAAGCTTTCTACATTTAGGTGGATGGGATAAACTAAAAATCTTTACCCTGTTGCCTTCCATGTAAAGACCCCATGATTAAAAATAGAGCAAACGTAAGTGGCGGAATTCAGGTGATTTATAGCAAAAGAAACTCAGTGAGTCTTGTTTGCTGTTTATTCCCTGTGCGCTGCCACCTACAGTAGATTTCTTATCTATCTATTTATGAAACTGTTCAGGAGAACGAATTGACAGAATAGGAGAGGAGTGGGTTAAACCTCAGCTAGTCTGGGGGCAGGACGGTAAGGCATTATGGGAGTTTTATGGTTAGCCAATAGGAATGAATGTTGGGGTTAGGTGGAATGGGTTCTTAAGCCTGGGAAAGGGGCTGGGTCAGCCTCTTCTGCTTTTGTCATCCCACCCTCCCTCCCTACTGGTGGTGTATGTTTTTTGCTGTTGCGTTGGCTATTTTCGTGATGTGGGATGTCACGGTTTGGTTGTGGCGGGAAAGAACGGCAAGTTAACATTTGTTGTATTAAAGAGTGGATTGGAGGTCGTTTGGTGTTTGATTTTTAGGTGCGCTCTCCTTCGCTGACTGGTTTTACATCTGCTGGACCGCCTTCTCGGGTGGCAGCCTCATCACCTTCACGGGTGGGTAGTCAGGATGGAGGTTGAGCGGATACCTATTGTTTGTTGGAAGGTTTACGTCAGTTTTTTATGAGATAGTTTGTTTATGGGATAGGGTTGTTTAGCCGTTCTTTCTGGCCACCATACTTTAGTTTAATTATTCACAGTTAATGGTTCACTTAAATAAATAGCTAACATTTTCTGCCAAATTCAAGTCTCCGGGTCTTTATTTATTATAATTAAGTGTTAAGATGTTATGGTTTATGTTACGGACAATCCTCAGACTATATGAGGTTTATATGTATGTGTGGGGTAAACTCAGCAATGACTGAACTGATTTTGATGGGGTTTTCACTAGAGATGAGCGGGTTCGGTTTCTCTGAATCCGAACCCGCCAGAACTTCATGTTTTTTTTCACGGGTCCGAGCGACTCGGATCTTCCCGCCTTGCTCGGTTAACCCGAGCGCGCCCGAACGTCATCATGACGCTGTCGGATTCTCGCGAGGCTCGGATTCTATCGCGAGACTCGGATTCTATATAAGGAGCCGCGCGTCGCCGCCATTTTCACACGTGCATTGAGATTGATAGGGAGAGGACGTGGCTGGCGTCCTCTCCGTTTAGAATAGATTAGAGAGACACTTGATTTACTAATTTTGGGGAGCATTAGGAGTACTCAGTACAGTGCAGAGTTTTGCTGATAGTGACCACCAGTTTTATTTATAATCCGTTCTCTGCCTGAAAAAAGCGATACACAGCACACAGTGACTCAGTCACATACCATATCTGTGTGCACTGCTCAGGCTCAGGCCAGTGTGCTGCATCATCTATTATCTATATATAATATTATATATATCTGTCTGACTGCTCAGCTCACACAGCTTATAATTGTGGGGGAGACTGGGGAGCACTACTGCAGTGCCAGTTATAGGTTATAGCAGGAGCCAGGAGTACATAATATATTATATAGTGAGTGACCACCAGACACACAGTGCAGTTTATTTAATATATCCGTTCTCTGCCTGAAAAAAGCGATACACACAGTGACTCAGTCAGTCACATACCATATCTGTGTGCACTGCTCAGGCTCAGGCCAGTGTGCTGCATCATCTATATATATTATATATCTGTCTGACTGCTCAGCTCACACAGCTTATAATTGTGGGGGAGACTGGGGAGCACTACTGCAGTGCCAGTTATAGGTTATAGCAGGAGCCAGGAGTACATAATATTATATTAAAATTAAACAGTGCACACTTTTGCTGCAGGAGTGCCACTGCCAGTGTGACTAGTGACCAGTGACCTGACCACCAGTATATATAATATTAGTAGTATACTATCTCTTTATCAACCAGTCTATATTAGCAGCAGACACAGTACAGTGCGGTAGTTCACGGCTGTGGCTACCTCTGTGTCGGCACTCGGCAGCCCGTCCATAATTGTATATACCACCTAACCGTGGTTTTTTTTTCTTTCTTTATACATACATACTAGTTACGAGTATACTATCTCTTTATCAACCAGTCTATATTAGCAGCAGACACAGTACAGTGCGGTAGTTCACGGCTGTGGCTACCTCTGTGTCGGCACTCGGCAGCCCGTCCATAATTGTATATACCACCTAACCGTGGTTTTTTTTTCTTTCTTTATACATACATACTAGTTACGAGTATACTATCTCTTTATCAACCAGTCTATATATTAGCAGCAGACACAGTACAGTGCGGTAGTTCACGGCTGTGGCTACCTCTGTGTCGGCACTCGGCAGCCCGTCCATAATTGTATATACCACCTAACCGTGGTTTTTTTTTCTTTCTTTATACATACATACTAGTTACGAGTATACTATCTCTTTATCAACCAGTCTATATTAGCAGCAGACACAGTACAGTGCGGTAGTTCACGGCTGTGGCTACCTCTGTGTCGGCACTCGGCAGCCCGTCCATAATTGTATATTCCACCTAACCGTGGTTTTTTTTTCTTTCTTTATACATACATACTAGTTACGAGTATACTATCTCTTTATCAACCAGTCTATATATTAGCAGCAGACACAGTACAGTGCGGTAGTTCACGGCTGTGGCTACCTCTGTGTCGGCACTCGGCAGCCCGTCCATAATTGTATATACCACCTAACCGTGGTTTTTTTTTCTTTCTTTATACATACATACTAGTTACGAGTATACTATCTCTTTATCAACCAGTCTATATATTAGCAGCAGACACAGTACAGTGCGGTAGTTCACGGCTGTGGCTACCTCTGTGTCGGCACTCGGCAGCCCGTCCATAATTGTATACTAGTATCCAATCCATCCATCTCCATTGTTTACCTGAGGTGCCTTTTAGTTGTGCCTATTAAAATATGGAGAACAAAAATGTTGAGGTTCCAAAATTAGGGAAAGATCAAGATCCACTTCCACCTCGTGCTGAAGCTGCTGCCACTAGTCATGGCCGAGACGATGAAATGCCAGCAACGTCGTCTGCCAAGGCCGATGCCCAATGTCATAGTACAGAGCATGTCAAATCCAAAACACCAAATATCAGTAAAAAAAGGACTCCAAAACCTAAAATAAAATTGTCGGAGGAGAAGCGTAAACTTGCCAATATGCCATTTACCACACGGAGTGGCAAGGAACGGCTGAGGCCCTGGCCTATGTTCATGGCTAGTGGTTCAGCTTCACATGAGGATGGAAGCACTCAGCCTCTCGCTAGAAAAATGAAAAGACTCAAGCTGGCAAAAGCAGCACAGCAAAGAACTGTGCATTCTTCGAAATCCCAAATCCACAAGGAGAGTCCAATTGTGTCGGTTGCGATGCCTGACCTTCCCAACACTGGACGTGAATAGCATGCGCCTTCCACCATTTGCACGCCCCCTGCAAGTGCTGGAAGGAGCACCCGCAGTCCAGTTCCTGATAGTCAGATTGAAGATGTCAGTGTTGAAGTACACCAGGATGAGGAGGATATGGGTGTTGCTGGCGCTGGGGAGGAAATTGACCAGGAGGATTCTGATGGTGAGGTGGTTTGTTTAAGTCAGGCACCCGGGGAGACACCTGTTGTCCGTGGGAGGAATATGGCCGTTGACATGCCAGGTGAAAATACCAAAAAAATCAGCTCTTCGGTGTGGAGGTATTTCACCAGAAATGCGGACAACAGGTGTCAAGCCGTGTGTTCCCTTTGTCAAGCTGTAATAAGTAGGGGTAAGGACGTTAACCACCTCGGAACATCCTCCCTTATACGTCACCTGCAGCGCATTCATAATAAGTCAGTGACAAGTTCAAAAACTTTGGGTGACAGCGGAAGCAGTCCACTGACCAGTAAATCCCTTCCTCTTGTAACCAAGCTCACGCAAACCACCCCACCAACTCCCTCAGTGTCAATTTCCTCCTTCCCCAGGAATGCCAATAGTCCTGCAGGCCATGTCACTGGCAATTCTGACGAGTCCTCTCCTGCCTGGGATTCCTCCGATGCATCCTTGCGTGTAACGCCTACTGCTGCTGGCGCTGCTGTTGTTGCCGCTGGGAGTCGATGGTCATCCCAGAGGGGAAGTCGTAAGCCCACTTGTACTACTTCCAGTAAGCAATTGACTGTTCAACAGTCCTTTGCGAGGAAGATGAAATATCACAGCAGTCATCCTACTGCAAAGCGGATAACTGAGTCCTTGACAACTATGTTGGTGTTAGACGTGCGTCCGGTATCCGCCGTTAGTTCACAGGGAACTAGACAATTTATTGAGGCAGTGTGCCCCCGTTACCAAATACCATCTAGGTTCCACTTCTCTAGGCAGGCGATACCGAGAATGTACACGGACGTCAGAAAAAGACTCACCAGTGTCCTAAAAAATGCAGTTGTACCCAATGTCCACTTAACCACGGACATGTGGACAAGTGGAGCAGGGCAGGGTCAGGACTATATGACTGTGACAGCCCACTGGGTAGATGTATGGACTCCCGCCGCAAGAACAGCAGCGGCGGCACCAGTAGCAGCATCTCGCAAACGCCAACTCTTTCCTAGGCAGGCTACGCTTTGTATCACCGCTTTCCAGAATACGCACACAGCTGAAAACCTCTTACGGCAACTGAGGAAGATCATCGCGGAATGGCTTACCCCAATTGGACTCTCCTGTGGATTTGTGGCATCGGACAACGCCAGCAATATTGTGTGTGCATTAAATATGGGCAAATTCCAGCACGTCCCATGTTTTGCACATACCTTGAATTTGGTGGTGCAGAATTTTTTTAAAAACGACAGGGGCGTGCAAGAGATGCTGTCGGTGGCCAGAAAAATTGCGGGACACTTTCGGCGTACAGGCACCACGTACAGAAGACTGGAGCACCACCAAAAACTACTGAACCTGCCCTGCCATCATCTGAAGCAAGAAGTGGTAACGAGGTGGAATTCAACCCTCTATATGCTTCAGAGGTTGGAGGAGCAGCAAAAGGCCATTCAAGCCTATACAATTGAGCACGATATAGTAGGTGGAATGCACCTGTCTCAAGTGCAGTGGAGAATGATTTCAACGTTGTGCAAGGTTCTGATGCCCTTTGAACTTGCCACACGTGAAGTCAGTTCAGACACTGCCAGCCTGAGTCAGGTCATTCCCCTCATCAGGCTTTTGCAGAAGAAGCTGGAGGCATTGAAGAAGGAGCTAAAAGGGAGCGATTCCGCTAGGCATGTGGGACTTGTGGATGCAGCCCTTAATTCGCTTAACAAGGATTCACTGGTGGTCAATCTGTTGAAATCAGAGCACTACATTTTGGCCACCGTGCTCGATCCTAGATTTAAAGCCTACCTTGGATCTCTCTTTCCGGCAGACACAGGTCTGCTGGGGTTGAAAGACCTGCTGGTGACAAAATTGTCAAGTCAAGCGGAACGCGACCTGTCAACATCTCCTCCTTCACATTCTCCCGCAACTGGGGGTGCGAGGAAAAGGCTCAGAATTCCGAGCCCACCCGCTGGCGGTGATGCAGGGCAGTCTGGAGCGACTGCTGATGCTGACATCTGGTCCGGACTGAAGGACCTGACAACGATTACGGACATGTCGTCTACTGTCACTGCATATGATTCTCTCAACATTGATAGAATGGTGGAGGATTATATGAGTGACCGCATCCAAGTAGGCACGTCACACAGTCCGTACTTATACTGGCAGGAAAAAGAGGCAATTTGGAGGCCCTTGCACAAACTGGCTTTATTCTACCTAAGTTGCCCTCCCACAAGTGTGTACTCCGAAAGAGTGTTTAGTGCCGCCGCTCACCTTGTCAGCAATCGGCGTACGAGGTTACATCCAGAAAATGTGGAGAAGATGATGTTCATTAAAATGAATTATAATCAATTCCTCCGCGGAGACATTGACCAGCAGCAATTGCCTCCACAAAGTACACAGGGAGCTGAGATGGTGGATTCCAGTGGGGACGAATTGATAATCTGTGAGGAGGGGGATGTACACGGTGATATATCGGAGGGTGAAGATGAGGTGGACATCTTGCCTCTGTAGAGCCAGTTTGTGCAAGGAGAGATTAATTGCTTCTTTTTTGGGGGGGGTCCAAACCAACCCGTCATATCAGTCACAGTCGTGTGGCAGACCCTGTCACTGAAATGATGGGTTGGTTAAAGTGTGCATGTCCTGTTTTGTTTATACAACATAAGGGTGGGTGGGAGGGCCCAAGGACAATTCCATCTTGCACCTCTTTTTTCTTTTCTTTTTCTTTGCATCATGTGCTGATTGGGGAGGGTTTTTTGGAAGGGACATCCTGCGTGACACTGCAGTGCCACTCCTAGATGGGCCCGGTGTTTGTGTCGGCCACTAGGGTCGCTAATCTTACTCACACAGTCAGCTACCTCATTGCGCCTCTTTTTTTCTTTGCGTCATGTGCTGTTTGGGGAGGGTTTTTTGGAAGGGACATCCTGCGTGACAATGCAGTGCCACTCCTAGATGGGCCCAGTGTTTGTGTCGGCCACTAGGGTCGCTAATCTTACTCACACAGCTACCTCATTGCGCCTCTTTTTTTCTTTGCGTCATGTGCTGTTTGGGGAGGGTTTTTTGGAAGGGCCATCCTGCGTGACACTGCAGTGCCACTCCTAGATGGGCCCGGTGTTTGTGTCGGCCACTAGGGTCGCTTATCTTACTCACACAGCGACCTCGGTGCAAATTTTAGGACTAAAAATAATATTGTGAGGTGTGAGGTATTCAGAATAGACTGAAAATGAGTGGAAATTATGGTTTTTGAGGTTAATAATACTTTGGGATCAAAATGACCCCCAAATTCTATGATTTAAGCTGTTTTTTAGTGTTTTTTGAAAAAAACACCCGAATCCAAAACACACCCGAATCCGACAAAAAAAATTCGGTGAGGTTTTGCCAAAACGCGTTCGAACCCAAAACACGGCCGCGGAACCGAACCCAAAACCAAAACACAAAACCCGAAAAATTTCAGGCGCTCATCTCTAGTTTTCACTGAAATGTTCCTTCGGATCATCCTAGTAACATAGGCTAGGAATCCTCTCATTATTATGTTAATTGGCTATTTAGCAAACACAATTTTTTTTAAATAAACAATGTGAGGACATCATATGGCCAAAAACAGGATTTTAATACCTACCGGTAAATCCTTTTCTCCTAGTCCATAGAGGATGCTGGGGTCCACTTCAGTACCATGGGTATAGACGATTCCGCAGGAGCCATGGGCACTTTAAGACTTTTCTAGAGTGTGAACTGGCTCCTCCCTCTATGCCTCTCCTCCAGACCTCAGTATAGGAACTGTGCCCAGGGAGACGGACATTTCGAGGAAAGGATTTACTTTTAAGTTAACGGTGAGATTCATACCAACTCACACTTCAACGACGCCGCACACATGGCATTCAACAGAACACATTCCAACGGGCATGAACATTACAGCAACCGTGCTGAAAACATTTTTAACAAAATAACAACTGCAGGTAAAGAACGCACTGGGCTGGGTGCCCAGCATCCTCTACGGACTTGGAGAAAAGGATTTACCGGTAGGTATTAAAATCCAGTTTTCTCATACGTCATAGAGGATCCTGGGGTCCACTTCAGTACCATGGGGTTATACCAAAGCTCCAGTACGGGCGGGAGAGTGCGGATGACCCTGCAGCACCGATTGACCAAACTTGAGGTCCTCATCGGCCAAGGTGTCATACTTGTAAAACTTAGCAAACGTGGTTGCCCCTGACCAAGCAGCTGCTCGGCAAAGTTGTAATGCCGAGACCCCCCGGGCAGCCGCCCAGGATGAGCCCACCTTTCTAGTAGAATGGGCATTCACCGAATTCGGTATCGGCAATCCTGCTGTTGAATGAGCGTGCTGAATCGTACCTCTGATCCAGCGCGCAATGG
This sequence comes from Pseudophryne corroboree, assembly GCF_028390025.1. Classification (NCBI taxonomy): domain Eukaryota; kingdom Metazoa; phylum Chordata; class Amphibia; order Anura; family Myobatrachidae; genus Pseudophryne; species Pseudophryne corroboree. Next base: position 175,833,979 of record NC_086450.1, on the reverse strand, counting down.
TCTGCTTAGAAGCAGGACACCCAATCTTGTTGGAACATATAGGACAAATAGAACCTCTGTTTTCCGTATCCGAGCTGTTCTTGTGACACAAATTCTCAAAGCCACATCCAGAGATTTTGAAGCAGCGAAGGTGTCAGTAGCCACTGGCACCACAATAGGTTGGTTTATATGGAAAGAAGAAACCACCTTTGGAAGAAATTGCTGACGAGTTCTTAACTCAGCCCTACCTTCATGGAAAATCAAGTACGGGCTCTTGTGAGACAAGGCCCCTAACTCCGACACCCTTCTTGCAGATGCCAAGGCCAACAGCATGACCACTTTCCAAGTGAGAAACTTCAATTCTATCTCCTGGGGGTATATTTACTAAAATTCGTATATGTGTCGATTTGGAGGGAGATTAAACACGAATGACATCGAATGTGTGAATTTGCAACTTTTTGAATTTTTTACGCCACATTTACTATGCTGTCGTATTCTGCATTTTCGTTTTTTCTGATGTCGATGTCTTTCGTAATTTCGGCCAGTGTTTTACGGGAGTGAATAGTAAAACACTGCCGACATTAACACAATGAATCTCGGCCGGATCTGTGAGATCCGTGCAGGGCTTCATTGTGCACCTTTAAAAAAAAAAATAAAGTGTAAAAAATCAAGAAAAAAATTGCGTGGGGTCCCCCCTCCTAAGCAAAACCAGCCTCGGGCTCTTTGAGCCGGTCCTGGTTGTAAAAATATGGGGGAAAAATTGACAGGGGTTCCCCCATATTTGAACAACCAGCACCGGGCTCTGCGCCTGGTCCTGGTGCCAAAAATACAGGGGACAAAAAGTGTAGGGGTCCCCCGTATTTTTAACACCAGCACCGGGCTCCACTAATCAGAGAGATAATGCCACAGCCGGGGGACACTTTGATCTTGGTCCCTGGCATTAATTCACTAACTAGTAACCCCTGGCCGGGGTACCCTGGAGGAGTGGGGACCCCTTAAATCAAGGGGTCCCCCCCTCCAGCCACCCAAGGGCCAGGGGTGAAGCCCGAGGCTGTCCCCCCCATCCAAGGGCGGCGGATGGGGGGCTGATAGCCAAGTGTTAAAATGAAGAATATTGTTTTTTGTAGCAGTACTACAAGTCCCAGCAAGCCTCCCCCGCAAGCTGGTACTTGGAGAACTACAAGTACCAGCATGCAGTGGAAAAATGGGCCCGTTCAGTTAGGACTGTTCATTTTTAATTGTGATAATTGCAATTGGATTGATATTATTGTATATTTGTATATCTATATCTTTATAGTCACACACACTGTTAAATCTTGATAAAGACGCCGGTGAGCGTCGAAACGCGTTGATACAGTGCCTATTGATGTTCTAACCTGTCATATTCATGGAGGAAAACTTATGACTTTTTGATACCCGGGTCATATTGTGTCAGCTGGTTTCCATCTCAGTTTTCTTCCATGGTATGGCTGGTCGTCCATTTGTCTTTTATTCTCAATAAAGGGGTTAAGCTTTGCCCTAATTGGCTCCCTTTCTAATTTTTTCATCCATTGCATGAGTGATACTCTTCCTCACCATATTGGTTAAAGAGGAAAGTTAACACTTCTAACAAAGAAACCTTTATGTGTTTTCTACTTCGCTTATACAAGTAAGCATACATGTACGAATTCCCCGTTCCGTGGTCATGACATCACTTTGGGTGATCCTATAAGAAGGTGGACGTTTGAATTCTCTCTGGGATTATTTTCCGTCACCTATTCTTCCACCCCACACAGTGGAAAGAACTATTTCATATAGACAACTAGGTGATTCATCGCGCCCTACGGGCGCTCTTCACATCGTCGCAAGGGGCTACGCCCCCTTAACCCCTGCACGCCTTTCTGGTGTTCAATATTTGTATTATATGGAGAATTACCAGCATTCCTAGTTTTGTTAGTGATTAAATATTGCACAACAAAAGGGCATGCGATGGTGAAGAGGGCGTAGCCCCTTGCGACGGCGTGAACAGTGGCTGCAGGGCACGATGTACAGAATGTAGGTGTAAGTTCAGTGTGGGAATGGAGGGGCTTGAAAAGAGGGTGGGTGCAGTGAGGTGGAGGTGCCTCTCCGTGCAGCTGATCACCCCTGATTCAGGGACTCACTGGTAGCGGCTGCGGATGGTGTCCAAGGTGCTGCATGTGGTGGAGAGGTGGGCTGTGGATGTTGGAGGGTGTCACAGTAGCGTCCGTCACATTACACCGCACAGTAGCGTCCGTCACGTTACACCGCACAGTAGCGTCCGTCACATTACTCCGCACAGTAGCGTCCATCAGTCACATTACACCACACAGTAGCGTCCATCACATTACACCGCACAGTAGCGTCCGTCACATTACACCGCACAGTAGCGTCCGTCACATTACACCGCACAGTAGCGTCCGTCACATTACACCGCACAGTAGCGTCCGTCACATTACACCGCACAGTAGCGTCCGTCACGTTACACCACACAGTAGCGTCCGTCACGTTACACCGCACAGTAGCGTCCGTCACGTTACACCGCACAGTAGAGTCCGTCACGTTACACAGCACAGTAGCGTCCGTCACGTTACACAGCACAGTAGCGTCCGTCACGTTACACCGCACAGTAGCGTCCGTCACGTTACACCGCACAGTAGCGTCCGTTACATTACACAGCACAGTAGCGTCGGTTACATTACACAGCACAGTAGCGTCGGTTACATTACACAGCACAGTAGCGTCCGTCACATTACACCGCACAGTAGCGTCCGTCAAGTTACACCGCACAGTAGCGTCCGTCACGTTACACCGCACAGTAGCGTCCGTCACGTTACACCGCACAGTAGCGTCTGTCACGTTACACCGCACAGTAGCGTCCGTCACGTTACACCGCACAGTAGCGTCCGTCACATTACACCGCACAGTAGCGTCCGTCACATTACTCCGCACAGTAGCGTCCGTCACATTACTCCGCACAGTAGCGTCCGTCAGTCACATTACACCGCACAGTAGCGTCCGTCACATTACACCGCACAGTAGCGTTCGTCACATTACACCGCACAGTAACGTCCGTCACATTACACCGCACAGTAGCGTCCGTCACGTTACACCGCACAGTAGCGTCCGTCACGTTACACCGCACAGTAGCGTCCGTCACGTTACACCGCACAGTAGCGTCCGTCACATTACACCGCACAGTAGTGTCCGTCACATTACAGAGCACAGTAGCGTCCGTCACGTTACACAGCACAGTAGCGTCCCTTACATTACACAGGAGGGGAGAGAGAAAAAGAGAAGGGGGTGGGGGAGAGAGAGAGAGAGGAGGGTGAGAGAGTGAAGGGGGGAGTGAGAGAGGGGGTAGAGAGAGAGAGAGAGAGAGGGGGATGAGAGAGTGAAGGGGGGGGTGGGTGAGAGAGAGGGGAGAGAGATCTTCTCTGGCATTGTCCCAGCTCCCTGTCCCTCCTGCAGCTCTTTGAATTTGTGTCCCACAGCAGGTCATCTCATGTTCCCTTCCCCCAGACCCCTCTAACCTGTGTCTAGTCAGTGTGAGCCACGGGAGTGGAGGGCCGGGCAGAGGGGGACTGTCATCATGGAGCTGCTGGGAGCCGCGGCGTGTGGCCAGACATACAGGCAGGCAGGCAGGAGAGGAGGGCTGGGCAGAGGAGGCACATCACGGTTGAGCCGCCGGGATCTGGCGGGCGGGCGCCGGTGCGCTGTACAGTGAGTGAAGGTGACTCACTCACTGAGCAGCGGTTCCCTCCACTGACCGGCGCTCTACGCGGCTTGCAAAGCCCGCGTACGCGTCGTGCCGGCCAGAGCACACGGGGAAGGCAGCTTCACCGCTGCAGTGCTAATACAGCGCAGGCAGCGCTGAAGCTTCGGCACAGGTTGTGGGTCCAGGTGAATGGCGCCTCTCTCATGATTTGGGGGGAGCGAGTTGCCCCCTTGCCCCCCCCCATTCCGACGCCCCTGCCCCCCACCCCAGTAACCGCCGTGTGCAGGAGCCAGGAGGAGCGTGCCGGGACGGGGAATCGCAGGCAGGACGTGTAATAATTATTAACTGCCCTGCATCCAGCGCAGCTATCTCCTGATTCTGCCCTGCATCCTCTCCTCGATCTGTGACTCCGCCCAGATCTGTGACTCCGCCCAGCGTTACGGGCAGGCACAGAGTCACAGATGTAGGCAAAAATATATAGGAGATATTACACTATGTTTTGATTTATGTCTTTCTGTTTCATGTAATACCATTATCTTGGTGAGAACTATACAACCAAGGGGACATTTGGAGCGCAGAAAGTGAGGTTGTACTTTTTCTATTAGTTACCCCTTTCCTGGCCTGAATCAGAGTGGGAATGACTTCTTTGGGAATACCCTTTCGGGCTAGGAACCAGCGCTCAACAGCCATGCCGTCAAACGTAGCCGCGGTAAGTCTTGATATATGCCTGGCCCCTGCTGCAGCAGGTCCTCGCGTAGAGGAAGAGGCCGAGGATCTTCTATTAGCAACTCTGAAGATCTGGATACCAAGCCCTCCTTGGCCAGTCCGGGACAACGAGCATCGCTCGAACCCTTGTTCTTCTTATGATCTTGAGAACTTTCGGTATGAGTGGAAGTGGAGGGAAGACATACACTGACCGAAACACCCACTGGGTCACTAGTGCATCCACTGCTATTGCTTGAGGGTCTCTCGACCTGGAACAATATCTCTGAAGCTTCTTGTTGAGACGAGATGCCATCATGTCTACTTGAGGAACTCTCCAAAGACCTGTCACCTCTGCGAAGACTTCTTGGTGAAGGCCCCATTCTCCTGGATGGAGATCATGTCTGCTGGGGAAGTCTGCTTCCCAGTTGTCCACTCCCGGAATGAAAATTGCCGACAGAGCTCTTGCATGTCTTTCTGCCCAGCGGAGGATCTTTGTCACCTCTGCCATCGCCGCTCTGCTTTTCATTCCACCCTGACAGTTTATGTGCGCGACTGCTGTTACATTGTCCGACTGGATCTGTACGGGTTGATCTTGAAGACGATGCACCGCTTGTAGAAGGCCATTGTAAATGGCTCTCAACTCCAGAACGTTTATGTGAAGACAAGTTTCTTGACTTGACCGTCTTTCTTGGAAGCTTTCCCCCTGTGTGACTGCTCCCCAGCCTTGGAGGCTTGCATCCGTGGTTACTAGGACCCAGACCTGAATCCCGAACCTGCGTCCCTCTAGTAGGTGAGAACTGTGTAGCTACCATAGGAGCGAAATTCTGGCTTTGGATGACAGGATTATCCTCTGGTGCATGTGAAGGGGAGATCCGGACCACTTGTCCAACAGGTCCCACTGGAGTACTCTGGCATGGAATCGGCCAAACTGTATGGCCTCGTAGGCCGCTACCATCTTTCCCAACAACCGAATGCATTGATGAATCAACACTCTTGTTGGTTTAAGAATTTGTTTAACCATTCTCTGGATTTCCAGAGCCTTTTCTACTGGAAGAAATACCCTCTGTACTTCTGTGTCCAGTATCATCCCCAGAAAAGACAATCTTGTCGTCGGTTCCAACTGTGATTTTGGAAAATGTATGATCCAACCGTGTTGTTGAAGTACTATCAGGGAGAGTGCAATGTTCTGCACCAACCTTTCCCTGGACCTCGCTTTTATAAGGAGATTGTCCAGGTAAGGAATTATATTGACTCCTTTCTGTCGAAGGAGGACCATCATCTCCGCCATCACCTTGGTGAACACCCTCGGTGCCGTGGAGAGTCCAAACGGCAACGTCTGAAATTGGTAATGACAATCCTGTATAGCGAATCTCAGATAAGCTTGATGTGGAGGATAAATGGGAACATGTAAGTAGGCATCTTTTATGTCCACTGACACCATGAAATCCCCTTCCTCCAGACTGGAAATCACTGCCCTCAGAGATTCCATCTTGAACTTGAACCTTTGCAGGTAGAGATTCAGTGTTTTCAGGTTTGGAATCGGTCTGACCGAGCCGTCCGGCTTCGGAACTATGAATAGGCTTGAATAAAACCCTTCTCCTTGTATAACAAGGGAACCAGGACAATAACTTGATCCTGACACAATTTTTGTATTGCTGCCGCTATCACTTCCCTGTCTGGGGTAGAAGCTGATAAGGCCGATTTGAAAAATCGGCATGGGGGAATGTCTTGAAACTCCAATTTGTACCCGTGGGACACTATTTGTAAGACCCACTGGTCCAGGCCAGATTGAACCCAGAACTGACTGAAGAGTTTCAGACGTGCCCCCACCTGATCGGACTCCCGCAAGGGAGCCCCAGCGTCATGCTGAAGATTTGGCAGAAGCAGAAGTTGATTTCTGCTCCTGTGATCCTGTAGATGCTGCAGACCTTTTTCCTTTTCCCCTTCCTTTACCCGCAAAGAAAGGTGAACCTTTACCCTTTTTGTATTTATTGGGCCGAAAGGACTGCATCTGAGAGTGATGTGTCTTTTTTGCCGGCGCAGGAGCATTAGGCAAGAATGTCGACTTACCTGCGGTAGCCACAGAAACTAAAGCCCATCTCCAAACAAGGCCTCACCTTTATACGGGAGAGCCTCCATATTCCTTTTGGAATCTGCGTCAGCATTCTATTGGCGAATCCACAACGCCCTTTGTGCTGAGACTGCCATGGTAGCGGCTCTTGATCCCAAGAGACCAATATCTTTCATGGCTTCTAGCATGTATGCAGCAGCGTCTTTGATATGACCTAACGTTAGGAGTATCTCGTCTCTATCTATTGTGTCAATGTCTGATGACAAGTTTTCTGACCACTTTTCAACAGCACTACTCACCCACACACAGGCAATGGTAGGCCTGAGTAGTGTCCCATTGGCCACATAAATAGATTTCAACGTATTCTCCAACTTGCGGTCTGCCGGCTCCTTCAGTGAAGCCATCCCAGGCAGGGCACTGTCTAAAACGGGGGGTGACTCCCACCTTTTCCTGTCCTCTGCAGTGAAAGGGTAAGCTACCTGAATTCTTTGGGGAATCTGACATTTCTTTTCAGGGTATGCCCAGACTCCCTCAAAGAGACTGTTCAGCTCATGAGATGGAGGAAAAGTTACATTAATTTTCTTTTCTTTATAAAAGTAAGCCTTCTCCTGTGGTAAAGGAGGGGGCTCTGTAACTTCTAACACCTCCTTTATAGCAATAATCATGGATTATATGTTTTTTGCTAACTTTGGATCTATTCCCCTGGAATCACTAGTGTCGATACAGGAATCAGAGTCCGTGTCGGTATCAGTCTGTACAACCTGTGTAAATGACCTTTTATGTGACCCAGAGGGGTCCCCTGTGGATGAAAAAGCAGAACTATTAAAAATCACATCTTCGACAGATTTTCTCCAGTTTTCTGCATAAGACTCAGACTTATCCAATCTCTTACTGATATGATTCACACTATCATGTAATTCTTTCACCCATTCAGGCTCGTGGTGTGCCGGCAGCACCACATTACAACTCTGTGTCCCTAAAATGGCTCCCTCAGGGGAAGAGCTCCCTGCCTCAGACATGTCACACACGTGCACAATAACACCACAGACACTCCGGGGCTTAATGGGGACAGACCCACAGTAAAGTCTGTCAGAAGAACACAGAAAGGAATTGCCAGTTCACAACTCAGCGCCAAAAGAAAAAATCCCCGTTTCGCATACTTTGTACACAGAGATAAAATCCCTGTGTCGCGTACTTTGTATACAGAGATCTTCAAGTGATTTATTACGAATAATAGGTTTTAGCAGTGAATATTACACTCCCCCTTTTTCGCACCCTGATACTTGATTCAGAGGTGGAGAGGAGGATCAGCGTTTCTTGCCCTGCAGCTGCTGGGAGAAAATGGCGCTGAGCAGTGTACTGGCTGCCTGAGGAAGAAGCCCCGCCCCCTGTAATGGCACGTTTTTCCTCAGCTTTACAATATATATTTATACTGGCGGTGGTGTAGGACAGTGTAAATACAAAGTATGCTATGTTTTGCCAGTAAGAGTAGGTTTCATGCTGGCCAGGGCGACCCCCCCCCCCCCCGCCCTTTACCCTGCCGGGCACTGTGTTATGGATAGCATGTTCGCGCAGCGTTCCCGCTCGCTGCGCGGTACCTTGAGCCGTCACGATGACTGGAGATCCCTCTCTGCAGATCTCCGGTAATAATACTCACGCGTCTTCTGACTTCTGGTTCTGTTAGAGGGGTGACTGCGTGCTGTGGGAGTGAGCGCGTAGCCGCAGCTAGTGTTCAGTTCCCTTCAATGGTGTCCTGTCAGCAAGAAGCAGAGTCATGAAATTCTTTAAGAAGTTGGTTCCTACTTCTTCCCCCTAAGTCCCACGAAGCAGGGAGACTGTTGCCAGCAGTCTTCCTTGAAATTTAAAATCTAACATAAAGTCTTTCAGTGAAACTCAGTAGAGCTCCATTGGAGTGCGACCAGTCTGCCTGGGCACATTTTCTAAACTGAGGTCTGGAGGAGGGGCATAGAGGAAGGAGCCAGTTCACACTCTAGAAAAGTCTTAAAGTGCCCATGGCTCCTGCGGAACCGTCTATACCCATGGTACTGAAGTGGACTCCAGCATCCTCTAGGACGTATGAGAAAAGAAGAATGTACCCACTACACATATACACACAATACATGCACACACATACATCAAACATATACTGTATATACAGTATACCACTGTAACAACTGTAGAATCTTCTTTTCAAGAAGGATGAGGTTGTTGGAGATCTTCTGGGCAGTGACCCTTGTACACCCAAGGTTGAGACTCGTAGAACTCACCAGTGGGTCTTTTTACCTATAATAGCACTTTTTCCATAAGGTGAGACGTGCCTACTGGTACTGGGATGCCACCAGAACTTGCAGCACTGGTAGTAGTACGAGCTCATCCCAGAGTGACCCGAATCAATGCCGGTACACAGAATGACACAAGAAAAGACTAAAAGATAAAGACTGGAAGATACTGGACCAGACTGCGGAAACGCTGAGATATCAGAAAAGCATGTGAGTAATGACAGGCGTGCCTGAGAGAAATTACAGAAATATTTATGAGTATGAGAAGACGTCAAACACAAAGACACAAAACACTTCTAACCACAGAAAGGTTTCCAAAAGGAGAGTACAAAAGATTACGCAGGAGAACATGTACACATACTAGGAATGTGGTACAGAAACAGTGGGCGGAGAGAAGTACAATAGGAAATCAGAACTAAAACTAATTGACTGGTAACAGAGCTGATCCGGGGCTGGACACAGAATTCTGCAAAAGATAGTCTATACGGAAAGCTAAGAAAGTTTTCTACAGGTTAAGATTTGTACTGAGAGACAAGGGCTCCCGCTACAACCCAGAACTATGACCAGCAAAGAGTAAGAGGCATAGGGAATATAAAGGAGGTAGGAGCCAATGAAAACCACAGAGCAGCCAAGCCTCCCTAAATTAGTAATACCCTGCAGCTGTGCTGCTAGACGTCCACCAGTCTCCTGTGAATATCTCAGAGAAGGGTTTTAGGCATCCCTGCCGTCTAGCAACCCCGACTGCCGCTGTGTCCCAGTTGTCCTGGAGCCGGTGGCCAGGAAGCGGATGCTTGCGAGCGTCCCAGTAGCCTAGCAATGACTGGATGCTGTGGGCCGCTGCCCGTAACAACCACACACAAACACACACACAGACGCTTTTACTAATAAAGTCTTTATTTTATAAATCATTCTTTATTTTTGCCATCTAATTAGTTGTACAGTACTTAGCGAATGACGCAGTCCTGTCTATAATATATCTATATACACACAATTTAAATACATAAAATGTCACAAGCTTTTTACGTACTGAGATGTGCGGCGGGCACTTTTCATGTTTTGTGTTTTGGTTTTGGTTCTAATTCCACTTTTGTGTTTTGGTTTTGGCTTGGTTTTGCCAAAACCACCCTTTCGTGTTTTGGTTTTGGATCTGGATAATTTTTGAAAAAAAACATAAAAACAGCTAAAGTCACAGAATTTGGGGGTCATTTTGCTCCTATGGTATTATTAACCTCAATAACATTCATTTTTACTCATTTCCAGTCTATTCTGAACACCTCACAAGATTGTTTTTAGGCCTAAAAGTTGCACCGAGGTGGCTGTATGACTAAGCTAAGCGACACAAGTGTGCAACACAAACACCTGGCCCATCTAGGAGTGGCACTGCAGTTGCAGACAAGATGACACTATTCAAAAACTAGTCCTCAAACAGCACATGATGCAAAGAAGAAAAAGAGGTGCAATTAGGTAGCTGGATGGCCAAGATAAGCGACACAAGTGTGTGGCACAAACACACCTGGCCCATCTAGGAGTGGCACTGCAGTGTCAGACAGGATGGCACTTTTCAAAAACTAGGCCCCAAGCAGCACCTCATGCAAAGATGTAGAAGAGGTGCAATGAGGTAGCTGTATGACTAAGTCAAGCGACACAAACAATTGGCCCATCTAGGAGTGGCACTGCAGTGGCAGACAGTAGGGCAGATATAAAAAAAAAGGCCCCAAACACCACATGATGCAAAGAAGAAAAAAAGGTGCACCGAGGCTGCTGTATACCTTTGACAAAGTCACGTGGAGCGTGACGAAACGCGTTAGGACTCCGCCTCCAGCTCACCTCTACCTCAGTGTCATCATCGTTACATCATTTGTTCTGCTCCGGTACGAGTGCATCGTAATCTTTCAACTACCGCCGACCGCGGCTTTACAACACAACACTGGCATATTCTCTATACCCGGGATATCATCTGAACCTCCTCACGCTGCATAGCGCAAGTGGGCACTGCAGGACA